>NC_049226.1:2700555-3003981 GCF_011100685.1 Canis lupus familiaris
CTCCCGTCTGTGGGGTCAGGGGGGCCTGGACTGGAGACAGGGTAGGGGTCAATCTTTTCCCGGCCCTGGGCTGTGCCCACGTTTCACCAGGTGACAAGGAGAGGGACACTGCGTCAATCGCCAGCTCTCTATGTAACTGGAATCCCCGGCTTCTTCCCCTCTGGTTGGCCTTGCTTCTGTATCACGGGCGAATAAGGGCTGTCAGGTGGAAGGGAGGTGATGGGGTTTCACGTGCATCTGGCCCGTTGGGTGAAACCTGCCTGGCGCCAGCACCGACTGACCCAGGGAGAACCAGGGTGCAGTTTCTGCAGCAGGTCAGAGAAACGTGAACCAGAACACCCACCTTACATAGCCTGCCCTGGGCGTGGAAGCCAGAGGGAGGTCCTGGTATAGGCAGGTGAGCTTAGGGTTCATTCTTATGTTAAGGATTCTTTCAAATTTTCACAAACTCTATTTTGGAGGTTTGGTTTCCTTTGTGTTTCTATTGATAGAATTCCACTCCAGACCTCCATTTAAAATCCATCCTCCCTGCTATGCCCTCACTCTCTTTCCTCCCTCCCACTTCTCCCAGAAAGCCCTATAGACACAGAGTAAATACTAATATTAATAATAATACTACTCCTTATAACTGACAGATCGCTTATAAACAGTGAGCCGTGAAGATGGGAAGTTATCATTAATTGCTAATTAAGAAAATGCTTCTCTTGGGTTTGTGTTCATCTGATAAAGAACATTTCTTGACTCTTTCTTGTTTGTTCTCCCTTTGTTTTCCTTCGGGGCAGGGACTGTGTATTAATTATCTGTGTATCCTCCTCCGCTGTGAATGAATGAATGAGTGAATGAGTGAACGAATCTATTCTTCTTCTTTCTTTCTTTCTTTCTTTCTTTCTTTCTTTCTTTCTTTCTTTCTTTCTTTCTTTCTTTCTTTCTTTCTTTCTTTCTTTCTTTCTTTCTTTCTTTCTTTCTTTCTTTCTTTTTTATTTTTTATTCCATAGCTTGCTTCACCGGGTGCATGACCTTCCTCCTTTAATGTAGAGATTAGAATGACATCCCTATCAAGACTTTCTGGAAACCATGATGAAAATGACTCAGTGCTGCACCTGTCTTATGGCTTCCTGTCTCGAATACACTCATTCTGTCTATATGGACTTGTGACAGCCTATCCGTGTGTTTGCATAGACGACATTATAACAACACAAACTACCCACTCCCACCCTTTCCGACGCCATATTGAATCAACTCTTGTCTTACTTTTGCCATTTCCTACTTCTCTCCGATTCTTGTCCTCATACACAGTCTTACAGAGATGTAAGCCCAGCAAAGAGAATTCTGTATTGCAGTTTACTAGGATACCAGCGGATGTCTTCTGCAGAGGGTCGGGTTGGCTGGGGCAGGGTAGTGGTGAGTTAGGCAGTGCTATACTTGGCATACAATGGCCACTAAATATGTCAGTTGAATGAAATCAAAGGAACAAAAGCACTGCTCACCTTCTGGACAGGAGCTGACTAGTCTTACGTGGAATCTAAGGCTGCAGGCAGAGCAAGCTTGGTAAATGCCTCCTTCAGTTTTCTACTCTTAATAAACGAACTCACAAAATTTCTAAATTCCTTACCACGGACTCTAAGGGAGAGGCAAGAAGGAGGCGCAGTCAGCGAGAGGGGGTGAGCAAATACCACCATTCTGCAGGGTTCCCGCAGGTCAACTGCAATATGATTCCGTACTTATTTGCAGATGAAGAAACTGAAGTCCAAAGGAAAAAAATGCCCATAATAACCCAAAGCTAGACAAAAACATGGATATCTTGATTCCATACTTTCTAGCCCCGGGCTCTTTGACTTAGACCCGACAGGCCTGGCACTGGGGCCCTGGCCAGGGAGCTAACCCTCGCGGTTCCTCTGGAGGGATTCTCAGCTCGTCCTTGTCTAGAGCACACCCTTGGAGGATCTCTTGAGATCCTGTAGATCGTGTCCAGGACCAAAGGCCTTCACTACAGTGGGAGATGAGAAGGGAAAGTCTCGTTCTGGGCCGGGAGACCTGCTTCGTTAGTTGTTGCTCATACTAAAGAAGGCCTTTTCAAAATTTTGCTTTGGGGAAGTCAGCAATGCAGTGCACGCTCCTGGTGGAGGGCACAGGCAGCTGCAGTGCCTTCCCCCTGTACCCCGTGCAGGGCTCCGCTTCTTCCTTTGTGCACAGGGGGGCGCTAGCAATACACCAGCGGCAGCCCCTGCACCTCACGCTCTGCAGCTGCTGGGGAAGGGACTTAATTACACCCACTTCCCAGTGAGCACAGCTCGCTCTAGAGCGAGCCAGTTCTGCATTGCAGACCTGCGGGCTATGCTAGCTCACATGTCACCTCCTTCAGGAAACCTGGCCGTCTCCGCTTAGCCCCACTCCTCCGGGGTCACCCCTAATCCTCCTGTCTTCCCCAGCCTCTTGGTCAGTTGGCCTTTTACCTTTACATCAAACATGCTGCTTTTAAAAGTATCCCTAGATATTTCTCTTTGTCTTCCTTTCTCCTAAGCTCCCTTTGTGCAAAGGCCATATTTTCTCCCGTTGGCCCCAAGAGAGAGCCGTGTCCATGGCGGGGCAGTAAGTAATGGGGTACAAGGGAAGCACAATCCTGACACCCTCCATTGCCATGTAACCTCAGGCAAGTCCTCTTCCCTCTCTGAGCCTAGTTTCTCTGTCTGTAGAATTAAGAATAATCCTAGTATCTCGGGGCTGTTTCAGAATTACTGAATGAAAAGTATGCATGAGCGCCTTGCAGGGGACCTGGACTCAGAAGGTGCTTCATAACTGTTCCGTGGATCCAGGTAATGCCGGAACGATGTCCCCACTCGTCACTGAAGAAAGTGTGCAGTTTCTGTGCCATTTCTTTATAGCCAGCCCTATGCCGGGCACCAGATAAGATCCCTAAAGAAGACACAGTTCCTGCTCTCAAGAAGCCCAGTGGGGGCAATTGGAACAGGGGTAATTACATGTAAAATTTCATCTTGCTAGGGTCAGGATGTGTCTGAATCCCACATGGAAGACCATGCAGGGGTGGGGAAGAGGATTTTAGCTTCTCCTTCTCTCCAGAACTAAGGCACCTGAAATGCAAGTAAGGAATGTGTGGAACATCACTCTTCTGTTGTGTTCATGGCCCCTAGGATGCTGCTGACAATTGAGTAAGACAAAGAAAGCCAGGGTGGACTTCTTGCCCTCCCTCTGACCCTAAACAGAGTCCCCCCCAAAGCATGCTCTTGCTTTTGTTCTGGGAGACAGTCCTTCCCACCCACAGGACTGTTGAAAAAATTTTCAGTGAGATACACTCCTAATATGCAAAGCACGTGATTGGAAAGAAATGCTTGGTAGTTTGCTTTCCCTTCCCTGAGGGGTGCCAAAGTTCACAGCTCTTGCCTGGTCTTAGATTCCCCCTTCTTTGGTGCCCGGAGTCTCCTGTCCTTCCACGTTCTTCTAAGCACCTCCCATGCACTCGATCAAAAGTTTTTACGCCAAGACTGAGAACTGGAGCACAGATAAGGCAATGGGATTAGTTCATGGAAGATACACAGAGATCAGTGAATGACCAGTCTGTTTGCTCTTTGACGGTTTATTTGTATTTAAGACAAAGGAGCTCTGTTAACCTTATGACTCTCTAAGGGGTAGCCCGTATTCAGGGATCATATTGAGTTGGGAGTTCCTATCACTTTGGATCAAAGTCCTAGACTGCCCGACTCTCCACTATTGTTCCGGTGCCAGAAGAAAGTGGGCCAATTATTTGGATCCTCGTGTCTAAAAGGTAGCTTGTCCCATCTTTATGTTGAATTGCAGGGATCTTTAATCCGTTTGTGGAAAAATGCTTCTTTTCTCTGACCTCTTCTGTCTTCAGAGAATGCTCCTGTTGTGCTTAATTTTGAAGAGAAAACAGCATTCTGTTAGATTCTAACTTGACGTGTGTGACCTCTAATGATTTCTTTTGACTGGAATGAACTTTTTGGTTTATTGAACTTTGTGCAAACCCACCCTTCTTTTTATGTGACCTCTTGTAGACTGGGCTCTTTCCCACTCCGCCTCCCCAAATTTAGGAAATATACTCTTCCTGCAGAAAATGTCTCCATTTATTTTGAGGGACTTTCATTGACCTTTGGCTGACCTTGGTGAACTGGAAATGAATCTATTGATCTCTGTCTGAACTCGTGGGTCAGGGGCCACGAGCTCCTTCTGCTTCTGGAATTACTGAAAAAGGAGAACATGACATAACAAGTTTGCAGTTTTATTCCATTAGCCATTCACAGCTACTGTGAGCTGTTTTGATTCCAAAGTGAAAACCATTGCCTAAAATTCAGTTGAGCCGTGGGGAATCGAGAGTGTCAGCCTCCGTCATCTTCCTTGTACTAGTCTTCTCCCTGGAATTGTCCATGCAATAGAATCATCTCAAACTAGCAGCTCCCTGATGTGTACTTCTTACTATGATTTGGCTCAACTTCTCTTCAGCTTCCTCCAAATAAATCAGCTCTCCTGGTCTTGGCTTACTGGCTTTCTGTGAGTCTTGCTTACTTCCTCTGAAATTGTAACTTTAGAATGCTGGTAAAAGATGGACTTTTCCTCTTTATAGTTATCTGTGGTAGGTTGCGGTAGGTTCCCTAAAATATACTCACTTTCCAACCCCTGAAATATCTGAATTTACCCCCATATAGAATAAAAAGGGGGGCAGGTGTGGTGTCTTCATAGATGGGATTAAATAGTTAAGGATGTAGAGAAGGGGGATTATCCTGAGTTATCCAGCGGGTCCTAGATGCCATCACATGTACCCGTGTAAAAGAGATGCAGAGAAGGTAATGTGAAGACAGCAGAGGGAAATGTGAAGATGCTGGCCTTGAAGGTTGGAGCTATAGAGCCCTACGTCAAGGAATACTGACATCCCCAAGCCAGAAGAGGCAAGGAATGGATTCTCCCCTGGAGTCACTGGAAGGAACATGGACCTGTCAACACCTTGATTTCAGGTCAGGGATACTGATCCCTGGCTTCTGGCCTTCAGAATTGTAAGAGAATAAATATGTGTTGTTCAAAATGGCCACGTTTGTGATAATTTGTTGTGGTAATCACTTGGCGATACGTGTACCATCTATTACTTTCTTTTGAACAATCCTGCATGTTTCCCATTTTAATTGCCTTTTCAGCTTTGCCACATTCTCAAATGGCGCCTTTACACCACCGCCAGTCCCATAATTGTGGTCCTCTGAGCCTATGATGTTATCCTAGGTATTTTTTTTTAATGAAGTAAGAGATTTCTAATCCATATTATACTGAGCTATAGGAAGCCACCTTCCACTTCAAACACATAGAAACATTACACAAAATATGTATTCTTAAAGATATAAAAATAGGTAGCCAAGCATGGAAATCAAAAAGGGACTAACTCTATTTTCCGGAAGAAAGATGGAGCACACGGTAGGAAGAAACTGCTGAGATAATAGGATCTGTGAAGGAAAATGGGCATGACACATACCACTAGGGTCTTAACATCTGCATAGGATGGATGTCAGCTTCCAGTCCTGTGTGTGCAGGGCTGCTGAAAACACGCTCCCTGGATAAAGCTAGGAGGCTGGAAAATGTGCCTGCTTAGAAAAACCTCACTTCCCACCTAAAGCAAGCAGGGAAGCCATACCTCCATGTGAACCACAGGGGGAAAATGATCCAACTGCAAGGAATCGGAGACCCGAGTCTGAACTCTACCTGAATGCCCTACCCCAATTTTTATATGAAATAAAATTGGTCCCTGCAAAGTTAGTGACAATTTGACAGAAACAACTAGGAAACCACCTATTACGGATGCTTCCATAGTCCACAGAATAAACAGAACCCCCACAGGAGGAAATGTCTGAAATAATAAGCTCATAATTTAAAATATTAAAATACATATGGAAATCCAATATCACAATATTTAAAGTAAAAAAAAATACAATGAATGGGAGACACCTAAACTTACTAGAGTATAAAGGCATTGTAAGCACACACAAAAGAAAAAAAAGTAGTTTAAATAAATAAATAAGTGTAAATATGAATGTATGTTTGAGTATTAATGGTAAAGAACAATTAAGTCACTGTATTTATTCGTCTGTTTATTCAACAGATATTTATTGAATACCAACTATGAGCCAAGTAATCTTTTAAATGCTGTGAGACAATGATGAATAAAACATTATCCCAACCTTTGTGGACCTCGTCTTCTAGTGGCAAAGACAGAAAATATTTAAGTAAATACGTAATAAGTTGTCAGTTAGTGATAACTGCTATGAGGAAACAAAATAGCCTAAAGGAGATAGACAAAGCAGAACAAGCCATAAGCACTCCAGACAGCTGAAATAGCAGGTGCAAAGGTCCTGGGATAAGCACATGGTTGGGTTTGGGAGAAGTAGCAGAGAAGTTAAGCTAGATCTGTGTAAGGAAGAATGAGAGGTAGCAGATAACATCACAGCGGCAGCCAGAAGCTTCGTTATGTGGGACTTCGTGAATGTGATAAAAACTTAGTATTTATATATTTTTTGCCTAAGTGGGTCGAGAAATCACTGGAAGTTTGTGAATTAGGAATGACATGATCTGATTCACATTTTTATTCTTATTTTTTAAAGATTTTATTTATTTATTTGAGAGACATAGAGTGAGAGAGAGAGAGAGAGAAAGAGAGAACAAGTGGGGTGAAGGGCAGAGGGAGAAGCAGATTCCCGCTGAGCAGGGAGCCCAATGTGGGACTGGATCCTGGAAGTCTAGGATCATGACCTGAGCTGAAGATAGATGCTCAACTGATGCCACCCAGGCACCTTGACTGACATTTTTAAAGTGACATTTCTGGTTGCTCCATGAAGAGTAGATTGTAAGAAAGGAAGAGAGGAAGAAGGAAAGCCTGTTGGAAAACTATTGCAGTCATCCTGGCGAGACCTGTCGGTGACTTCTCCTACTTGCTCTCTGTGAAGATCATGAAAAACACCGGATCTGGGCTTTGTGTTTAAGAAAAGTCTGATAGCATTTGCTGACGTGTTGGCCTGCCAGAGAAAGACTAATCAAGAAATCAAGGATGCCTCCAACTGTCCTTTCTGAACAACTGGAAGATGGGTGATATGCCTTGTGTGTGTGTGTGTGCGTGCCCATGTGCATGCATGATGCATCTGAGGTTTCTCTTGGACATCCAGATGTCGAGTCGCTAAATATATGAGTCTAGAGCTTCGGGGGAAATTGGAGCTGGAGACACAAATTTGGCAGCCATCAGGATATAGATGAGATTTAAAGCCAGAGTCTGGAAAAAAAAAATTGCTAGGAAGAAATTATAGCTAGAAAAGAAAAGAGGTCTGAAATCCAACCTTTAGAGATGGGGAGCAAGAGCATAATCAAGTAAAAGAGAGTGAGAATGAGCTGCCAGTGAGGTCGGAAAGCAACGGAGAGGGACAGGAACCTAATATAAAATGTGTTTCAAAGACACGATGATCAATGGGTTCAAGCACTGCCAAAAGGTGTAACAAGATTAAGATTGAGACTGGACTGATATATTTAGGGAGGGCGATTAGTTTTTAAGAGGAAGAATACTGAAATGCAGTTTTAGTGAGTGAAGCAGTAAGGAGAAATCCTGGCCTATGGTAAAGAGATAATAGCTGAAGAGGAAGCGGAGACAATAGAGTTACTCCAGTGAGGTTTGCTACGTCCTTATAAGAACTAAGTGGAAACTGGAGGAAGGACCGATTTTTGAAGATGGGAAATATTGGCATGTCTGTAGTCTGATAAGTGACCCAGGAGAGAATGGGGAAGATGATGCAGGAGAGAGACAGTGGAAGTAGTTGTGAGACGAAGACTGGAGCCTAAGGAGGTAAAGAGGGATGATTTTGCTGCACAAGAAGTGATGCCTTCAAATGAAGAGGGGCATCTTCTTTGTTGGGAGAGGAGAGGCATTAGGACACATGTGTACAGAGGAAGGCTCATCTCCTAGTCCGGATTCCTTAGCAGGGAGGAGCTGACGAAGCTTCATTTGGGTAGCGCAGGCGCGGGCTAGCCTGGGTGAGGAGAGAGGAGGCGCAACGGGGAGAGACCTCAAAAGCAAAACAAGAGGGTGTTTTCCCCACTGGCTACCACTTCACAGCGAGCCAGCAGGGAGGAGACAGAGCAGGTCACCTGGCAGTTGCTCGGCTCCACATGTGGGCTTTCTCTAGATGAAGAACTAGGCCTTGGAATAGTCCACGGGAGGGAGACGAGAGGGGGACGCGTTTTCCCAGCTGCATTCATCCTTGGCTTTCCATTAGCCAAAGTGTTGTGTGTGCGAAGTCTCCGGTGCTCCCGGATGGTATCACCTGACTTCTTCCTGACTTCTTCGGCAGCTGCTTGGGATAGGTGGTCCTGCGCCGTGCAGTGGGGCAGTGTGGTGCTGTGTTTCATTCGAGATTGGAAGTGTTGCTAGTAGCTATGAACTAGGGCAGAAAACAACAGCAACAATAACAACAACAACGAGAACGACAAACTGTGTCCGTGGCCAGGGAGCAGGGCTTGGCAGGAGGGCACAGTAGAGGCGGGATGGGTGCCGACCTGTCCCATTCATCTTCTTCCCTACAGTACAGGACCTCTACCATACGGGTGTGTGTGCACAGGTGTGTCGTGAGAACATGACACCTTGACACCTTCCCCAAAGCACAGGGAGTTGGGGCACGAGTCTAATTGCTCAGTCTCGAGCAGATCAGATAGTCTTGCTTAAGATCAGAGGCGATCGTGAGCTCTTGCGACACTTACGCTAAGAGGGTTAATGATACGAAGAGCAGCACCGACCCGCAGCACCTCTAGCCCAAGCCTGCGCTGGGTGTCCAGTTGTCCATCGCTCCCTCCTCTGCGGGTGACTCTGCATTTCTTTCATTTATTGGAAAGCATCAGGTTGGTCACAGTTCCATGTCTGACGCGGTGATCCAGACTCGGATCCCGTAGGTATCTAAAACATTAGTTTTCCTATCCCCTTTGGTCTGTGGCTGCTCTAATCGCTTCCTGACAGGTATCACCAAGCACGGCAGTTCCGAGAGACACCCTGGTGAGGTCACTACTCAGTGGCCTTATCACCCAGCTCCTCGTGGCCAACAAGACCTGGTAATCCCACCAGTTACATTAGCTCCTTTCCTTGTCTGTTTATCCCCTCACATGAGAAGCCCAAATTAACGAGGTGACAGTTGCAGCTTCTGGTTCAGTGGAAAATTTCACGTATCCCCTGGCAGGCTTCTTCACACCCTGTGAACTGGGACTTCCACCTCTTCCACCTCAGCATAGCTCAAGGCTGACGGCGCAGAGCCACTAGGTGTGACAGCGAGCCAAACCATTTCTAGGTCCACTCTTGTCGCCTGTACCCATGCAGTCTAACCTTTGGAAATGCAGAACCATGTATTGGTAGATGATTTAAAACACATGCCGAATCCCGGAGGCATAAGCCACACGGCTCCACCTTAGCTGCGACTGCAACAGGCAGCTGCTTCACTGTTATTTCAGGCTGGCTACTTTCAGATAACAGTATGGATAAGAGCAGTGGGCCCTGTGGTCATGGGACTATTGTCAGATCACCTTTGCTGTTAAATGTGTCCTTCAGTCTGAAGCCCTGCAATATGGTTGCGCGTCTCTTAATGAGGCGTTCTGCAAGCCTTGGGTGGTTGTGATGGTAGAGACACATGTACATCTTTATATTTATTCTCAAAAGGCAAACTTAAGCTCCCTCATGATGGAAACGGTCCAATGAAATAGATTCTTCCCAACGGCCGGTAGGTACCCCAGGGAGTAATGTCGCCTGTCCATTTCTGCTGCTGTCAGGGACATTTGCTATCGAGGTCTTGGTGAAGACAAGCTTAGATTGCTGGATGCCTTCAGAGCCTCCTCTCTGCCACCACCCTGTGCTGGCCATGTATCAGGTGGCTGAAGACAGACGCTCACTGACATCTATAAAGAAGTCACCCTCCTCACCTGGTTATTGAGCAGCTATGCTACAATGCATGTGCTCTACGGGGCACTGACATGAGACAAAAAGACCTCCATGCTTTGTTGTACTTCCAGGGATCCATCCACATAATTCTTCCCCAGATCTCCTCATCTGTATTCTCCTAGTCTTATTCCTTTCAAACCTCTGGTGAATCAGTCAAGCCATTTTGTCAGAAGTCAGTCCATATCTTTTCTTCTCCCACTACACAAGATGGATGATTAGTTCTACCTCAAAAGGATTTGCTTTTACAACTGTCCATCACCCCTTCGAGACCACGAGGCAGTAGTTCATTTCCTTTTAGTGTTAACATTTTGTGCTGACACATCTGGGAATCAGGTCAAATTTCTTTCCTCTTCAGTCAATTGGTCAAAGGAAACTGCTTACCTCACAATGAGGTTTTAAGTATAGGTTGAGGGAAAGAAGGGTAGAAAATGCCAGTAACATCTGTTCACATGCCGTATTTGTACTTCTGGATCTACTCGAACTTATTCTCAAATGTGCCCCTTCCATTCCATGATGGATTTCTGATCAACCTGCCCAGCTTACTGTCTTAGTAGGTGTGATAGACGGTATTGCTGTTAAGAAATCGCTCTCCCACTCCACATATCCCGATTCCATTGAAGTTTGACCTGGTCATGTGACTTTCTTCGACCTTAGAATGGGCACAATATATTTTTCTGCCCCGGGAATTTAGGTTAGTTATGTGACTTTCTTTGGCTAATGGAATGTTAACAGATAAAGCTCAAGAAGATCTTGAAATGTGCCTCTGTGTTTTGGGGCTTACCCTCTGCTCCTCTAACACTGCATGATAGTCATCTGTTCTACAATCAAGTGTTCAGAATCTACTATGTCCCAATGTCTCACTAGAAGCTGTTTTTCAAGTTGAAAATAGTTCTCTGATAGAGAAGTCAAGGCTTTGCACCAAAATCTTAGATGTCTTCTCTATGACTTCTATTGAAGTTCAGCAAAAAATTCATATAGCATCCTTACCCACCATGGGTCTCCCAGTGCCTGAATTATATGGCCCAAGGGGAAGAAAAGCATGTACTGCAGTACTGCAGTCTAAAAACTACTGAATCCCCTTTTACAACAGCCTATGGATGTCTCAGTAAATACTCTGAAGCAATGGTCCCAAATGAAGTATATTTTATTTCCAAAATCCAAAGAGAACAACCAAGTGCTATGCCTCTTGTTTGGTTTAAGGAAGGTATGAAATGCAGCAATTTCTACTTTACAAGTCACAGCATATCCCAGACTAGGGGATAGTTAAGATATTCATTGATATGCCATGCTTCTGAGCTTCTTTAATTATTTTATTTTATTTTTCTACATTTGGTGCATGCATTTGTGTGTATACATATGTATACATACATATGCATATATAAATAGACAAATAAAAACATGCATATTATATATGTACATGGAGATACACACACATATATACCCACACACACACACTTGTCTTACTCAGGCATTTAGAGTGGTGCTGCCCAAAATATAATCCTCAAACTGCTGCTAGGTTATGAGCTATTGGATGAGTCCAAAAGACAAATTAACCAGTCCAGGAGATAACTTAATATGTCCAGAGAGTGAGAGTGATTGAACAGTTTTATATATCACCCTGACATTTCTACAACATCCAAGCTTTTAGTGCTACAGTTTACAAAACTACTGGTTTATGAATAATTAGAAATTAAAGCAAAACAAAAACACGACAAAAACTTTTTCAACTAACATTTGCCACAGATCATATGAGAAGCATGTCTCTTGGGTCCTGCATGTGACTCTCTACTCATCAGCTTGATGTTCCACAGTGTCAGGACAATGAGAGTCTCTGTGAGCTATCTCACGGCATAAAGCATACTAGTTAACAAAAGCAGGACAATAAGGTATATTGCTTTCCTTGCCATGTAAAGGCTGCTTTTGATCCTTTTCATTATCAAAAATTAAGACAATAGACAATAGCATTTTCCAAATTATTACCCACATATCAAGTGGCAGAAACTATGTTAATCTTCCCAGTAAAGATGACATTTGAGACAGCTGGGATTTTGACTACCATCTCATTAAGTTCTCTTTTATTCTGCAACCATCTGCCACAGTCCATTTTTCAGGGTCAGATGAAAAGGTATGATAGTGACTATCACCCCTGCATCTTATGT
The DNA here is from genome assembly GCF_011100685.1 of Canis lupus familiaris. Taxonomy (NCBI): domain Eukaryota; kingdom Metazoa; phylum Chordata; class Mammalia; order Carnivora; family Canidae; genus Canis; species Canis lupus. The sequence continues at coordinate 2,712,688 of NC_049226.1, forward strand.
CTTCAGTTGTGATGTGAATATATCTATTTTCTCAAGGAATACAATATTTCTTCTTGGCAATAGAGAGAGGAGGAATGATGGGGAAACCATTTCAGAAGTTTCCACTTAATAGTATATACCGTAATACCCACAGATCAGGAAACCAAAGGAGAGGGTCTGCTAGATGCTAAAAATATCTATTCCCAGTTATACATTTGGGATTCAAGAAAGTAACCACAGGATGAATCTGCTAACTCAGTGAAACCACAATTAAGATAATCTCAGGCCAAAATCTATTTATCAACTGACTTCCAGGAGTCCCTCAACCTAATTATAGGGTCCCTGTTGGTGTTTTTCTCCATTCCAGATGTAAGTGTAGGTTCCAACGCAATAGCTAACAATTCTAGAAATATCTATTTTCCCATTGCATAGAAAGGACTTTTCTTAAAGTGTTGTTTTTTGTTTTTTGTTTTTTTTTTTTTTTTGAAAGAATCAGAGAAATATTTACTGAAAATACTTACAGCAGAGTAGCAGCATGGTTCTTGATAGGGGACATAACCTTGTCTCTAATCAGTGAGTTCTGATTCTGAGAATCAGCTTAGATCTGATAATGAAGCAATGGGTTATGATTTCCTATTGTGACAGTTAACATCAATCTGCTACTTGCTATCTCCCTGGAGTAATACTCTGGTCTCCTGTCCTTCTGTCCTACCCTTAAAAACACCATGGTCTATTAGCTTCCTGGCTATACTGTGAGTTAAGGCAGGCTTACTGTCTATTACAGCAATTACATTTACCTTGCTTAGGATGATTATGTGCTTCCATGAGTCTTTTGTCATTCCGATTGATGTTGATATGAAAAAAGCCAGTTCGAAAGTAGCAACATTCACAATCCACCATAGCCTCCAGAAGATAGCTGTAACTTAGCTTCTCAGCAATGTCCACATACACATCACCAATGTATTCCTTACAGCCCCAGTGAAGTATCTGCTTCTGGACCCTCCTGGGAAATTTAGTCAGATGGTAGGATCTCTGGCCTCACATAATAGATTCACTCTAACATCTCATCTCCCTGTCTCTTATCTTTTCTTTAAAACTGAAATATCTATATAATTTTGTGCAGGTCATTGTTGAGTCCAGGTTTCAAGAAGCTAATCTAGGTAATTGCTGTAGATTTTATTCTGAAAGTCTTTGCCAAAATATTGACTCCTGAACAGTGGAAGAATAGCTCCAGTTTAGTGAGTTTTCCACTATCCTGCTTGATGGTTTATCCCAACCTGTCCTAATACCTCCAAGGTCTACTCCCACCTGTGTTCCTCTCAGATTATTGCCATATGAATTGCCAGATCCTGAAATCCTTTTGGTATGTAGACTACATCTTCCTGGAGAAAAGTTTATCTCTCCCTATTTCTTTAGTATGTACTTTTATTATTAGTCTGGAGAACACAGTGAAGAGGAATCTTTGGAAATCAAAAGCATCTAGTGAAGCTTATTCCTTATGCAGGGTTATCACACAGTCTCCCAGTAAAGGGAGGATATGTTTTTGTCAGGAGAAAAGGGACTATTTTCCTCTTGAGAATTTTCCTGTGAAGAATGTTCAGGAAAACTTGTGAATTCAATATTTTTAAGTATGTGTAAAAATGACCTTATCTAATATCTCTAGATCCCAATTCTCATTGTCATGACACTGATGTTGACATTGATAGTGGAAGACTTCCATGTATGCATGTTTAGTCTTCTTTACACTTTTGTTACTTAACATTCAGATTTGGGGTTTGACTTTCAACTTAGTCTACTCTGAGATTTTAGAATATAAGAGTCTCCCTTTAAAGCTACCAAAGAAGTCCTCTAGTTTTAGGATATCCTAAGGTGGTGAAAAACTTTCCTCAAAACAAAACAAAACAAAACAAAACAAAACAAAACAACAAAAAACAAAAACAAAAACAAAAAACAAAAAAACTTTCCTCAGCCTGTTATTTTTGTCAAAGTCTCTAGGGGCATCATAATCACCCACCTATTCCACAAGACTTGTAATGCTCATGGTTCCCATTATGATTGACCTTGAAGCATGCCCTTCCAATACCTTGAGTTGTAACTATATTTTATCCCAATCAACAGCAATGAAAGCTTAGATCAACTGCAAAACTGCTCTATACAAGAGTGTATCATCCCAGTAACTACTAGCAATAAAGTCTATATTGCTTCCAGACAGGTAGACAATCTTAGAGACAATCTGAAGAATATGCTTTGCAGATTTCACATGCAGTATTAATTGCCTTTGTCTGGTATTCCTAGACCACAGAACCTGAATTAAGCATTAAAATGTTGACTTTCTATTTAAGTGTTGCAAACCCAGGTCAGTGAGGGCAAGGTAAAGGAAAGTGAAATGAGAAGAGATGCAAAGCAATGCAAATAATGCTTTACCGAGCTGGCTTCCATTTTGCAATGAGGCAGGAGAAAAAGACAGCCTGTTACTTAGGTGAATTGGCTTGGTACATGGTACTTCTTGGACTGCTCAGTGGAGGTAGACCTAGGGGAAAGAAGAAAGAAACTGAAAAGATAAGACTTTCTGGGACGTCCACAGGTCTCTCTGCAAAATCCAAATCCAACCTAGTACCAGCTTCATTTTTGACCCACAAGATGAGAGTTGTCAGTTCTGCCTAGAATAGCCATGGGGACAACACTAGATCCTTTGCCTGAGATCTAGAACCCATCCCACACCTCCTTGCTTCCCCCAGGGGGTCTTATGCTATCCTTCATTTCCCTTCCACAACTCAGACAAGAGCCTTATAAGAAAACATACAGGCAGAGGGTAGAAGCAAAGAGCTATTTTTTTTTCTTTAGAGCTGAAATCATGTTACATCAGGCCACCCTTATTATGAAGTTTTATATGTATAGTTGTACATTTATCACAAATTCAAAAGATATGCAGACTGAGTTTCTTGACCACAATGTATTATCAACAAAAATACATTCTTAATTACATTTCACCATATATTTGGCAATGTAAAACATATTTCTATGTAACTCATGAGTTAAAGAAAGAAATCACAGGAGGCTTATAAAATATCTAGACCTGAATGACAAAGAAAGCTTTCTATATCTAAATTGCAGGTTGCAGCTAAAGTAGTAATTAGAGGGAACTTTATAGCTTTAAATGCAATTTTATAGCTTTAAACATACAAATTTAAAAAAATAAGAAAATCTGAAACTTGAGTTATTCATTGATGAGTTATGCATTCAATCACAAATCTGCACCAAGAAAAATAAAACACAGAACAAATGAAGGAAATAATAAAAATAAAAGCAAACATGATTGAATAGGAAAAACCAAAATGGGTCTACAGAGATTTTCAACAAAACCAAAAACTAATTCTGTGAATTATAACAGAAAACTTATTGCAAAACTTCAAGAAAGAGAGGCAGTAGAAATAGAAAATTCTGAGTCCTTAATACATTGCTTCAGCCTTAGTTAAAATTAGAATAAATCATAGGCTACTAGCTTCAATGTTAAATAATGAAAAATTTCAAGTAGAGTGATTATAGATAGAACTGTTTTTAGCCAGCTGATGTAAGGTTTTAAAAAAATTATATGCTTATATTATATTTTGTCATAAAATTGCTTTCCTAGCTAGTTTATTTACAAGAAATTCTCCTAAGAGATTCCCACCAAAATGGCTTATAACTTCAAGTTTATGATTAGTATGATGCTTGTTTCAGTTGTCAGTTATGAGAAACTGTATTGACTCACTTGGTATTTGTTATTAAGCTTGAATTTACTCATAAATCTTGGAATTCATGTACACTGATTAAATATTCAAAGACCCTTTAAGAATTAAACTTATATGTGTAGGTTTTCTTGGACTTAAAGAAAGTCGTTTGCAAGCTATTTCTTCTTGGATATATCTAAGTAAAAATAAATGTTCGTGATAAAATTGATTTTTAAAACATATGTAAATATGGATCTTCTAAGACAACATAGATGGGAAAAGGAGAGATACAGATGCAGTTGGGACAATGCACTATACTATTTCCACCATTAAAAAAAATAATATGAGGCATATAGAAATAATAAAAAAAATTGACTCTAGAAGAAGTAGAAAATGGAATATACCAAAAATCATAAAGGAATGGGGTCAATAGTCTAAATTCTCCCTTGAAAGACATCAGTTGTAGATAATTTTATAGATTTCATCAAATCCTCTAGAAAGAAATAGATAATCTCTGTCTTTTAAGAAATAGATATTCCTGTCTTAACCAAATCATTTTAAATATTAGTATAATATTGACCAAAATTAAACAATAACCATATAAAAATTATAATCTCATGTAATTCATAAACATAGAAGTAATATTCTTAAAATACTGAAAACAAAGTGCATAAAGATACATCATGACTCGGTACTATTTATCCCATGTATGTTAAGATATTCAACATAAAATAAGCTAGTAATATACCACATTAATTAAAGAAGGAAAATACTATGGACATCTATATATGTCTTTGAGAATAATATGCAATTTAATGCTCAGTTGTGATTAAAACAAGCTCTTAACAAAGTAGAGTCGAAGGGCATATCCATGACTTGATTAGAAATTTCTTATTAACGCTATCAAAACTAATCACTGCAGCTATATACTCAAACTCATTACCTTTCACTTGCTCAAGGACATCACTTCTACAATTCTCGTTGTCTCCTACATCATTTATTTTTCTCTTGCTATTGGATATTTTCCATCAGCATATAAGCATGCTATTTGTCCCGTTTCTGTGTCTTTTTGTTTCTCTTTTTCTTTCCCTCTATAATTGTCTCTCACAGTCGTGCTCTTTCTGTCTCTCCCCCTCCTCCTCTGGCTACGGGCTCAGTTCTCCACTCTCCTTTACAACAAAACTCAGAAGAGTTATCTATATTCTCTATGTCAGATTTCTCTCTCCATTTTCTCTTTAAATCTCTCAAAGAATATTTGGCCCCTACTGAAAATAAACTTGTCAAAGTTACTCATGATCTCCATATTACTACATTCAATGATTATTTCTTCTAGCCATCGTATTTGACCTGTCTGTATAGCATTTGACACTATTAATTACTCTCTCCTTCTTGTTACACATTCTTCATTTAGCTTCTAGGATGCCATGGTGTTGGTTTCCCACCCTCCCCCAACTGTCTGTTCTTTCTCCCTTACCTTTCCTAATTTTCCCAATAATCTCCAAGCTTTAGAGTACTCCAGACCCCAGTCCTCAGTCTTAATGATTTTATCTAGTCTCCTGACTTTAAATACTTTCTATTTGCCAATGTCTCCAGCCAGAACTCTCTTATAAATTTCAGATCGAGTATCAAATTCTTATATCATTATCTCTTCTTGGACATCTAATCCACATCTCAAGCTTTCTTTGTCTGAAGTTAGAATCTTGATCTTCTCCCCCTTAACCCATTTCACTTCTGTCTTTCCGTTCCCTGTTGAGAGGAAATATATCTTTCTGGTTGTTTAGGCTGAAAACTTTGGGATCTTTCTTGATAACTTGCTGTCTCTCAAAAATCACATTCAATCCAACAGAAAGCCTAAAATTCAATTACTTCTTATTTCTCAATTTCCTCACTGCTTTGAACCTTGTCTGAGAGTTTCCCTGTACCTAGAATGTTCTTCCCACAAATGTTTGCAAGGTGAACCCCTTTACGTCCTTCAAGCCTTTCCTCAAATATCACTTAAAGCCTGCCTTGATAATGCCATTTAAAATTGCAGCATATATGTATATATATATATATATATATATATATACACACACACACACACACACACGCACATATATAAAAATCTTTGTCTCTTTTAGTATGTGGGCAACATGAGAGAAGAAATATTTTTCTGTTTTGTATACTGAGCATACTATTTGTCCCATTTTTGTGTCTTTCTGTTTCTCTTTTTCTTTCCCTCTATAATTATCTCTCACAATTGTGCTCTGTCTCTGTCTCTCCCCCTCCTCCTCTGGCCACAGGCTCAGTTTTCCACTCTCCTTTACGACAAAACTCAGAAGAGTCTGTCAGATGATAGATTTTTAATAAGTATTTAGTATATGAATGAGTATAAAGCATTTTATTAGAGATCCTAAGTAATAATGAAACAAGAAAGAAAAGAAAAGATGTTTTAAAATTAGAAAGAAGTTGACATTCTTGTTGATTTATTTAAAATGTGACTACATACATAGAAATCCCAAAATAATTTATAAATAAAAAGTACAGTAGAGTTGCTGGACATAATCTGAGTGTTTTAAAAACTATTCATCTTTCTCAGGAATGATCAAATAAAACATGTAAAAGAAAAATCTTATTTGCAATAAGAACAAAAAAATATAAAAGGTCTTTTAGAAAAATCTAACAAAAGATGCGCAAACTATTATGGAAAAAAAATACAAAACTCATGAATAATATTAAAGAAGACCTAAATAAACAGAGAGATAGCTATTATTCTGATAGGAAAATTCAATATTATAAATATATAATCCTTCCAGTTTCATCTTTAAATGCAATGAAATTGTAATCATAATCTCAAAGGATTTTTTGTGCGATTTAAAACATTGTATCTAAAATAAAAGAGTAAATGAATAGGAATAACCAAGACAACTCTATAAAATAAGAACAAAGAGGAAAAACTCATATTACTATTTGTCAATATTTACTTTAAAGTTACAGTGATTAAAAGAATGTGTTATTGATGCAGAAAAAGACCAAAAAAATCAACAGAGCAGAAGAGAAAATCTAGAACTATAGCCAAGTGTTTTAAAAGTCTTGTTTTTAATAGAGATGGTTTTAAAAATCAATATGGAAAGCAGAAATATTTAAAATGCATAAGACTAGTTTTCTTTCCATATAGGAGTAATGCATGATCTCTTCCTCATTTAACCCAAAACTCAATTCCACATGGATTTAATGCAAATCCATAAAATTATTAAAGAACACATATGTAAATATCTTATGAATTTGATAGAGGAAATGATTTTTTAAACAAAGAGTGAAACAAAAAAGAAGTCCATGTATTAAATAAAAAGATTGATTACACTAATTTACATCACAATGCAAATTTTTGTATGGCTAACATATTACAGACCAAAAAAAAAAAAAAAAAAAAAAAGCAAAATCCAGCTGAAGGGAATATTTGCAACATTTATAAAAAATAAGAGATAAATACCCATATAAGCAATTTTTAGAAAGTAATAAGAAAAAGATAAGCACAATAGAAAAATATGCGAATGACACATACAGTAAATTCAAAGGAAAAGAAATATATATGACTAATAAACATACTAAGATAACTGTTGTATCTTACCAATAATCAATAAAATGCAAATAAAACAAGATACTGTGTGTTGGTTCCCAACCTCAGGAGCTTCCCAGGTGAAATCTGAAACCTGCCCTTGTAGGCAGAGGACAAAGTCCAGCTCAAGAGCTACTGTTGGTCACTTCCTTTCAGTGACCTCCCCCAACACTATTTTCACCTACTTGGTATAAAAACATTGATTATATTTGAGTCTTTTGTACACAGTTTTCTTCATATAATTTTCTGATTAATCCTCAAATCCGTCCTTGCCTGAAAAAAAAAAAATCAAGTATTTTTCATGTAAGGGAATTGAAACTCATCAGGTACTAATTAAATTCAAATTATTTTTGGTATTTTGGAGGGCTGCAATTTCTTGTAAAATTGAGAAACATTGTGCCTGCTGAGAGAAGAGAGATAGTTATAGGGTCCAGATCCATTATGCAGAGTAAGCCATGAAGGCTGGATTTGGACATGAGAAGCAAGTATATGATAACTGGTACAACCAGTACTCATAAAATTTAACAGTTCACACCTAAACTGAGAACCTGGTTATACTTCTTAAGATTGACTTAAGGATATAGGCACATGCATGTTCAGACATTCAAAGAAAACTTATTGGCTTCAGGGAGGTAAGCAGGATAGCTGGTTAGTGGAGAAAGGAAGCTTTGATTTTTTTCTTATCCTTTTGTGCCATTTGAATTCTATACCATGTGCATGTACTATTAAAAATTATACTTTAAAATGAAAAAAAAAATGATTCAATGTCACTAAATACCAATAAATAATTCAATGACATTCTAGCCAATATCCTCATATGAGTACAAGGAAATATATACAGGAATCTTTATAGACAGATAGTTTTTAACATTGAAAGCAACACCAAATGTCCATTAATGGAGGATGAAAAAAATAAAATCAATATATGAAGGAAGTTTATATGTAATTTAATATATATTAGTCTCAACAAATAAAAAAAAGTTCCTTACCTAAAGGTAGACACACATCCATATGTTTTTAATGAAACTGAAGAAAGCTTGGACAGAGGAAATACAGACCAAATTTATGAGAATAATTGCTAAAAGGAAGTAAGAGGGAGAATGGGCTTGGGGAGAGATTAGCTTGGATATATAATTCTATCCTAAATCATCTGAAAAACATGAAACATTAAAATATGCATCTATGGCTGTTTGATTCATTAGTTTCTGAATGTATTTTAAATTTTTAGTTTGTTTTTTTTTCCCCCTAAGATATACAAAATCAACTCAAAATGGAGGAGATTCACACAACACATGCTGCCATTTCTAAGTTTCCAGATTCTATCAGTTACCTATAGCTGTGTAACAAACCATCCAAAAGCTGTACGGTTTAAAATAACCATATATTTAATTAATGACTCTGCAGATTAGCTGGTAGTTATTTTGGTCTAGACTAATTTAGTCTTGGTTAATTTCTGTTGGACTCTCCAAGGATCAAGGTCAGTGGGTGAGTTGGCTACCGTCTGGATGATCTAGAGTGGACTCAAGCCCCTGTCAGGCAGTTGACAAGTGGTTGTTCTAAAGAGACTGCCAGTTGAGTGGCTTATTTCTGCTTATCTCTGTGTGTGGCCTCTCCTTCAGCAGGCCAGCTTTTTCTTCACAGACTGGTCACAGAGTTCAAAGAGAGTGGCGAGAGGATAAACCTCCAGGCCCAACATTTCTAAAGCCTCTGCTTGCATCACATTTATGGACATCCCGTAAGCCAATGGAGTCCCCAGGCTGAGTCCAGATTCAAAGTGGAAAGACTGATGAGTCACACCTCTCAAGGGAGTGTGAGTGGAGGAAGATGAAAAATTGTGTGATTTTGGAAACCTGTCACATAGACCCTAACAACAATTTACATGATACATGGAGCTAAACATTAAAGAACTACAAATATACATGCATTCATATAGATGTGTGTATATTTTAAATAAGAAGACAGAAAAATAGAATAACTTTGGATCTGGGAAAGAGTACAGAATAAAGCAATTGGTAAAAAGTGAAAAGATATCTAACATCGTATTAAAACTATGGTGTGATATTTCTAACATGGTTATGGGTTTGGTGAGGAATCAATATAGGAAAGAGACAGATGGTTTCGTTGCTTTCTGTTTTCTGTTTTTACCTGTGGTAACACCAACACGGGTTACCTTTCAGACCATAGATTTTCTTTGGGAAGATAAACTTGATCACACTTCATGTTTTAGAGTATAAAGAGAGGAACACAGATTTACGTATAGTAAAGCAACTGCATAGTAACATAAGGTGGGAGGGGGAGAGAAATGAGAAGAAAAAGGTTGGGGTAAGTCCCAAGGCTATCTACCATTGCCACATCCCACCCCAGAGGAGATGCAAGCAGAGCTAATTTTGGATATTCTCAGTTTCCAGGCTTTTCAATGTACTCTGAACAAAGTTTCTCTTATTCTTAAAATCTGTAGATATAGAAGTTTCATATCCTGCTTTGAAAACATATTCCCTGCTTCTCATAGTCCTCACAATCAGTAAGTTTTTTCTTTGGTCTAGCCTATATTTGTGTTGCTGCAACTTGCTAATTTCCTGTGAGCCCATGCCCTCTGTGGAGATGGTGAACATAATCCTCCCTATAATATTCTCTCCTAGATCAGATATAATAGACTGAATCCCTTTTACATTTCTGCACATCTCTCTTGAAAGACTCAGATTCATACCAGACATAATACAAGGGTCTGACCAATAGCGTGCACGGTAAAAGGATAAAAGTATTGCCGGGTTTTGTAGGCAATTCACACACTTATTAGCACAGATGGCTTTTACCTTGGATTTTTTTTTATAGTGGTGCCATATAACAACCTCACTTGTTACCTACACTGTCTCCAATGTCAGACATCCTTGCTATAATCTACAGGCAATGCAAAGCAATGGAAGGATCACTGTGCTTGGAACCAAAGATTCCAGTTTAAGTTCAGCCCCTACCACTTATTTATTACATGATCTTGGCCAAATGGCTTAAAATCTTTGCCTTACTTTCTTCATTGTAAGGATAATAACAAGACCTACCTCTCATTCTCTCAAACTTGATGGAGAGGATTTAATAAAATAATGTACCTGAATAGCACCTTGCAGACTGTAAACCAATAAAGCCATGTAAACTATTAGCCCTGTTCACAAACTCAACACAAGGCAGTTTAATCATGTTCTCTAGAGTAGGCTTAAAAATTGTCAAAGTCACGAAATCTTAATCCTGGGGCTGTGGATTGGCTGCATTTCTAAAGTTTTTCTACAAGGTTATTATTTGCAACTTGACATATGTTTTCATTAGATTTTCCTTTATAAATAATTCTATGGACAGTAAATCTTCAGGTATCTCACAAGTTGACTCTTTCATTCAGTAAACATGGAGCACCCACTGTGTGTGTGCTGTTAGATAAAGGAGTTATAAAGATGGATAAGGCGGTTTCCACCTTCATGAATTCACAAAGGAGAGAGACTGAGAAGCAAATTGTTGTATAATGTGCAAACCACTGTGATCAAGACATGCGCAGGTGCTACACCATTCAACTATCCTTCACGTAAAAAAAAGTAAAAAAATGATGCTCTTTAAATGTGCCATAGATAACCCACCCTGGTTTAAATCTCTATTGTTTTCTCTCATTCCTTTATATATTTTACTTCCCCTCTCTTGGTCAATCAAAATAACTTTGTTTTTCAAATAGGTGAGGCTATTTCTAGTCTGTAATAGCCTATGTATACTGTTTTTTTTTTTTTTCATTATACCCTTCCTTACATGATCTATAGAACAATGATACATAATTCAAGGCTGCACTGGGACTCAATGTCCTTTAAAACTTTCCCTACTCCTTTGTGCTCTATATCCCATGTGGTCCCTCCTGGACCAAATATAACCCAAATATAACAGCAGGATGTTAGATGAATTGTCCTCAATGATTCAGATAATGGAGGCAGAGAACATGATAAGGAAGCAAGTGCCAAACTTCTTTTTTTTTTTTTTATTGGAGTTCAATTTGCCAACATATAGCATAACACCCAGTGCTCATCCCATCAAGTGCCCCCCTCAGTGCTCGTCACCTAGTCACCCCCACCCCCTGCCCACCTCCCTTTCCACCACCCCTTGTTCATTTATCAGAGTTAAGGTGCCAAACTTTTCATGAATGAGGTGAAATGATCAGTAGGTCCATGAATGAGGGGGAACAAAGATGGATAAGAATAGATATAGTTTAATTAACAGATTACAAAGGCTTGGGGGGATTCTGAGTAGGAAAGAAGTGATTTGGAAGCAGCCACAGAGAGCAAGTAGTACAGACCCAAAGGTATTTGGGGCACAAGGAGACAAGATATACCTCCATTTGAGAGGAACTGGAGAGGTGGTGTCTTCTAGGGCACTTAGGAGAAGGATGCAAAAATCACTTCTAGGGAAGGGCTCAGGATGGAGGGGGATTTCTGCTGACAGACTATAAGTTCTGAGCTAGAATATAAAGAGTGTTGGAGAGAGGTGGAAAATTGGGCCAGCCTAAAGGCTACGTAAGCAATTTGGAGATGGGATCTGGCTGATGTAGCCTATCTGGGAGGTGTGGATGTTTTTGGAGTCAAGTGAACAGAAATGTGACATACCTTGGCCACAGTTGGCCATGCTGCATGACCTGAATACATGCAGATAGAAATTATTTCTTTAAGATGTCCAAAATGAAACTTCAAACAGAGATTCAAGATGCTTTGCTGGCAAAATTGTGTGACATGTGAGGTTTGTGAACTGTCTGTTGCTGAATTTCCTGCCACATAGAAAAGAATTTCCTACAGTGAGAATGAATCTAACATCATAGAGGAATAGATCTGAAAGGGGGAATGAGCATGCCCCGGGGACATTGAGTTCAGTTCCCAGTTGACACCCAGCTGCACCCCTGCTACTATCGTGACTTAGAGCTTGCAGTAGTTTCCTCTTCTTACCTAAATAAACTCAACGTGGCTATCTCTCAGTTACAGCGAAAGAAGGCTTAACACATTAGTTTACAAAGAAAGTAATCATTGGCAAAGTTTGCTGCCTAATTATTATCAACAAATTGCTAGTGATGTGGCTCAAAACTGACTGCCACTGCTAAATAGTACAGATGTTGAGAACTATTTGACTCAAACATGCAAGTGGATACTCCAGCCAACTCTCCAGAGACCTAGAGCTCTTATTATCTTTAGGCCACAGAGATTCCTGGGTGAAAGAGCAGGAATCCTGTTGTCCACACCACATTCGCATGAGCCATGTGTGACCAACATCTATTTAAGGGTGATCAAATAAGTTTCAGCCTGAGTCTGATCTACTTTTACAAAGTGATGCGATGGCCTAAAAAAATTGCAAAAATTTTTCACTTCTGTGTCCCTCCCACCACCACAACCTCCACTGAAAGGTCTCCAGACTTCTACTTCATGGGGAAATAAACTTTCTGAGTCCCTGCCTTAGATGGATAATATTAACGTTATCACCATGATTTTCATATTTTTGTGTTAGGGGCACAGTGATGCAGGTTAATGACACACAATTTTTCCTTGTAAGATTTAATTAATGACAACTTCTAAGCAAGAGTAGCAGACCACACGAAATCTCTGAGCTACTAAAGTTATTCCATGGAGAGGTATGCCCCATGGTCCACTGTAAAGCGAAATCTCTGAGCTACTAAAGTTATTCCATGGAGAGGTATGCCCCATGGTCCACTGTAAAGCAACCTGCTGTTAGGACATGAGACGGAGTGGAGAGGGCCTCCAGAGTCATTCATCTGAAACCAAAGGTTTGTCTTCCCTCAGTTTCCAACCCTCTATTCTGAAGAAGAATTTTTTTTTAATTTTTTTAAATTTTTATTTATTTATGATAGTCACAGAGAGAGAGAGAGAGGCAGAGACACAGGCAGAGGGAGAAGCAGGCTCCATGCACCGGGAGCCTGATGTGGGATTCGATCCCGGGTCTCCAGGATCGCGCCCTGGGCCAAAGGCAGGCGCCAAACCGCTGCGCCACCCAGGGATCCCCTGAAGAAGAATTTTGACTCCATTCTGCCCACTGTCTTACTCTTTGTACTTATGATCCGTATTCCTTGAATTTCTCCTAGGTTGAGAGAAAAAAATCAAATGACAAGTTCTCTTCCAAGCATGGGAAATGAAGACTCCAAGGGTTATATTAATTTCATATTATACATTAGCGATAGTGTCAATTTGAATATCAAATGATATCCTTATGACCTGGGCTATCATTTTTGGTTACAAATACATCCTCATCTCTTTTATATTTTAAATTAGTTATCTAAGGACCCTCATGCCAGCCTTAATAAGAAGCAGGACCTCAACCTCTAAAAGGCCCAGCCTGCTGAATTATCCAAGACCCTAGGAACACACTTGGTCCAACTGAGGAATGAGGGGAGGGAACAGTTCTCTCAAATACCAGGCAGAGGGAGAAGAGGAGAACCCTCTCAGCCTTCCACCGTTCCTCTGGCTGCTGTATGTTGTCACTGTTAAGAACAACTCTTGTCTGTCCTGAGACACTTTGCCAGTTGAAATCCTGCTAGCACTGCGGTGATTCTGTGTGCCTGGTCTCCAAGGTTACCACTTTCATAGTTCATGAGTACACGCTCTGCTGTTTTCCTTCAAAGCAGACCACCATGCCAGGTGGCTGGTCCCAAGGAGCTTGCCATCATGGCACACCCTGCCACAGCTAGATCTTCTCTGGATGCTTGGGTTTGAATGAGCCTTCCACAGCTAGATAATGCCCTTTCTTGTCATTGTGCCTCGGGTCACTCAGGTACATCGACATTCCCAACTTCAGGTCTTACAGAACCTGCTTGTGCTTCTCAGAGGTAAGGTGACTTTCATTTCAGCAGCACTAAATCCTGTACTGTTTGGGGTACAATATATTTCTTCTGGATAGATACCTTCTAAGGGAAGGGGGAGGAAGCAGAATTGTGCAGAGGGAGGGGTCAAGAAAGCCTTGGTCAAGGTGATAGGGAGCTCTGGAGAAAGTCCTGCCTTTCAGAGCATTCCACTGCCGTCTAAAGCGGCTTGGCAGGGTAGACCCTCTTTTACTGTCACTACATGTGGACTGTTCCAGGCAGGGCAGGGCCTTGAGTGAGGAGTCTCTTCACAGTTGCGGCAGACCCTGAAGAGGCTGGCAGCTCGAGGATATCTGCTGAGCACACTCCTGCAGCTGGGCAGCCAGTCCTGTTTTGAAGGGGTTCTGGGCACTGCTCCTTCTTGTCAACCACCCCAGAATCACCATGAATTACTCTGGCCAGAAAGCAGAGTTTGGGCTCTCCTAAACAGAGCCACCTACACAAGGCTCTTCTAGCCCAGCGCTGACTTCCTGGCGTCAAAGCCACGGTCATTGTCCACTAGCTCCTGTCCTGGAGATGCTGTTTTCAATCCCTCTTGGCTAGTAGCTTTTGTTGAAGTGAAGAGAGTGAGTCTGGAAATGAGATTTGGCTAGACGGAAGGGTGTCTTTTCCTAGACCCAGTTTAAGTTCCAGTTCTCTTTATTCACAGGTGTGGGTTTTATGCCAGCATCTGTCTCACACATAGCTAGAGGAAGCCCCTCACCCCAAACTTCCATTTTAGAAGTTTATTAATAATTATCATCATAATAGAAACAATGCAGTGTTTAGCATCACCTCTGTGCTAAATAGAAGGCTGGGTTACCACTGAACATCGATGTCTGGCACAGGCAGCAATGCACTTCCCTCTGCCCCATGTTGCCATATTTTTCATTACCTCTGCAGGGTCCCATTTAAAGAAAAAAAGACATCTGTCAAGGAACCGTTTTCTGAACCCCTTTACTTGAAAGTGACAGAGCATCTTAAGCCTCGTGCCCTTCCGGTTTATCGTCATCCTTCTGGGAGGACATGACTTCAGAGACACCAAGGGTCTATGGTCAGCATCCTTCTAATCTGCCACAAATGGCCGACTGTGCTGGGTTGTATGACGCCCCCACCCATCCCCAAAGGTTTCCGAGTCCTAGGTCAGCACAACTTGCAAAGATGTTACCTTAGTTGACCAAAAGCACTTCGCTGGTGTGACTAAAGACCTTGATATGGAGAGATCACCCTGGATTATTTGGGAGGGCCCAAGGTAATCACTAGAGCCCTTGGAAGAGGGAGGCGGGAAGGTCAGAGTCTGAGAAGGCCATGTGACGAAGGAAACAGACACCTGAGAGTCAGAGAGAGTTGAAGATGTTACACTGCTGGCTGTGAAGATGGAGGAAGGGGCCACAGCAAAGAATGCAGACATCCTCAATCAGCTGGAAGAGGCAAGGAGGCGGATTTTGACTTTAGAGCCTCCAGAGGGAGCCAGCCCACTGATACCTGGACTTTTAGCACCGTGAGACTGATTTTGGATTTTTAACCTGCAAAATTATAAAATAGTGAGTTTGTACTGTTTTAAGTCACTGTGTGTGTGTGTGAATTTGTTACAGCAGCAACAGGAAACCAATGAGCCTACCTTACACGAAGTAGAAGCATTTGCACTCAGAGTCTTAGGGCTTCCTGGAAGCTCCTCTTTGAGAGCTGAGTGATGCCTCCTTTGGACTTGGTTGCTGTAGAGGCAGCTGTGAGGACATCCTCTGGAAGGTCTGAATTCTCTAAAATGCAATGTTCTTCTTCAGACCAGCCTCCACAGGGACTGTAGGGTTGTGTCCTTAGCTGATTTGCTTGTGTTCATGTTCCTTAGCAAAATAGTGGCGTCTCTACCCAGAAAGCCTTACATGGACTGCAAGATTGGCTGCCGTCCCTCACAAAGCCTCAGGTTACAGACTCACCCAGGGTGGTCTGACATCCACATCAATTCTTACCCCTGAGGCCAGACCTAGGCCTTCAGTTGCTGCTTCCCCCAACCCTTCCCTTTACTGGAGAACCTCTGTCATTGGCTCCTACTCTTTCTCTTCCAGAATTACTTTTACTAACAGTGACCATCCAACCCCAAATGTGAACTTCCATAGCACCATTTCAAGTTAAGTCATGTCTAACATCAAGAGATCCACTTGAACCTCTTTGCTCAACTCCATCCCATGCCCCCTTTTGCAAGACCTCCTGGAGATGCTTCTCTAATTTCAAAACTTGTGCAGGGTCTTCTCTGCCCCCATGTTTCATGGAAAAGAAAATTGACGTGCACGTTCTTACAGTCTCTACAAGACTGGCTGCTGTTTAAGTGAAGTTAAGCCCTTGGCGACAGATACTGAGGCATTAGCAGTTTTGAGGTCACAGGTGACCTTTTGTGCAGGAACTCGTAGACTTTTAAAATTATTATCCTGATTTGCCTCAGGGACCTGCCAGTCTTGTAATATCTAAATGCCTTTGTAGAGTCACAGCTTAAAAATTCCTTTCTAGGCACTGTCAGTGCACTTCATAAAATCTCCTATAGTTTTAGGTACTCTTGGAGCCTTACTCTGGGCTTCACTGCCTGCCACATTGCCTACGCAGATGTCCATACAGTATAGATACAGCCTGATGTCTTCAGTTCCATGAAAGGGAAGTTTATACAAAATGACCTCCAATGACCAGAAAAGCCATAAGACCAAAGAAGAGGGCCATGTAGCCCAACTTGATAAGAAATGGCTTATTAAGGGGACTTACAGACAGAAGCATGTCTTAGAGGATGAGTAGATCTCTACAACCCCTAAGACCTACTTTTATAGCCCTAGAGGCTAAGGAGTGTGTGCTGATAGAACCCCTGGCAGGAAATGTTTGAGATAATCACATCTACTGAGAAGATCAAGGACTTTATGCCCTGGGGTGATTCAGGGTGTGGTTAAACAAAAACAAAGAAAGGAAGGGGAGGTGGTGTTCTGCTCAAAAAGGCATCATCATGGCAGATTTTTCCAAGATGGCATTTGTCTGAGATGGAGGTTCACACATCCTTTTGGTACATCGGCCATAGACCTTCTTTCTAGGTCAAGCAATGTCTTCTATAGGTTTAGAAACTGCGTGCACATAGAAACTGACATGTACATTACCCTCCAGGGCTCTTCATCTCTTGATGTTTTTGAGAGATTTAAATATATTTTACCATTTTAGAGACTTCATAAAAAATCACATAGGTCCTGCTCCCTGTTTGATATATCCAGTTCCTAATAGTACATTCCTTAGGGGCACCATTCCCAACATCAAAGTAGTTCCAACAACCTGTCTTTTCCTGTAGTGTGATATGCCAAGACTCAGCTGCTGAAGGTAAATCTATGCTCGGTGGAGCCACTGGGAGGTTTGGCAGCTATGGCGAAAGTGTACTTCTCAACAGCAGCACCTGATTTGGGCTGTTCCTTATGGAGGAAGCAGATGCTTACTGTGTGGGGAAGCTGATTTTTTCTTTATCTCAAAAGCCACTCCGTGTAATGAGGACTTTTCCTTCTCCCTGGTGGGCCAGCAACCACTTCCATCCCCGTGTGATGTGTGGTCTTTTCTTTTGCCTGCTCCATGATGGTGGCCTTTCCCGGGCTGTGATCTCACACGTACACACATGGTCAGCGGGTCAGTTTCCAGGGGAAGACTCCATGGGATCCGTGTGCATCTCCAGAGCCCTCGTCCTCTGTGTTGCTTTCTTCTCTCTGATACTCTGCCTGTGATTTCGTCTGTGTCCTCCTCCCTGAACCCTGAACTCAGCTCAAGAGACTGCTGGTGGACCCCTGTTCCCCACATGGGAGCCTGGAAATTCTTTGAATACTAAGCTTGGGTGTTCACTAACCTCACTCTTTATTACCCTTCTCTTAGGAACAACTATGCTAGGCTGCCTTGGCTGTATTATCCAATGACTGAAATCTGGGCTTCTATACTCAGCTTGTTTTCTAGCTGCTTAAGGCAGAAGGATAAATCCAGTCCTTGTTGCTCCACCAAGGCTGAAAGTGGAAGTCCTCACACTAGTCTCTTAGACCAGGATTGTCCTAAAAGCTTTTGAATGGGGTCTGCCATTGAGATGAAATAGATGTGGATGCATTTTTACCCTTTGTTGAGGTAGTGCCAGCTGCTTTACAAAACTGGAAACTCAGAAAATCCTCCTTTGAATCACTGAGTAGTCAGCCTTAGAC
The DNA here is from genome assembly GCF_011100685.1 of Canis lupus familiaris. Lineage (NCBI taxonomy): Eukaryota > Metazoa > Chordata > Mammalia > Carnivora > Canidae > Canis > Canis lupus. The sequence continues at coordinate 2,731,030 of NC_049226.1, forward strand.
ACCCATGAAGTGCTTGGGCAAGTCCCTTAGAAGGGAGGACCCTCTGGAACCACTGAGTGCAGCTGCCTTCAAAAAGGTAGAGGTAGGGGCACCTGGGTGGCTCCATGGTTGAGCATCTGCCTACGGCTCAGGGCATGATCTCGGGGTCCTGGGATCGAAGTCCCACATAGGGCTCCCACAGGAGAGCCTGCTACTCCCTCTGCCCATGTCTCTGTCTCTCTCCGTGTGAATGAATAGATGATGAATGAATAAATAAATAATCTTTTTAAAAAAAGAAAAAAAAAAGAAAGATAAAGTAGGCTGTGCTGTTTGTCCTAAGGAAAGGATGAACAGACCTTTTGTGTCTTGTGGGGAAAACACAAAGTGCTCCTGCTTGGGACATGTTGGCCATCTGGATGGACAGTTGACTTGCCCTGGTTCATGAGTGTGTGGACACTGTAAGCTGGCCTGCTGCTGGTGCCATCTGGACAGGACAAATGTCACATGAGAAAAGGAGTCCTAGCAGCATCGGCACCTTGGACTCAAACCGGGCAGGTTGTAGAGTCTCAAGCAAAGATGAGGGGGAAGGCAGCCTTAGCCAGAGCAGAAGACTCGGCCCCCATCCCCTACTTGCAGATCCAGCTTTGAGAAGGCTTTAGGCATGTGAGAAAGATTCCACATCCCCCAAACTGTGTCTGCCACCCATTTGAGAGCTGCTTCAGGTGTTTCCTCAGAAAGGTCTCATCAACATTAGGCATTTGAGCACTGCTTTCTCTTCAAGCACTGTTTCAGTGCCTTGGGTGCTGGGTCCCTGCAGTGCTAATCCCTCCAATCCTCATCTGGGAGGTGATAGTCCTTGGATCTTGACTTCAAGGTGTTTTAATTCTCTATTTGTCTGGGAGTTTCATTCTGCAGATGATGAAATAAACAGACTTTAATAGGAAAGACCCTGATTTGACTGGGGATCTTGCACTGGGATGTGACCTTGCCCCAGGCAGATTCTACTCAGCTTCCGGGGCCCATCCTGTAAGCACATCAAGAGAGGCTTGAGCCAAAGTGGATCTCTTTTGAACCGGTGGTCCCGGCAATTACAGGATGCTGGATGCACAGGAGGGTTTGGAAGTGCTCCGGGGGGGGCTGACTTGTACTCAACCCGTACCCAGCCTGCAGGGCTTGGCTTGGCACAATTTGCTCCTTGAAGACCTCTCTAGCTTTCTCCTTCACTACCCACTTGCTTATCTGCACTCCAGCCAACTTTCCTGTCTCATGCTCTTTGTCCCTTGGTGTCTCCACAATGCCAGTTCCTCTGCCTAGAAGGCTCTTACCTGGTCTTAAACCAACCTTTGCTCAGTCAGCTGTGGCCCATTCTTTAGATCTCTCCTTAAATGTCATTTTCTCCAGGAGGAATTTTCTGATCCCCAAGATCAGGTTAAGTCCCTAGGTTTTCTCTCAGTTCATACTATCCCTCTCATTTGTGATACCCATATCACTGATTATAGACCAGGCATTACTCAAAGTTCTTTATAATATTAATTCATTTAATCCCAACATAACTCAATGCTACCAGTACCATAATATTTGAATAATGATCAGAAACAGTTCTTGGTTGACTCTAGTTCCCCTGTTGGAAAGTAAATATCCTACAGGGAGGGACAGGGTGATCTTGTTCAAGCTACTAGCACATAGGACGTCCTCTTTGACATACAGGATGGAATAAACATCAAACTGTAGCACTGTTTTCTAATTGTCCTACTTTTTAAAAGGCATGTTCTTGTGGTCAAGATTCATTCCTATATCCTTCTCTTCCATCTGTATTTCTATATCTTATTCTGATATTCACATCCACTCCTATATCCTCAGTGCCTGATTCAGTGCCTGAAACACAATGGATGCTCGGATCTGTCCCATTGGTGGATGAATGCATGACTGCCGCCAAAGGTTCTTACAAATGTACATACTTTTGCTACTGATTCTAGGGGAAAGAGCCCAGTGCCTCTCAGCCCTTGCCATAATTCTCCACTCGATTCGCTTTCATCTGTGGTCAGTCTCTGTGTGCCTGGCCTATAAGCTGGTTTCTTTCCCCACTGTGTTCACACTGCTGCAGCAGGGAGAATGGTGGAAGGGACCCTCATCAGACAGCAGGAGGCATCACACTGCTGGGCAGCCAGAGCTGGGGAAGGGCTCTCCAGGGACCTGTGCAGAGTGTGCATGGGAGACACAGGTCTGATTGTTACAGTTCAAACCCAGTCTGGGCTGGAGCTGAGGAGCTGAGCTTTACGAACTCTGAAAGCCATCTCAAGAGCTGATCTATGATTTCATACGGAATAAAGGCGATCCCTTATTTTTGTATTATACCTCTGTATATGAAACAGCAAGTGATCACATTGAACGCAGAGCCCCCCATGGATAGGTGCTATTCATGGACATTCATTAAATGCCAAAAACATGTTAGACATTGTAGCAAAACAAAGAATTAGGTAAGGTCTCTGCTATGATATAGGCTCTTCCCAGGAAGCAGAGAAACTAAATTCATTGAGTCAGTGAAAAAAAAAAAAATCACAAGTAAAGAACATAAATGCAGTCAGGGTTCTGACCCTTTTGAAAGAATTTCTTACATGTTTCCTTTATATGTCATGGTTTTATATATAGAATGTGGCATTCACCATCCTAAAAAGGAATTGTAAGGTGAAGCCCAAAACCCTTGCAGACAGGAAAATTATAATGGGCCATTTCATTTGACCTTCCTGAGTCTTGGTTTCTTTAGTTGAAAAATGAGACAGAAGCAGTTAATGGTCTGAATGGGGCTGATGGGCAGCCAGCACCACCTGTATACGCGGCTGCTAAAATATGGAAATGCTTCCATACTTCTGGTACGTAGCTCCTGCCAGAAGTCTCCTGAGCGGCCCAGTCCTTACTGGATACCCCAGCCACCCTCCCCTAGAGCGCCCTGTACTGCTCCAGAATCAACTTAAGGATCATTGACGGGTTTTGCAAGAGCAGGTACTTACCATACCTCAAGGGCAATTGAAAAGAGATGAATGGAGAGCTCAACTACAGTGATGTGTTTGGAGTTCAGTAAAGCTATCACGTCATGATGAGACACCCCAGGTCTACCTACTGACAGTGAGAAGCTGCCACTTCTATTCCTTGGCCTGAAGTTTCAAGGCCAAGGGTTGGCCCTGGGAATTTGGTTAGATCTGTAACTGTGGCGAGAGGCAGCTGACGGGCACTGGGGTCTTTATGGAAGAATGTAACCACTGGCAACTTCGGGCCAACTTCGGGGCCAACGGGGAAGAAGCCAGGGAATGAAGAGCCCCTCACTAGCCACATTCGGCCTGTAGCTAGACAACACAGGGGCTTAGGGGCGGCTAGCAATTAAGGACAGCCCCCTAGATGCAGAACAGGGTGGGAAAGGAAGGAGATTGCTTGGGGGGGGCGGTAAATGGAGGATACTCAACACTAAGCAGTTAAGGCTTGGCCGAGCAGGGCAACTCCTAGAGGGCTGGAGTCTGTCCTGATCGATGGTCCTGCTATGCCACCAACCAAAGGCTTGGTCTCCACCCCGGCACCCGGCTCGTGTGAAAGCACCAGGTCTTAGCTGTATCTCCTCTTTCCCTTTGTGTTAGTTTTTATTAGATTTTTTTTTTATTCCATTAGAATTTACCATTCTAGCAGGAAAAAGAGAATCAGGTGCAGCCTATGGATAAGACTCTCAGTTCTTCAGGTTAAAAGTCTCTACGTACAGGCAACAGGACTGCGACCCACAGGAGAGCCAATCCAGCTCCAGGGCTAGAGGTTCCTACGTGGGTGTTTACAGTCAGTGCTTTATAGCAATAAACTGGGTGCATTTTTCTGTGTGTCCTTTGCCTGAGATCTGAGCTGACATGCAGTAGAGACAGGCAATAACTGCGCAGTGCTCAGCCGTCTTTTACAATCTCTGTCCACTAGAGAAATGTCTCGTTACCTGTTCATTTCCATCTTGGAGATCCCCTCACATGGTTTCCCTGCTGGCAGGCCTTACCTTCTTCCTGTCCCCAGCTCAAGTCCTATTCCATGGCTTACCTGGCCCTCCGGCCACCCCACCTCCTAGGCCCTTCTCCTTTGACACATCCTCACACTCTAACTTTTTATAGAAACATATTTTGTGCCCCAGTGCTGTCGTAAGGAGGTTGCCTTGAGGCTAAGACCACAAGCAGATCCCCCTGAATCTCCCAACACACCTAGCGCAAGACTGAGTCTGTGGGAAGAACTCCTAAAGGAACAAAGACCTGCCGACGACGGTTCTGGGTTCCCCTGCGTCAAAACCACCGAGACACTGGATGTCAGGTGCCTTGCCCTCAGACCAAGCAGGTGTGAAGACGTTTCTCCTCACAGATTGCTTTCGCTGGGTGAGGACAGCAGAGGATGACAAGGTACGGGAACTTACCCCTCCGCACAGCCCCTGGGCCCCAACAAAGGACACGTGGGGCCTGGGTGTTGAAGATGGGCAGAGACCCTCTCCCACCCCAGAACCCAAGTGTGCCCTTGTGGTTGGCCGTGTTTCTCACCGTGACCCCCCACTAGGCAACTGCATATCTGGGGACGCTCCAATTTTCTATGCTTATTGCCTTTTCAATATTAGGCGGATGGAACTCTAACCCTTACAAAAGCAGCTTAAAGCCTGGAGGAGCTCTCACGTCAATTTCAGTTTAACCAGGTGTTGCTTTTCCTCTGTCAGTTGCCTCGGTGAGACTTCCTTTGCTTAGCAACAACCTCAGCTTTTCATAACAGCTTCTCCCTAAGCCTCAGCGGTAACTCTGGAGCTGCCAGTAGGGCGAAGGCCTCTTGGATTTAAACGGAATTGAAGGTAAAAACTCTCAGAGTCAGGGGGCTCCTGCAGGGCCTTAAAGTCTCTGGCATCACAGCTCGGTTTGATGGCCAGGCTGCTAATCCTGTTTGACAGAAAGGGCTGGTACCCACATCGTGGTGATGGGTGTTAGCCACCTGCCCTTGCTCAACAGTGCTGGGTTAACCACATGGGGTGTGTTCCTGCCATGCTGATAGTATCCGTCCCACCTGAAGATCTCACCTAGGAGATTCATCTCAGCAAAGGGGAGAGCCTCTGAAAGTCCTTTTGAGTCACTGTGAGACAAGAAGCAGGCCGGGTGAGGGTTGCGTGGCACATTCTAACTCCGAGATTTTACTTGTCCAGAGGTCCGCAGGTTATTCCTAGAAGTTTCCAAAGCCCCATGCTTTTCAAAGCCTCTGGGTTGGCATGGAATCTCCAGGGAAGAGGCAACGTCCAGACTTGGATAGTGAGTTAGTTTTAACATCTGTGTTAGAGAGATGTGGGGTCCTAGCGTGGAGCCAACTGGGCCGTGCACCTCACCCACAGCTTCGTGGCAGCTGCTTCATGTAGACCATAGCTAGTGGCACCTGATACACTTGTGCAGTGAGGCACAGCCAGATTGACAGGGCCGAGACGGAACGTTCAATCTGCTAGGAGGTCTGCACATCGTAGCACGCCGGGATACATGGACAAAGCTGTTCACAGTTAGTTGCTATGGGCTCAGGGGTTCCAGCAGCCCAAGGCCCTGCCCTGTTGATTTGCTGCGACCCAAACTTTGTATGCCAGGTGCCATGGAACCCGTATTAGTAAGCTCTGGTCTTACTAACATTTGAATAATTGAGTTGCAGGCTCATTACCACTCAGAAACATACCTCCAAAATTTGCTGAGACTCTTGACCCAGTATCTCCTTGGCTTATTCATGACTTTGCACTTGTCTAAAGTAGTCATTTCAGAGCCCAGAGAGTATTCAGACAGAGGTACAATTAAGAAGATTCAGAGTGTGAAAGGCCAAGTCTCTCCATACATAGTTATGGAGAGATTTAAATAAATTAAAGGAGCTGGAGTGTGTGAAAGTGCTTTGTAAATTGCAAAGAACAGATGAGTATAAATTTTTTTTAATACTATTACTAGTGTATGTTTCCATAGGCAGGTATCCCTCAATCACTGATCATAATACTGCAAACCTCCAGATGTTCAACCCAAGTCATCCACATAAAAGTAATGAATAAAATACATGCAAATAGGTAGAGAGGCAAGCATCGTATATTTACCTGGTGGGGATTTTTTCCCCCTTTCACACAAGTAAACATCAGGCTGTGTTTAAAAGTATGTGACTCACAGAGAAGAAGAAGAATGGTGACTAAAATTGGGACCATCTAATTCAAACCACCTAGAATGGAGAATGTGGTGAAATTAATGCCTTTAAAAAAAACTCACAAGAATATCAGTTTGGGAGAATACTTCAGAGTCAAGATTCTTAACAGTCATCAAGAAATATTAAAGGGAAAAAGAAAGAAATATTAAAGGGTGGGTTATTCTAATGTAATTTTCCCTTAAGTTCTTGTTGTCAAATAAGTTAAGATATAATTAATTGGAATCATAAATAATTGATAGCAATAAGAACAGGTATATAGTTTTCTATTGATTTTTATCCAAAGTATTCAATGTGCTGTGTATGTACTGTTTGCTTGCGTGCAAAGACTAAAGCCGAGATGACCAGGGCAGCTCCACCGACCTACTCTCATCCATTCATTCAACAAATAATCATATTTCACCAACTCTAAGAGCCATCAGGTGTAAAACATTATTTTATGTAACATAAGAAAAAAATGATGCCAATTAAATTGTGATATGCCACTGATTGCAAGACACATCTCTTTTTAAGTGAAAAAAATGTGTATCTGACAATTGAATAAAAACACATTCACTGAAGGTGGTGTAGCTCAGATACAGAGCTTGCAAGTTCCAGAGTCAGACCCCCTCGGTTAAAATCCTGGCTTCACTTCTGGGGGCCTCGAGCCCTCCCTGTGTCAGAAAATCAGAGTTAGAGAAGTATCCCGAGGGAGAGTTATTAAGATTTAACTGAATTAAAATGACTCAAAAACTAGTGGGCAGCCCGGGTGGCTCAGCGGTCTAGTGCCTCCTTCAGCCCAGGGTATGATCCTGGAGACCTGGGATCGAATCCCACATCGGGCTCCCTGCATGGAGCCTGCTTCTCTCTCTGTCTCAATCTTTCTCTCTCATCTTTCATGAATAAATAAATAAATCTTAAAAAAAAAAACCTACAATGAGTTGTGAAATGATAGGTATTGTGTGTGTGTGTCTGTGTAAGCGTGTTTGAATATCACTCCAGCCACTGTGTGGAGAGTGTCGGAGACAGGGAGGCCAGTGAGGAGCCATTGTGGAATGGTTAGGAACTAAGATAGACTAGTTGGACACAGAGGGGAGCAGACCGGGGAGCTTGGAGCAAGGTGGCAGCAAAGTCGGAGAGAGCTGGACACATGTGACATAACTGGAAGTGATAGAACCTTCTGATGGATTGTCTGTGGGGGGTGAGGGACGGTGAGTCAGAGACAAATCCTAGGTTTTTGGTTTGAGCCCAAGTTTGATGATGCCAGTTATGGAGATAAAGAAAATTGGAAGGACAAGATGTCCTGTTTTAGAGGTTTTGGATGTTCTCATCTTGAGGGCTCACCTGGGAAACTTGCGTGGGATACACATTCCACGGCCCTCTCCCTGGAGATACCAATTTAATAGGAAACCCCACCCCGGTGATTCGGATGTGCTGCATTCAGATTTGAGAATAGTCTAAGTCCAGAACATAAAGACTCCTAACTCTGGGAAACGAACTAGGGGTGATGGAAGGGGAGGAGGGCGGGGGGTGGGGGTGAATGGGTGACGGGCACTGAGGGGGACACTTGAAGGGATGAGCACTAGGTGTTATTCTGTAAGTTGGCAAATTGAACACCAATAAAAAATAAATTTATTATAAAAAAAAGAGAATAGTCTAAGTCTTAGCGCACACAGAGAGATTTTCTATTAAAAAGAAAGGCTCACCAGCATATTATTGTGTGTAAAGGTGTGTGTGAGATGAATGGCAAGTGTACTGGTTTGCATTCAACTGTACGTATGAAGGTTACTGTGCCTGAAAAGAAAAGAGTAACCCATCGGAATGGTGTATGTAAGAAGCGGGAGTGGGAGATGAAGGTTTTCTCTGCTAGGCTAGTCCCCCTCCGACGTCAGGGCCTTGTGTCTGTGGTTAGTGTCCTTCCCCCCTCTCTCCTGCCTCGAATCCTCATCCTTCCTGCCGCAAATCAGATCTCACCTGGTCAGGAGACCTTACTGGACCCCCACATAGCTCCTCTAACTGTGTTCACAGCACCCTGCACGGAGCGCATTTACAGTGCGTGTCTGCGGCAATTGCATCACCGCCTCTCTTACCCACTAGGCTGGAAATGTCTCAGGAGCAAAAGCCGTGTTTTGTTTCGCTCCCCACTTTATCCTAGAACCAAGTACTGTGTCAGGAATACATTAAGTCCTCAGTAAATAAGGGGGAGTGAATGAATGTATTTCTTATCCAGTTCTTATCCAGTTCCAAGCATAATTACTTTCCTTATCGTTGGCAGCAATTCATTGATTTCTCAAAAAGTCCTTGTTTACCCTTATGACCAGATGCACCAGAAAGAAGCTTCAGAAATATAAGGAAAATAATTAGACCGAAAAAGTCTTTGCATAAACTTAAATGTCAGCAACAACACCAAAAATCTCCTGAACTCCCCTTTCCACCTCTGTGTGGAGTCCCGAAGTTCCAAAAAGGAGTTTTATAGTGCCCGTATGATATCACTACTGAAGTGAGAACTTCCAGGGAACCTGTGTTAGGTGCCTCTCATGCCAGAAACCACTGGCCAACGGGAAAGTGGAGGTTATATGACCCGCTCTTTTCCTTAAGGAGCTGCCTCAGCTTTATCAAGACATAACTGACATAATTGCACGTATGAATGTAAGCGTACAATGTGACGATGTGATGCACTTACATATGAACAAATGATTACCACGGGAGAGTTAGCACCACCATCACTTCACAGAATTGCCATTTATTTTTTGTGGTGAAGACATTTAGGATGTGCTCTCTCAGCAACTTCCAAGTATATAATACAGTATATTTGGTTATGATCACCACGCTATCCATTGCATGAACTTCCTTATTTTGTAACCAGAAGTTTGTATTCTCTAACGGGCCTCCCATTTATTATACCCCACAGCCCCGGGGAACCATCATTTTACTATTTCTATGAGCTCAGCTTTGTTAGATTCCACATATAAGCGATACTGTGTAATATTTGTTTTTTTTTCTGTCTGACTTATATCATTTAGTGTAATGCCCTCAAGTTCCATCCATGATGTCAGAAGGGCAGGATTTCCTTCTTTCTCATGGCTGAATAGTATTTATATATGTATATTATATATATATATATATATATGTCTCATATATATTAAGAAATCATGTTTCTCATATAACGAAATATGTCAATATATATCTCATAATCATCTCACAATTTATATATATATATATATCATAAAATGTCTGATATATGTCATGTATATATTCTAATTTCTTTATCTCTTCATCCTCAGATGGACATGTAGATTGTTTCCATGTCTTGGCCATTGTAAAAAAAAAAAAAAGAAAGAAATCCTTCAATGAACATAGAAGTTCAGATTTTTCTTTTCAGATCCTGATTTCATTTTTTGGATATATACCTAAAAGTGGGATTGCTATATTGTATGCTATTTCTATATTTATTTATTTATTTTTTAGGAATTGCCATTCTTTTTTCCATAGGGGCTGCTCCAATTTACATTCCCACCAAGAGTGCAAAAGGGTTCCCTTTTCCTTGTCCTTGTGAACACTTGTTCTGTCTTTGCCATTCTCACAGGTGTGAGGTGATATCTCATAGTGGTTTTGATTTGCATTTCCGTGATGATGAGTGATGTTGAATACATTTTTACGTACCTCTTGGCATCTGTATGTCTTCTTCAGGAAATTAAAAAAAAATCTGCCTGTTTTTTTTAAATCCAGTTGTCTGGGTTTTTGTTTGTTTGCTTGTTTTTGCTGTTGAGATGTTGGAGTTTCTTATGTATTTTGGGTAGTAAGCCCTCACTAGATATATGGTTTGCAATTTTTTCTCCCATCCTGTGGGTTACCTTTTCATTTTGTTGATTATTCCTTTTGCTGCACAGGTTTTCAACTTCTGGATGTAGTCCCACTTGTTTATTTTTGCTTTACTTCGTTATGTGTTTGGTATCATATCCAAAAAATGTTGCCAAGACCAATGTGAAGGAGCTTGTCCTACGTTTTCTTCTAGGAGCTTTATGGTTTCAGGACTTATTTCAAATCTTTAATCCATTTTGAGTTAATCTTTGTGGGTGGTGTAAGATACGGGCCCAATTTCATTGTTCTGGATGTGATTATTCAATAACATCATTTACTTAAGTGACTACCTTTCCCCATTGAAGGTTTTTTGGCTCACTTTCCTTATATTAGGGTTTATTTCTGAGTTCTCAGTTCTGTTCCCTGGTCTATGTGTCTATTTTTATTCCAGTACCATATTATTTTGATTGGTACAGCTTTGTAACAGTTTGAAATCAGTAAACGTGATGCCTCTAGCATTGTTCTTTCTCAAGATTGCCTTGGCTATTTGGGGTCTCTTGTGAATCTATAGGAATTTTAGGATTGCTTTTTGTATTTCTCTGAAAAATGCCTTTGGAATTTTGATAGGGATTTCATTGAACCTGTAAGTGATTTTGGGTAGTCTAGATATTTTAACAATATTAATTCTTCCAATCCATGAACACAAGGTATCTTCCCATTTACTTGAGTCTTCTTTAAATTCTTCTTCAGAGTCTTATATTTTTCTGTGCATAGAATTTCCACCTCCTTTCATTACATTTATTCCTAAGTATTTTATTGTTCTTATGCTATTGTGAATAACATTGCTTTCTTTATTACTTTTTCAGATATTTTCTTTGTTAGTCCATAGAAACACAACTGATTTCTGTATGTTGATTCCTTAATCCTGCAACTTTACTGAATTTGTGGTTTAGTTGGATGGTTTTTTGGTAGGATTTTCTCTGTTTAAGATCATACCATCTGCAAATGAAGAAATTTTACCTTTCCTTCTGATTTGGTTATATTTTATTTTATTTCATTTCCTTGCCTGATTGCTCTGGGTAGGACTTCCAGTACCATGTTGAGTAGGAGTGTGCACTCTTGTCTTGCTCCTGACCTTGGAGAAAAATCTCCTAACCTTTGACTACTGACTATGAGGTTAGCTGTGGGCTTTTCATATATGGTTTTTATTATGTTGAGGTACATTCCTTCTATACTCAATGGGTGAGAGTTTTTATCATAGAGGAATGCTGTATTTCATCAAAAATGTTTTCATCTATTGAGATGATCATATGATTTTCACCTTTCATTTTACTATGTGGTGTATTGATTTGCATATGTTGAACCATCTCTGCATCTCAGGGATAAATCCAACTGAATAATGGTGTATGATCCTTTTAATTTGCTGTTGAATTTGGTTTGCTAACACTTTGTTGAGCTTATTTGCATCTATATTCATCAGGAATATTAGCCTGTAGTGGTCTTTTTTTTCCTTGTAATATCCTTACTGGCTTTGGTATAAGGGTAATATTACCCTCATAATTCCTCCTATTTAATTTTTTTAGAAGAGTTTGAGAATGACTGGCATTAATTATTCTTTAAAAGTTTGGTAGAATTCACTAAAGAAACCATCAGGTCCTGGGTGTTTCATTGATGAGAAGGTTTTGTTACTAATTCAATTTCCCTATTTATTCATCTATTTAGATTTTCTACTTAGTCATGACTCAGTCTTGATAGGTTTATGTGTCTAGAAATTTTTCCATTTCTAGTAAAAGACTATCCAAATTATTGGCGTATAATTGTTCATGATAATCTTTTAGGATTCTTGTATTTCTGTGTCATAGTTGTAATGACTCATTTCTGCTTTTAGTTATTTAGTCTTCTTTTTTTCCTTTGTTTGATTAAAGGTTGGTCTGTTTTGTTTACCTTTTCAAAAAAAACTCCAGCTCTTAGTTTCTTTGATCTTTTCTATTATTTTTCTGTCCTCTATGTCTTCATTTCCACTCTCATCTTTATTATTTCTTTCCTTATGCTAATGATAGGCTTACATTGTTCTTTTTCTAATTCCTAAAGGTGTTAAGTTAGGTTGCTTTTTTAAAAAAAATATCTTCTTTCTTCTTAATGTAGGCATTTAGCACTATGAATTTCCTTCTTAGAACTGCTTGTGCTGCATCTCATAAATTTTGGTATGTTGTGTTTCCATTTTCATTTGTTACAAGATTTTTTTTTGTATTTTGTATTTGACATATTGGTTGCTCAGAGTGTGTTGTTCACTTTCCATTTATTTGTAGATTTTCCCGCTTTCCTTCCTATAATTGATTTATCATACCATTGTGGTCAGAAAATTTACTTGATGTGTTTTCAATATTTTAAAATATGGTAACACTTATATTGTGACCTATAGTATGACCTATCCTAGAGAATTCCATGTGCACTTGAGAGGAATATGTTTCCTGCTGTTGATTGATGGAATGTTTTGTCTATATCTGTTAGGACCACTTGGCCTAAACTATAGTTCGAATCCAATATTTCCTTATTGAGTTTCTGTCTGGATGATTGATCCATTGTTGCAAGTAGGATATTCAAGTCACCTATTATTAATAGATTGTCTAGCTCTCCCTTCAGATCTGTTAGTATTTGCTTAATATATTTTAGGTGTTTTGATGTTGGATATATAAGATCGTTGTATCTTCTTTTTTTAATCTTTAACTTTCTTTTTTATTTTATTTGAATTGAATTAACATATAGTGTATTATTAGTTTCAGAGGTAGAGTTCAGTGATTCATCAGTTGCATAAAACACCCAATGCTCATCACATTATGCACCCTCCTTAATGCCCTCACTTTGTTATCCCTTCCCCCAACACACATCCCCTCTAGTAATCATCAGTTTGTTCATATAGTTAAGAGTCTCTTATGGTTTGTCTCCCTCTCTGATTTCATCTTATTTTATTTTTCCCTCCCTTCCTATGATCCTCTGTTTTGTTTCTTAAATTCCACACATGACAGAAATCATAATTGATTGTCAATTGATAATTGTCTCTGATTGACTTATTTACCTTAGCATAATACCCTTTAGTTCCATCTGTGTCATTCCAAATGGTAAGATTTCATCTTTTTGATGACTGAGTAATATTCCATCTCACACACACACACACACACACACACACACACACATCTTTACCCATTCATTTGTCAATAGACATCTGGGCTCTTTCCATAGTTTGACAATTGTAAGCATTATATCTCCTTTATAAATTGACCACTTTATCATCATATAATAATTATCTTTTTCTCTTATTTCAGTTTTTGGCTTAAGTTTATCTTATATATGATATATATGAGATCTATCATCTGTCATCTATCTATCTATCATCTATCTATATATCTATCAACTCTGCTTTCTTTTGGTTTTCACTGGCATGGAATATCTTTTTCTGTCCCCTCACGTTAAATCTATGTGCATCATTAAAGCTGAAGTGAGTCACCTAAAGGCAGCATACAATTTGGTCTTTTTTTTTGTTTTTAATCTATCTAGCCATGCTATGCTTTTTGATCTCAATAATTTAATCCAATTACATTAAGACTAATTATCCATAGCTCTTACTAATGCCATCTTTTAATTGTTACCTGGCTGTTTTGTAGTCCCCTTATTCCTTCCTCCTCTCTTTCTGCATTCCTTTTTGAATTGATGATTTTCTGTAGCAATATGGTTTTATTTCCTTCTCATAAGTCTTATGTGTATCTTAGGTGTGTCTTATGTGTATCTACTATAGGTTTTTGGTTTGTGCTTACCAAAAAGCATTTGGTATAAGTCTATTTTCTGCTAACAACTTAACTGATTACATACAGAAACTACTCCTTTATTACCCACTCATATTTTTGATGTCACAATTTAGTTCTCTTTATATTGTATATTAACATATTATTTTACTGAACTTATTTTTACTACTTTTGTCCTTTAACTTTACATTAGCATTAAGTGGTTAATACACCACCATATTATAGTATTAGTGCATTTTGAATTTGATTATATGCTTTTGCATATTTTTATATTTTCATGTACCTAGTGTTCTTTGATTTTAGCTTGAGGAATTCCTTTCAGCATTTCTTATAAGGTAAGTCTTGTGCTGATGAACTCCCTCAGCTTTTGTTTATCTTGGAAAGCCTATCTCTCCTTCAATTCTGAAGAACAACCTTGCCAGATAAGTATTCTTGGCTGGTAGGTTTTTGTTTTTTTTTTTTTCCTTTTAGCCCCTTATATGTATATCATCATGCTCTCTCCTTGCCTGTAAAGTTTCTCATGAGAAATTTGCCTAGAGCTTTATGAGGGCTCCCTTGTAAGTGACAACTTCTTTTGTTGTTGTTGTTGTTGCTTTTAAGATTCTCTCTTTATCTTTGATTTTTGACTTTTTTTTTTTTTTACTTTAATGTGTCTTGGAGACTATATTGTTGAATTCATTTGATGACCCGTGGACTTCATAATTTGGATATCTAAATCTCTCTCCAGATTTGGGAAGTTGTCCATCATTATTTCTTTAAATAATCCTTCTATTCTCTTCTCTATCTCTTCTCTTTCTTGCACTCCAATAATTTTCAGATTTCTTCTTTTAATGGTACTGCATAGATCACATAGGCTTTCTTCATTATCTTTCATTCTTTTTCCTTTGTTCTCCTCTGACTGGATAATTTCAAAGGTCCTATCTGGTAATTCACAGATTCTTCCTTCTGTTTGATTCATTTTGATGTTGATGTTTTCTATTTCATTTTATTCATTATATTTTGCAACTCCAGAGTTTCTCTTTCTCTTTTTGAATGATTTCTTGTTCTTTGTTAAACTTTTCATTTTGTTTGTATATTGTTTTCCTGATATTGTTGACTTGTGTTCCAGTGGTTTTTTTTTTTTTTTGTACCTCATTAAACTTCCTTAAAATAGCTATTTTGAATTCTTTACTGGGAAAGTTGCAGGTTTTCTTGTCTTTGGGGTAGGTTACTTGAATATTACTATGATTCTTTGATAGTATCGTGCTTCCTTAATTTTCATGTTCCTTAAACTTTTACTGTCTTTACATTATCAGTAACAATCACTTCTTCCAGTCTTTACTAACTGACTTTTGGAGAGAAATACTTTCTGTCCATTCTGCTAGATTCTGAGGCTTTGTCAGACCTCCTATGGGTATGCCCTTCTCACACTTTTTGCTCTCTCCTGTGGCAGATTTCTTAAGATTGTATGCCTTCTCTTTATACTGCAATGCACTAGGCCAAGTGCTGACACTTCCCTTTTCCTTTCCCAAGGGCAGGATTAAAGCTCAAGTTTATGAGCTCTTCCTGGCCTGTAGATTTGAGCTATTTTTCTGCACATGCTCACCAGTCATCTACCAAAGCTGACTCTTGCCAATGTTAAGGGTATGCACAGACAACTTGCCATGGGGTGTGAGGGTGTGTGGGTGAGGCATGTGAAATGCTGGGAGTGGGTGTGGGCCAACTGGGGGAATCTATGGATGAAGTATCACAAGAAGCTCATGGCAAGACTTCCTGATGGGAGACTGTGATCAGTTAGTACACTCTGTGCCTTTTTTTTTTTTTTTTTGTAATGCCTTCCTAGAGTCCTATCTGCCACTCTTCCAGGTCCCCAATCATGCAGCTCATGGCAGTACTCTGGATGGAATGAGAGAGAAATGGGCCCCATATGGGGAAGATGAGGACTTAGATACTTTTACTTTCCCCTATGGAAGAAATAATGGACTGAGATGGTCTCATTTGGCACTGAGCTGTACTGCTTGGGAAAAATGGTTACATAAGTAAAGTCAAACTTTTCCTCCTATCCTCTCCAAGGCATCTAAACTTGTATTTATAATTCTCATGCTGTGCTAGAACTTCTTTGCCAGAAACCTGAAATTCCATAAGGGCTCTCAATATCATGGTTGATCTAAGATCATGTTCTCTAGAGGCTTCTGGACTTGACTGAGAGGGTCTAGAGCTGGTTCATGGGTCACTGCAAGGTCCAGAGCCAGAACCAAGCTCTGTATGTCTGTTACTTGATGTACAGATGGGTAAGATTCCTTCTGGTTCCTAGGCATATGGTTCTGGATCCCACAGCTTCCACAAAGGTACTTCTGCCTCTGAATGGATACTACACTGCTGTAGAAAGGGGTGGGGGGTGGGGTATGACAAGAACATCTCAGCTATATTGTTGATATCATTCCTCAAGGACTTTTGAAGTAATAGAACCTGGGATTTCTTTGGTAATTTTTCTGTTCATGTGGCTCATCTAAGTTGGTTACCAGATACCTAAAGCTGACAAGTATTCCTGACAAGTATTCCTGAGTTAAACCAGCTTTTATTCCCCAAGTTAACCAAGTGGCCAGGATCTATTGATGCAGCTTGTAGTGAAGAATTGCTCCAGGGGTCTACCAAGCTGCTGCCAGTGATCTGGACTGATGTGTAGTTCAGAACACTATATATCTAACTCAAGGTAATGTGTATTCCTAGGTATAGCCCAATGAGATCATGTTTTTTTTTTTTTTTTTCCCTCAAAGTCACAATTATTCTCAGAATGCCTAGCATAAACAGAGGGGTACTGAAACATCCCTTCAAACTTATTTCTTTTCTCCAGATTCTTAGATCTCCAGTTTCTTAGGTTCTTAGCACGAAGACAGGCTATATTGGAGGAATAGAATGAAAGAAGAGAAAATGAGATAAAAGGAAATGTAGAGAAAAAATGCTACTAAAGAAGACATAGGTGAGCTAGGCTAGTGGGTTATTTAATCAGAGAGACTTTCTCATTGATAGTTCAGGGCTATGTCTTAACACTGCCATGTTTGTTAATGAAAGTAGCTTATGCTTCTACTCACAAACTCTGATTTGATGCCTAGAGTTCCGGAGCTCAGATAATCCTATGCCATGGACTCCTCCTGACTGATTATTCTTTTATATTTTTGAAGACAAGGAATGATGAGACATTAATATAGATGCTCCTAGTGTGCCAGTGTTTAGAAGGATGATTCCACATGTGGCTGGGGAAGGAGACAGGTATTAATGCAAAAATGATCAGGAGGCCAGGGTGTCTGACGTATTTGTAAAGCAGCAGTGTTGAGGTACGTGAGAGAATAGCAACAAACACGTTGTAATGAATTTGCTGCCCTTGGGCTGCTGTGATAGAGGGCGATTGCTTCTGACTGGAGAATTACGCCGTGGAATATTGATTTCCTTGTTCAGAACCAGAGCTGGGCAAATGGTTTGCCTGACCCTTTTACACACGTGCTGCACTACTGTTGGCTCAATCAAGTGCTCTGTAGATGAAGAAAGCCTTTCACTCTTGGTGGGGGGCATCGTCTACCCAGAACATGATGAAGAGAATGCTAGTAAGAAGGATGAGTTATCCATTATTCTAGATCGTGGAGGGCCTGGTGAATTCATTTTTATTAAGGAAAATGTCCTGATCACTTTAGGCCTAACAGACACGGGAGAAAACAGTGGCAATTTAATTTCTTGGGCTTTCTGTGGACTGTGAACCATTTGGCTGATGGGAAGAGTCAGAATTACTAGCTAGTACAAATAAAAGCACCAACAAGATTGTTGTTACCTAAACTGGAGTCATTGTCGGAGTAAGGAACAAATTCCGAGAAGTCAGTCAGCAAAAAAGTTTGTAGAAAAAGAGCTTGAGCAATTACATCATTATGGGTTTGATTCCTAAATGATGAGCTTCAATCCATATGGCACTCCCTGGGTGATTCTAGAAGCGGCTGCTTTCTGTTTATTTGATTAAAAATCAAAGCATGCAGGATACAATCCTTATCAAATATATGTGAGAAATGTAAACAGCCTATAAGCGAAATTCAGAGTGAAATGCCACAGTAGGGTTCTTTAACATGGGTTTAGAATAGTCCACAAACCATCTATAACCCTCTAGAGCATTTTATAAGTATTTTTGGAGCATGTGTACTTGCTTGGATGTCTTGTCTCAAGAATATGACTGAGGTTGTTTTCGTCAGAGTCTCCAAGGATAGCTTAACATCCAAAGCTTTGAGAACGGTGGCCTTTTGAATCTGTATTTCCATGCCTGAAAAAGGGGCCCTGCCTACTTGACTGTGAATAGTGATACCTCTTAATATCTCCATAATACCAATTCAAATGTGGACTTCCCGCGTTTCGGGAAATAGATGTGAACTATGGAAGAATGGAGAAGGAAGGTCCAGAGTGTTTCAGACTTGGGAGGCCTTTTAAGACCAGTTTGTACAACATCCATCTCAGCCATTAGGAAATTGAGGCCCTGTAAGGTACGACGACCTGTTGCAGATCTCACTGCACACTCTAGCTCATGTTGGGCTAGAACTCCTCCTTTGGCTTCCTGTTTCGTATCCTCTCGACTCTACCTATACTTATTCCTCAAAAAATGAGGGGAAGTTGACATGCAATAGCATGTGCTACCTTTAATGTGTAAAAGCTGATCGTAGTTTGCCAAGAGCCTGTCTAGCAATGGTGCTCACAGTGATTGGTGAGGAAGGAGGCAGGGCCTCACCTCTACCCTCCAAGAACTTACTGTTGACGCCACAAAGCACGTTTGCTGTGCGTATGTGTAGACCGCCTCCCACATACAGCCTCGGGAATAAGTTGTATCTTTTGAATTTCTTCTCTATTTTATCACTTTATTTTCACTTTTCTTGATTATTAAACTCTAGGATGGACACCTAAAGAATAGAATTTTGTGCTTACCAGACAGCATCTATTACTGTACATCTTAGTTCCTGTCTATCTTCCTTTCCAAGTGGCCATGTACAAATGAGAATAATTGTGGACAGGAATGAAAAGAATGACATGGCACTGTCTTGAATTAGTGACGTGATTGATAAAGCATTTATTTTGTTTCATTTTCTTTCTAACCCCTCCTTCCAAAGGAATACCAAGACTCCCTCACCCATGTGTGTGCTCTATGGCTTGCGCTCTTCTTCCTTTTGCAGTTCACACAGTGCAGGGCATATGGCCTGATGACTTCACCTGATCCTTCCATCAACTTTGCAAATAAACCTTAAGAAGCTGAAGCTTAAGAGAATGGCCAGGAACAAACATTTGGAAAAAGGGACCAGGGAGCATGCAGTTTCCAACACCAAGCTCAGTCTAATCTTTGTCCACTCCCTCTTCTATCTCATGCTCTTCACAGAAGAGTATAAAGGAAGCACAGAGTCTAAGGGGCAGGATGAATGGTGAGGGGCACTCAGTGAACCTAGAATTGAACCAACAATACACAAATATGTCAAATGAGACCTGCACAAATATTTCTGGACCCTTGAGCAGAGCACATATCAGGATGATGTGATATAATTATTAAGAAATCTTATTTGGAGCTCTCTTTTCATCACTCTCTCCTGTTATTTTAAAGATGAATCTTGGGTTTAACATGTGCCATCTATGCTAAAGGATGATGTAATTTATTTATTTTTTTAAAGATTTTTAAAATTTATTTATTCATCAGAGAGGATAGAAAGAGAGAGAGAGAGAGAGAGAGAGAGGCAGAGATACAGGCAGAGGAACATGCAGGCTCCATGCAGGGGGCCCGACATGGGACTTGATCCTGGGTCTCCAGGATCACGCCCTGGGCTGAAGGCGGTGCTAAACCACTGAGCCACCCGGGCTGCCAGGATTATGTAATTTAATAATTACAGTAAATTCTTCCCCACACACATGTGCATGCACATACAAGCATACGCGTGTGTGTGCGCACGCCCCCCTACACACACTCCTAGTGAGAACTCTGAGTATTTTGCTTAGCCCCAATATCTTCTATTTTCCTAGACTTTAAGACATATGGCAGTTCATTCTCTTGTTTTACTTGTGTCATACAGAAAGCAAAACTGCACAGCAGCTTGGGGCTAACATCATTTCTTGTTCCAGAAAAAGCCACTGTCTTTTATTAGACAACACAGACAACACTCCTTTTCAGGAGCTGCAGTGTCCATCCCTCAAATTCTCCTTCAGGAGGCACTTTAAAAATCTATAGAAATGGCAGCTTTGATCATGCATGTTCCCTTCTTATAAGCCATCCTGGGAACACAGATAATACATTGGCTCTAGAACTCACCCCAATTACACCTTCCATTGTCATTTATCATAAACACAACTTTCCAAAGTTTTTTCTGCAGAAACCTTGTAAAACCTAAAATTACATGATTGAATTTTAAAGATTGAAAATGTTGAGTGATCCTCCATCAAAACATCTTATTATTTTTTTTTTAAATTTTCTCCCACTCTTTTTTTTTTTTTTTTTATGATAGTCATACAGAGAGAGAGAGAGGCAGAGACATAGGCAGAGGGAGAAGCAGGCTCCATGCACCGGGAGCCCGACGTGGGATTCGATCCCGGGTCTCCAGGATTGCGCCCTGGGCCAAAGGCAGGCGCCAAACCGCTGCGCCACCCAGGGATCCCCATCAAAACATCTTATGTAAAAGATAAGGAGAATCCAACTAGCTAGCAATAGAATCTGGACTAGTTCTTAATTCTACTGACAAGCAGTTTGGCTCTGTATCCAAAATACTGCACTGATACTTAGAAATTCCAAAAGGAGAGTCACTGGAAGCCAGGTAAATGCCATGGCCACAGCCAACTTGTACTCTAGGAAGTTTTAATCAAATAGGTGTTCTGGCAGAGGCAT
Organism: Canis lupus familiaris; assembly: GCF_011100685.1. Lineage (NCBI taxonomy): Eukaryota > Metazoa > Chordata > Mammalia > Carnivora > Canidae > Canis > Canis lupus. The sequence continues at coordinate 2,751,655 of NC_049226.1, forward strand.
AATTCATTTTCAAATAATGTTAACAATCCCTGAAGTATATAAATAAATTCATGTACCTTAACAATATATCAGAAGCGATATCTACATTACATGGAAGCTTGCATGGGGGTAACATCTGCATTCAGAAAATGAAAACCAAACTAAGACTCCTTCATAAAAAATAATGCACCAACACGCTTCAGGCATCAATTATAAGAAGTGATCATATCTTGAGCTCAGGAATCGGACAGTCTGCTACAGAAAGCCGTGTTGTTCTAATCATATAATGTGGATAAGATGGGAGAGATATGAAGTCGTGAGGGACAGGGAAATTAGGATGAAGATGCAGAGACTCAGAGATCTCAGTTACTCACAAATCACGGGGATATTAATTTGCATTTATTGCCTTAGAGAAAGATAGAGTTGGACACTCACGGAAATAGCATCTGAATTAAAAGCGGAGAGAGGCAGGGATGGATGCTTTAGAAAGACCTGATTGAGCAGTTTGGAATGATAAAGGAGATACTAACTATACAATCAAACCCCAGTGAGCAAGTTGTGAACCAAATTAGGTCTGGGATTTAGTTTACTTTTTTTTTTTTTTTAAATGCTGGAAAGAGGTATTATTTAGTGCCTCTCTCAGATACCACTAATCTCAGTTCTTTTTCGTTGCTTATCTGATGAAGAGTAAATGGCTGGCATCCGCATATACATCCAGCCATAGAAGCATAAGGGTGTGTGGGCTTATCATGAGCAGGACCAGCTCCTGTGCCACATCGCTCCTTTTGCATAGATTTTCTCCTGTCCTGAGAAGTACCTCAAATCTGTACTATTGTAAGTGTAAAAAAAAAAAAAAATTGTGGATATTTTGCTGATCCCAGATTTTACATTTTTTTTAAAAATCAAAAGCACACATTAAAAGGACATTTCTGTGACTGACTGGTGTGACTGTCCTCCCTCCTAAACAGAGATAAACAGTAAAGGTAGGTCGGTCTAGTGAAATGTATCAGATTTTAGTGTTAATTCACTTGCTAACTTATCCCCGGCTTGAGGAACAATAGCTGTCATTCATCATCCCCATCATTATCACCATCCACAGCAACACAAACTTTTGTGGATCATCAACTGTGATTATAGTTCCAGATTTACAAGTTCCACTCATCAGAAGGCCGTCCTTGGACAAGTACTCATAATGCTTCAGGTGAGACATCTGAACCCACTATGGAGAAGAATTATGGGGAAAGATTTAACAACAATTTGTGAGCCATTGCACATCTATGTGGCCAGAAAGCAGCAGACATTTTTGAAAGAAGATGAATGGGCTTCCTCAGGAGTTCTCTTAGAGTGCTTAGGGCTAGAACATTCTTCACCAACCCCTAAAACAGGAGAGACTTTTAATGGGATAAAACCTGCCAGATCTAAATCATGGTTCCCCCAAAGGACATCCCAAAGTTAGGGGGGTAGATGAATCCTAATGTACGACAGTGACTCCAGTACACCTAAAATCCAGGCCAGCCCGTAGGAATGGTCTTCAATCAGTAAATGTATCAAGAAAGAGAACGTCAGACACTATTCAGGATGCTTTTCTATAATGAACAAGAACTCTCTAGCCAAGTTCCTTTTCCTGAAAAGAGACAAGCCTGAGAATTGTCCCTATGAACTCCTAATCAAAGCCATGTCTTCCTGGATTGAACTGTACATCTGGTTAAAGGCCCTTTCTTGTGAGCACATAGACACTCCCTTTAAAGACTGAAATTTAGCAGATGGGGACTCATGTGGCTCACGAAGCAGAAGAGGAGAGGAACTCCCTTCTTAGGCAGGATGGGGGGGGAAGAGGTTCTCCTATCTGCTGAACCCATCATTCATGCCAAAGCGGCTTCCGTGAGGCCCGTGCTCTTGAATAACCAGAGTTCTAAAGGACTACGAGACAAGAAGGGCTATTGAATTCGCAAATAGGTAAATTCAAGTCTTCCTCATTAATGTCACTTTATTGAGTTGGTTGTGACTGACCGGTTCCTCATGGGAGGATGGCGAAGGGGTGATCTCAAGCATGCTCAGTGAGTATGAAAGAGAAAGTTCTGTTTCAAATGGAGGTCATGTGTCCGCGTGTTCTCTCATCCCAGCAAGCTCAGGGAAGTGTCTCTTTGCAGATGCCCTTGGAACATTTTATTCAGAGGTATCTGGGCTCAAATCTGGCAATATGGGAGTTTCCAGGGTTCACTTAAATCCCATGGACCATGACCTGCACATGAATCCACACGCCAGTGTCTACAGCAGTTTCAGGCAACGGAGAACTGGTAAATCCCACCCATCCACTCAGTCTAAGGACACCCAAAGCTCATGCCGTTGCAGTCCTGGGATATAAGGGAGGGGTGACTCCAAAGCAGCCAAATTTATGTGAGGTTGGGCCAGACCGCTCCAGATCACGCTCCTGGGAAGAAGGGGGACTATCCGGCACCTGGTAGTGAGCGTGGAATGTCCAAAGGGCACAGAGAGACCTGAAGTCAACCATCTTTTCTCAATTTTGTTAGTAACACCCAGAAATGAAACTACTCCTTCCTAAACATTGTCTGTCTACCCCCCTCGGGTTGAACTGACACCCGAGGACACAAGTCTAGTAATCCCTGCGTGTTTCGGCTTCGCCCTTATTTCCACCTCTCAGAGAATCTTCAGCTGCTTATTTAATTCCCAGAATCAATCAGAACAGAGCCACATTATTGGAATACTATTTGGTATTAAAAATCTACTTCTTCCTCTTAATTTGTGACCTGAAGCAAGGTTTCTGGGGTAGGCATGGAGGGAGGAGAGTCCCCAAAACCCCAGTTGATAGAGTTTGGGAATATTTAATACTAACCCACAATGTTTTGTGCTTTTTTTCCCCCTTGTCTTTTCTTTTTGTGATAGCTGCACTTTGCTGCCTTCCAGAAATAATCACCCATTAAAGCCTTTCCGTAACTGGCCTTGACATTTTGCCCAGGACACGAAGCGAGGGGTTTGGACACAAGCAGGATGCTGCAAACCTCGGCCAGCACCTTCTTGAAGGCATTGGAGACACGGTCCTCATGAGGCCCACCCCTCGGCTGCTTCTGTGAGGAGGATGAAGGTGGTTTCCTGAAGCCATCCGTCACCAGAGCACATCCACAGAAGGAACCCACTGGACCCCAAGGAGGGAGCTAAAGAGCAGCAGCGTGAGTCAGACACCCGTTCTCCTCCACATCTCCCCCCTACAAGCCAGGCAGGCTCTCCTGCCCCTCAGCCCCACCTCCCCCCTGCCCCCCACCGCAGCTTGAGAATGAGGTACCACACCAGGTGAAGAGGGACATGGAACACTTTTTAATGTCAAGTCAGAGACAACCCCTCCCTCCCCTAGCCCCCAATCCCACTTTCCCTCATCACATCCAGGACCCCTCCCCGAGGCCTCTCCCGTTCCCAGACTTCGGGGGAGGAAAAAAAAAAAAAAGGTTATCTAAAAACTGCATTTTTTTTCTCTTTCATACACACGCACACAAAGGTGGGAAATTAAATAAAATGAACCGAGAGGACTCAATTCTCCAGTAGTCACAAAGGCATCAGAGATTCCCATAATGGGCTAAAGCAAGTGGTTACTGACTGTTTAGTTGGTTCAGTTGCTTGCTGTTTGCTCACGCCCCGAGGCATGATGGAGAAGCCAGGCCTCCTGTCAAGGGCCTTCGCCTACGAGAGCCACACCTGGAAAAGATGCTGCGCCTGGTATTAGTGTTTTGTTTTGTTCTGTTTTGTTTCTTTTTTCACTTTTTATAAATGTCTCTGACGTGTAAATAACCCAAGAAAATAAAAAGGCAGGAGCTGATTACACAATTACCAGTAAACTCTATCATCTTTTAGAAGATCAACACACAGCTAACGCCATATACAGCATGCAGTAATGTCTGAGAAAGGACCCTGCTGAGAAATAAAATGGCTAGAACTCTAACAAAAAAAATATATGTATATATATACTGTATAATATATGCCATCAAAAGAAGCATAGCCAACAAACTCAGGATACAGTGCGGATCACCCTTCCATTTCTAAACAGCAGGTAGAAGCATAGTATTGTCTGCATTAAATGCCAGAATAAGGAGAAATCTGTAGCGCTGGTGGAGATGTTGGTTAAATCGTATGTGTTTTTTTGGTGGATTTGACATATCCTCACCGGGTGGTTAATGCCCGGTGTGTGGTCCACCAGTTGTAAACCTAGTTAAGAAGTACACTATCTTTAATGTTTAACAATCATACTTCTCTTCACCCCTTTCATTTGTGTATTTTTTTTTAGTCTCGTCTTGTTTTTGCACTAAATTCTAGACTCATATCAGAAAATATAATTAATAAAATTAATAATGAACCAGAATCCCTTATTTAATCCATGGTGTCCATGTAGTAAAACGAAAACCCCAAAAAAAAAAAAAAAAAAAAAGAAGGTTTAACGATATCTTTTTGTGATTGTTGATTGTGGGATTGTTGTAGCTGTCAGGCTGTCTTGTTTAGTTTCCTTTTTCTTTATTTTTTTTTTCCTTGAATTTTGCACTTTGTCACACACACAACAGTGGCACAGTCTCTGAAAGGAGCCACAGTGGCACATCTGGGCCTGCACGACTCACTCTGTTCGTCTCTATTGAATTTGGGATGGCCTGCTCCAGAATTTTCCTTGCTGGGGGCATGGTAAGGGGCAGAGTGGCTGAGCCCGGCCCACCCTGGTCACAAACAGGTCACGATGCAGCTGTGGGTTGGTCCAAAGGCCGGTGTGCCTTCCTTCCGTTGGGGCAGAGAAAGAAAACTCAGCTGTGCCTACGGATCTGCAAGGCCTGCGAGCCGGATTTTCAATTTCCCTTTGAAAACGTGTTTTCCCAAAGTGTTCTTTGTTCCCCTCCCTCGAATTTGTGTCCCATTAGGCTGTTTCTTGGAATTTCGTTGGATTCTAGCTCATAAGGAACGGGGGTGCTCTGGTCGCTGTCGGAGTTGCCGTTGCTGTGGGGTGGGTGGTTGCTGTGGCAGCAGCTTCTCCCGGGGGGGACGTGGCGCTCGCATCAAAACTTGAGGAGTAGGTGCAAGACCAGGAGAGGTAGCAGCCAGATGCAGCCTGCCCTCCGCGACGTCCCGTTATTCACTTCGCTGACTGCGCCTGGGCCTGTGGAGAGAGCACACTGGTCACGGCCAGCAGCGGCTCTGCCTCTGGGGAGGCGACCCTCTCCCTGCCACATGTCGTGGGCCGGCCCTGCACACGAGGCCGGGGAGGGGTGCTGCCCTGGGTGCACCCTTCTGCAGCTTGGGACCCCCAGATGCATGCTCCCCGCCGGCCAGGAGAGGCGGGGAGGCTCGGGTGACAGTGGCCTCACCCCCCTGCCCGTGCTGAGGCCCTGCCTTGGGTCAAGCTCAAGAAGACAGCACACTGATGGATGGTGGACAGAGAGCTGCCAGGCAGCGAGACCCGGTACCGTGTGCATCTCCATCTGCCCACTACTGAGCAGCTGTCTGCCCAGAAACACCCGGAGGCCCCCAGCTGCCACCCGGTGCACCAGGGAGGCCACATGGCCTATCCCGTGCCACCGTGGCCCCGAGCATCTGGCCTCTTTGTCATGTGGACGAGGTCTTGGCGGACCTAGCTAGTGTCCTGCGCCCTAAAGGGGTCGAGGTGGTGTCAGGTAAGGGGATAGGTGGCCTCTGCTGTGCTCCTGCAGGTGAGGGGAGGCTTGCGTGGACGCGGGCCGCCGGCAGGTGCACAGGAGGGGACAGGACGGGACGGGCCACGTGCGGGGTGCAAGAAAGCAGGGAGGTGCCTGACGGGTCCCAGCACTTTCCCGATGGCTTGAAACATAAGCTTTCTGGCCAATGGCTCCTGCGACACACGGGGCCAGGAGTGGTGACCAGCAGGCCGCGTTAGGAGCCCCACATGGGCTGGGGACCCAGTGCGGGCACCTCCTCAGCCTGGGCTGGCTCTGGAGCGCTCCGTGGCGCAGATCGGACAGAGGGACTTAGTGCAGCTGCCCCCAAGGACACGTCCTCACAGATGCCAAAACACCAGGTCAGACCCCTCTGCCCGCCTGAGTCGGATGCCGCAGAGCTTCCAGACACGCCGCTGGCCCATGTGGAGCAGCCTGAAGCCAGCCTTCAGGCCGCCGTGGGGGTCTTCAGCACATGCTGGGGCCCCTGGCCTGGAGGCACTGCCATCTAATTTTACTTCCTAGACCCTTGGGGCAAATCTCTGGTTCTGGGCCAGGGGCTCAAGGGACGGTCCCGAGCTTGAGAGGTACCGTGTGCCCTAACCTCGTGTCCGCGGCCAGGTGGTGCCTGCGCTCAGGAAGTGCTGGGCGCGGCCTTCTGGGCGGCACAAAGTACAGGCCCGCCCCGGGCCGCCCTCCTCCCCTCGGCCCACGCAGGCTACAGGTGACAGGAGCACTCCTGAGCTCCAGGGACTTGCGTCTCAGTCTGGGAGATGCTCGTCTCTAACCGCTGCTCACTGACTGGCTCTGTCCTGGAAAATCTGGCCAGCGCGCTCCGGTGCACGGGCCGTCAGGACCCCCGGGTCACGGGCAGCTGTGTTTTCCGCAGGGCACCCTTCCGGAGTCCGGCAGGGAAGCGCGGCCTTCTCGGCTGAGGCTGTGTGTCCCATGCCCCGAGGAAGCCCTGCCGCCTGGCCCAGCTCCCTCGCATCTGGACTCTTGCCCCCACCGAGGCTCACGGCGAGCCACACAGCTGGATTCAGGGCCAGCGGCCCAGCGGGCCTGGTGGAGTGGGTTCCCGTGATGCTGGTGTCCGCGTGCCTGGCCCTGTGCTTCTGGCCGTGGGCCTCTGAGCCGCGGGCCGCTCCCTCGGCCTGTCCTGCCCTCCCAAGCACAGCCCTGCGGCCCGCTCCCCCTCTCGCCCCGCTGCCCGGCCCGCCGCCCAGAAGATGCTCCGTGGGGAAGGGATGGGGTGCATGCCACTGCTCTGCATTTAGCGGCTCTGGGGTCCTGCCTGCACCCCAACCCCCCGGGCTCCCTCCTGCACCCCCCCACCCAACCTCCCATTCGGAGCCGCCTCTCTGGCAGGAGTCTCACGGAGGCCAGGCGGACAGCTCAGCGGGGACCCGGCTTTGCTGCCACATGGGGAAGTTGGGAGCCCACGTTCGCAGCCAGGGCCTCTGCAGTGCTGCGGGGGGAGCAGGGAAGCACCCCAAGGTGCCTCACAATGGCTGGGCAGATGCCTCTGCAGGTGCGCCCTCCGCGGCTACGCCCCCAGGGTTGCTTTCTGCCTGCAGGGGAAGCTCCACGAGGGCCTGCGAGCGGGGTCCTGACCTGTTGCATCACAGAACCCTTCCCACGGAGGACAGGGAGGCCGCCAGGTGTGCCGGGCCTCCTGCCGCAGCATCACTCCCCAAGCTCTCCGCTGTTCCCCGTCCTGGGCCCGCAGAACACTGTTGCTCCTGTGGGGGATCCTGTGGGGGATCACGTCCCTCCAGCCTCCTCCCCCTCCACTCACTCCCCCCACCCCGCCCCGCCTCACCCTCCCCCGGGCATGTCTCGGGAACCTGGCCTGGACAAAGCTCATCCCAAGACCAGGCAGCCCCAGGCGCCCTCCCAGAGAGGCGGGCTGCATCAGCTCTCCTTTCCGCTTCCACAACTGTTCAGGGACCGGGCCCTGCCACCTGCGGCCTTGCCCCCTTGAACTTCCCCAGACGCTCATTCTGGGGCACGGTCACTAGGATTCTGTGTTCGTCATGACTCTCACCTGTGTGGGTCCTGCAGCCCTTTCAAAACGTCATAGTCCAGGCCCAAAGCATCATAGTCCAAAGCGTCCACTTTGTAGGACACGCACGACATTCGGTCACCCGCTTGCCACCTGCCTCCTGAGACGCTTTGCCTGCCACACCGCGCCGCACGAGCGCCGGGCACACGGGCATCCCGCCCACTATCTTCCCTTCCCACCCTCATACCCCTGCCCCTCCGCCTGAAATGTCCTTCACCCAAATCACTCCCACTCCTTCCAGATTCTGTTCTGGGCCCCAGTTACCTCCTCCAGGCAGACTTCCTTGATTTGGCTCCTGTTTTTTCTTTTTTCCACAGCACCATATGCATCCAGCTTTTAAAATACACACCATCTGTGTCCTATTTCCCTTTATTTGTCTAACGTGGGTTTTCTCTTCTGTGCTAGAAGCTCCTTAAGGGCCGGGTCTGTGTCTAACTGGGCCCGTGGCAGGTATTTAACAAATGTTTGTTGAAAAAAAAGGAAGGAACCAGAACATTTTGATGCATACTGATGTGTTCCTGTTTACTTTGTCTCCCTGTTTTCCTTTGTCTTAAGATTCTACTTAGAGAAAAGAGCAAAAAGACCAGCCGAACCAAAGCAAAACACTCTTCCCCTACCTCTATCTCGGTTTTCCCTTCCAAACACCCTTCCCCTCTTTTTCTGTCCCTGAATGTTCTTATGGTTGAGGGAAAGTAGACAAGGAAGTAAAACCATGTTGATTAGGATTTCGGGAAGAGTTCTTGCAGTGGGGAAAGGTGTCCCAGCCCCTCGAAGACACTCAGGTACGAGATGAGGATTATTCTCTTCAGCTCCCAGGGGTGGAAACAGCCTCAGAGGGCTTAAGGGACTTCCCCAGGCTCCCTTGACTTCTGTCTCCAAATACAATATTCTTTCCACTAACTCATGCACTAACCCGTCACATTGTGCAAGTCACACATCTTCCAAAAATGAGGCGGGGAAGTAAGGCCACGGGGCCCGTCCCACCTGGGCTCATGTGGCTACCCCACGCTCGCCAGCACCTGAAAGAAATCTAGGAGACGAGGCCCCTTTGTCCAGGCAGGTGTGGCTCACAGATCCTGGGGCAGGGCTGTCTCAGAGCACCAGCTCAGCACATCCGCCTGGTGACATGAGCCACACAGATGAGGCCTCCATTTATCACGCAGCCATGCCTCCACGCTGCTGCGGATGCTTTTATTCCCTTTACCTCCTTCAAGAGCTCTGGAGGCCTACAATGACGAGTTACCAGGACAGCTAGGGTCCCAGGGAACTGTGATGAGTGTCAGTGTGTCCATCAGAAACATCTAGTGGGAATGAAAGCCTCAAATAAGACGTGTTTTATTCGTAGCCAAGTGACTCACCCTAGAGCTTCCCCCTCCCTCCCACCACTTCCCTTCCAGCTCCAAGTTAGAAAGAGAGAAAGAGAGAACAGGGTAAGCAAAGGACAGCATGCAAGGCCAGGGTCTAAGAAGATCATTGCATTAGAGCATCTGCATGTAAGGAGAGGCCGGCTTGGTATGGAGCAGCCAAGATGTGGAGCAACTCTGGGCCCTGGCAGGTGCTCATTAGTGCTGCCAGCAAACAGCAGTTAGATGTCTACAAGTGGAAGCTACCCAGGGGGATTGCAGGTCCTTGGAGACAGGTTAATCGAGATTGGCACAGAGATGGCCCAAGGTCAGGGAAGGATCCCACTGGGCTGCTTCCTGGGGTTAGCTCAGAAGAGAAGGCATCTGGGAAGAAAGTGAAGAGGTTTGGATACCCATCCCCACCCAGGCAGAGCGGCCTGGAAATCAATATACCAACCTTTCCAAGGGGTCAGAGCTGTAGTTTTCACTTCTAAAAGAAATTAAAAACAAGCCGCTGTTAAGGTAGAAAGCAGTCAGAGGCATGTGCTTTGCCCTTAGATGGCTCTGGGAAAGAGGTGGCCCTCCTGGCCCCAGGCCTTCCTCAGCCCTCCTGCACTTGGCTCTTGCTGTCCTGACCACAGCCCAGCTCTCCTATGTACATCCCTTCAGTTTGCTGGGAAGTCAGTTGCCATAAGGTTGAGTGGGCGTGGGGGGCTGGGGCAGGATTTGAATGATGGTCAGACTGGATCATCGATCCAATGGAGCCAACACATCCATCTGATGGTAGCAAGGGGACTTGGTGCCCCGGGGAGCCTGAGGCCCCGAGCCAATCAATACTTCTTTGTACAACAACTTTCTTTCTTTGGCCACCAGACTATCCCCTAATTGGTCTGTAGCCCTTAAGTATAAAATTGGCTGATACAAATGGATTATACTGCAGCAATCTGAACACAGGTGTCCATGCCACATTTGAGATGTACAGCGTTGGCATTTATCTACGCATTTTAGAAACCCTGTGCCAGAGGGCTCAGGCTTGTGATGCCTGACTTCCCTTGATGAGCCAGACTACAGCAAGCAGGCCCAGAGGGGGCAACCTCGTGTGGTGAGACCTGCACCTATGCTGCTACACTTGCACTTGCTAAGTAAGACCTGCTTGTGGAGATGTACTGGGATGCCCGCTTCTCTCTGATGATTAGACCATGAGAGACCCCACATTTCACCAACTCCATGCCTTCTGTACAATCCACAGAGCCTTCCCTGCTAATAGCAGATGTCCTGAGTGGCCAGAAGTGGTCCAGTCTCGAATATTTCACTTCCCTCTTTAACTAGGGGTCTCTGTAGTTGTTCAGCCTGGATACAGAGAGGATGCAAAATCCTTTCACAATGCATTTGTATATGAAATCACCATGATTACACTTTATAATATCTTATATCTTATAAGATATCTTAATGTCTTATAATTTCATAAATTGTACCTCAATAAAGTTGAAAACAACAAAAAAAAAGTGCATGGAGTTCTTTGCATAAAAGTGATACCACTCTCTGTGCAAAGGTCCTTGCATATAGGGGATCCCTGGGTGGCTCAGTAGTTTGGCGCTGCCTTTGGTCCAGGGTGTGATCCTGGAGACCCAGGATCAAGTCCTGCATCAGGCTCCCCACATGGAGCCTGCTTCTTCCTCTGCCTGTGTCTCTGCCTCTCTCTCTCTGGGTCTCTCATGAATAAATATATAAAGTCTTAAAAAAAAAAGTCCTTGCGTATAGAAGGAAGACAACCTGGTTATAATTCAACCTAAACTAACCTAAAACATTGGACCAAAGTCAGATGAATATATATGTATGTATTCAAGCTTTCTATCTATTCTTTAAGCGCACTTGAGATATAATATCCCTCTTGACCGAAGTGGACATTAGCCAACGCTGGGAAGCCACTCTGAAAAAGATGTAAGAGGTGATGTATGATCAAAGATCAAAAGTACGATTCACAGATCTGATGTCAAGTCAAGGTAGTAGAGAAAAGCCAGGAGTGCTGGTTCCACGTCATCTGTGCATTTAGCAAGGACAGTTCCTTGGGATGATTGATGGGGCCTCAAGACCCACCCAGAAGCAAAGGTGGGGCTGTTTTCATGAAGTGTCTCATTCAGGCACCACTGACTTGAGTCTCTCTGTACCAGGGAGAAGGATGACTGGCAGGAGGAAAGAGGAAGAGGGACTCATGGACGAAAAAGTAGTCATAGGCCTTCGACCCCAAACCACAAGCAGGCAGATGTAGGAACATTTGGTGGGGGCAGCCATAGACTGATGGGGTGCTAGTTTAGACTCTGCTGGAGGAAGGACACAGAGGAGGGTTCTACTTGGTAGTTTGTTGGCTCTAACAGAAAGGAATTAATGGAAAGCGTAAGTTCCCACCAGTGATCTAGACCAGTTGTGATTTTCTGAAAGGCAAAGATCTATAAACAGCTTCATCTGAATTTTTCCAGTCCAGCTACTCTTCTTCCTGAATGTCTAACACACACTACTTGAATAAGGTCAGTACTCTTCAGCGTCCACCTCGTAAAGGACTATCTGACATTCATCCTTAGCTAGAGTGTATCCTTGAGCTTTTCCAGGTCTCACTGTTTCGAAACTTCTTGTTAAATGAAGTTGACCAGAAGTCCCCCTTACCTATCATCACAACGGGGGCGGGGGGGGGGGGGAAGTGCAGCCAAGATATTCTTTTTTTTTTTTTTCAGCCAAGATATTCTTTATATTTACTCTGATGCTGCACTCCATCCCACCCGCTTTGATTTGGAGCCAAGGAGAGACGCAGAAATGCTAACATGCTTCCCATATCATGCGCGATGTGGTATCGCTGTTGCACCAGTGTGCAGGAGTGTGAGCCTTGCTTGAATCTTCAAGGTGCGTCCGAGCCACCCATAGGCTCATGTTTTTGAGTTCATTCTTGGCTATCAAGAAAACAAAAGATCCCTTAAAATCCAACCATTTTCAAGTATTTTCCTTGCCAAGGTTTGACTGAAGTTTGTGATTTTTTTTTGTTGATATATTAATGAGAAGCCATGTATAATTGGATAAAGTATTGAAAATAAAGATAGAATGAAAGGAAAGAAAAGAAAAAAAGAAAGAAAAGAAAAGAAAAGAAAAGAAAAGAAAAGAAAAGAAAAGAAAAGAAAAGAAAAGAAAAGAAAAGAAAAGAAAAGAAAAGAAAAGAAAAGAAAAGAAAAGAAAAGAAAAGAAAAGAAAAGAAAAGAAAAGAAAAAAAGAACCACTACCCTCAAGTCTCTTCGTCGGTGTCTGCGGCCAATCCAGAATGTGATCTCTCTGCCACCGAAGCCAATGCTCGCAGCTAAACCTAAGTGCCTAGGCTTCTGTTTGATTCTGGGGCAGAGGAGAGCTGGTTGTATGCCAGCGCGGTACAGTCGCCATCCAGAAAGAGGATGGGAGACCGCCTTTCTCTACCTTCAGTATTTAGACACACGTGCCAGAGAAGCGCTCACTGCTGGGTGGCTGCGCCTAATTAACTACCTTTAATCCTCTGCAGGGAAGGACTGATCATCTTTCCTGCTGCAATTTTTTCCTTCTGATACACAGAGTTTACTTACTCCCCCATTCTTTAATAAGTTGGTTTGACAGTCACTGCGAGGTTCACAGGCATTAATCAGCCAACCTTTCCCAGCCCACTGATACCATCAAATCTGACTTCATGCCTAGGAGATAAAAGACAAAGGACAGCGGATGGGAAATGAACAGCTACCAAGACGCTGAGTTTGCAGAGTGGGCCCCGGCACGCTCGCCTGCGAGGGAGCTCGGTGAGGGATGGTGGTGCATCCCCGAGTCCTTATTTATCATGGCAGGAGTCCTGTACCACCAAATATTAATACGAGAGGGTGACATGCAATCTGTTGTGTTTGCAAAAGGGGAGCAGAGAAATACTTCATGGGTGGCAGAAAATGCTGAGGAGGAATGAAATTCTCTTATCAGAATCTCTCTAGTCCGTCCAGATATTGGGTAACAAAACAGCTGAGAACTTCTCTTAAAGCCAAGTGTACCTTGTCCGTGGAAATCCATGCATTTGTATGAATCTTGCTTGGTATTTTTGAGATAAGATGAGCATAACTTAGGGGTATTCCCTGAGAAAATAGATAGCAGACTAGCAAAGGAGGAGGTAAAAAAAAAAGAAAGAAAAAGAAAAAAGAAAAAAAGAAAGAACTCAGATGAATGGAGAAATGCCCCAGGTGCAAGGTCTGTTTTCTCCAAGATATTCTTCAGTTGTACAAGAGTCCAATAGCTGTCCTGAAGACCGCGCTAATCCAAATCTTGGAACATTCCAGATTGTCTGTAATCTACAACTTTTGGCAATGACCCATTGCCTTGTACTCAACAAGAAGGAGGTGGGGTTGAGAGCACTCTGAGAATCTGAGAGCTGGCGCCCAGATCCTGTCACCCAAATGCACTGTTGCAGCAGAGAGGAGGGAGGCAGAGGGGTGGAGCCTGGCCATTAGGTGTCCTGCTCCCACTCCCGTGCTCAGCGGCCAGACACGACTTGTGTGTTTCTAGTCCGTATTGTCATCATTGGTTCTGGTGTGGGACGGTGGCCCCTCCATCAGCTGAGCACACCTTCAGGTAAATTCTAACCCAGAAGCAGCCACTGCCTCTTTTAAAATCTCCTACTCTCTCTGCAAATAAAGAGCTAAGTGATCCGAATGAGCTTGGTCACTTCTGAAAGCACAGCCTCTCACACCGTCTCTCTTCGTTCCCGTCCTGCACGCCTCCCTTTTACCATTTATGGTTAGCTACTCTCCTAACGCTCTTGGTTCTAGGTCCGTGGATATCCTTGCACTGGGGCTCAACAAACACAAGTCGAATCATAAATGGGACCTGATATCTCCATTGACTTCACTTTTACTTTCTATTCCTTTGTTGCATTTTCCTGTTTGCGGTGCCCTCACTACGGCACCCAGCATCACAAGGTGAGGGACGCAGTCCTGAATCTTTTCCTGATAAAAGTATTTTTTGCTCGTGTGTCAAGGAGCTTCCCATATAACGTATCTGTATCTCCTTCCCTCTCCTTTCCCACCTTGCAAGCCTATGGCCAGCCTCCAAAGATTGTTTGCACGGCAGATGGGAAGGGATGCAGGGGATGGGTGTGGGGGCAGATGGGATGAGACAGGGCAGGGGTTGGGGCGGGAGGTGGGCAAAGCCTCACAGCTGCCTTCCTGCCGAGCCACCCTGTGGTCAGCACTGTCCTTGGGAGGAGAAGAGCGGCAGGTGCAGCATGAGCCTCCTCCAGCCCTCGGCCAGGCTCCCTGCTGCCCCAATGCTCAGGCACAGTCAGCGACACCCCCTCCGCTAGGCTAGCAGACCTTCGTGAGTCACTTACGCTGGGCTGGCGGGCCTTGGGAAAGTCAGAGAGGCTGTGTGCACCCGGGCAGGAGACACAGGAGCTGTGTCTGGGGAAGGGCTTAACGGGAGATGAGATGAAGAGGGCCCGGGCACAAGAGTTTTGACTCTGTGACGTGACACCAAGGGAATTCTTGCCTTTCAGCCTGCATCTGGAGATGGGACGGGGACGATTCAAAATGCACCTGGCAGTGTTCAAAGCCTTTCTACTATGCAGTTTCAGCTGAACGTTGGGACAACTCTAAGGTATATAAGGCAGATCGATTCTATTTTATAGAAGAGGAAATTGAGTCTCAATAACATTTAGCACAGCTCCACTAAGCGTCAGGCTCTGAACTAGATCTCGGTGGCATCTCCCTCCAGGTCACTGCTTACAGACTCTCATGCCTGCTGCATCCTGCCCACCTGCTTTTTCTTGGAGAATCTTGCTGCGAACCAGCTGATGCATTTCAGGGAATGCCTACCTCTTCACACACACGGTGTTTGCTTCTGTGGCTCAGGGGCGGCTGAGAAGATTTTTCCTATGAAAACTGCTCAGTGGGTTGGACTGTCTCCCTACTGGTTCAAACTCATGCTCTCTACCTTCAGCCTTTACACTGATCTCCACCCTCCTGGCCCTTCTGGGGCAGTGTGTGCATGGAGAGAGGAAAGCTACCCTTGGAGCTCCATCAGCTCCAGTGACCTTAGCTTTCTCGAGCATCCTCTAAGCAACTTCACAGACAGGTAATGAGGGGTGGGAGGGGGGGAGGGGGGACTTCGGGAGAAAGGGGAGGGGAGAAAAACCATAAAGCAAGGGGGATACTGACCTTGCAACAAAGTTGAGCTTGTAGGCTCATTTAGTTCTAAATCGGGTGAGGGACATACAGGAGAGAAAAATGAAAACAAACACATATATTATATACAGCCGCTATATATTCATCATATATAGTTTGTATACTGCCTTTCACATACATTTCTGGGGGGGGGGGTGGATAAATAAAGGAAGACACAAAAACCAAAGGTGGTAGGACAAGATGCAGCATGAGAAACACTAACGTGCCTTATGCTTCCATCCTTGGACGCGATGGTTGAAGAGTGAAGGAGATGGCCACTCATACATTTCCCAGAGCTGTGCTGAGCTGAGGGGCTGATGTGGCAACAAAGGACCAAAGTCCCTTCCCAGATGAGGTTTCTTACCCTCCCCCAACATTGTCTCAGTTTGGGAGACCAAGCTCAGGAACTTCTGGTCCCGTGGCACCGCAGCAGGAGCAAGATGGCCCCAAGAACCACCACGATGGGGGCCCTGCAATCCCTGCAGCCTTAGGGAGCAGGTGCGCAGGACACTGGTTCACCATAGGAAGGATTACCCTGCTCCATCTGGCTTAAGGGGCCCCGACATACTGGCCAGGATGGAGCCTCCCTGCACAGCACTCTTCACTTTCCAACGTTCAGGTCACATGATGAGGGAATGCGATTTGTGTGAAAGTTGGTGGCACAATGGAGATAGTTAGCTGGCTTTCTGTGGTGCTAGAAGATAATGGGCTGCATCACAAAGTTCACACATTTGCATAACACAAATGCTGCTTTCCTGTGGCCCTAGTCTGCTTGAAGGGTCCGGGCTGGGGGTCTGCTGACAATGGGAGATGACACAGAAAACTCCCGTAGAAGTTTGTATTTATTGCTGATGGTGGGCTCCATCACGAGTTTTGGGGCTGCCCTGTCTGGACTAAACTTCAGTGAGAGCCAGTGGGGTGGAAACACCCACCTCGCACACTAAGGACGTTTACTAGTTCCGCGGAACTATGTCAGCCGCTGTGATGGGCACAAATGGTCTCTCATTTGAGGCTTGAAAATTGCTTTCTGTTGGATTAAATTTGGAAAATGCTCCAGCCTTTTCTCCCTCTTAGAGATTTAGCATGTAAGGAAAAGCTCTGAAACCTCCGCATTAAAGAACATTCCCGGGTATAACCCATTCATCTTGGTTGATCCAGTCTTTCTAAACTTATCTGAACACATACTATCACGTTTTCATTTTTTTTTCTGTATTTTTGTTTGTTTGTTTGTTGTTTGTTGTTTTGAGAAGCCTGGGCTCTAGAGGGCTGGCAATTGGAGGAACGTCCCAGTGACACACAGGGTGGATGCAGACAGACCAATGGTGGGGAGGCAGAGGTTCTAATCGCCACCCAGGGGTCTGCTGAGAAGAGCAGATTTATGGCGCATGCTTCACTGCATTCCTTGTCACAAACGTCAGCTATTTCACTCTTCAGGTTTGTGCCTTCTCCATGTTCTCATCTTCAGATGGCTTAAGGGGAAGAGGCCAGGGAATTAGACAGTAGTGATAAAGCCAATTGCAAAACCATGTCATGCATCCCAATCAGAAGAGCAAGGAGGTCAAAGGAGGAGGAAGACTGTTTACAGGAATGAGGGCTGCTGTGGGTGGAGGGCAGGGCTGGGGAGGGGTGGATGGCACCGCTAGGAGAGCCTCAGATTTGCAAGGCCAGGGAAGGAGGGGTCCGTTCCTTTATAATCCCGGCCCTTCTGTTTCTGCAGACAGACACCTGCCAGAAAGCTGAAAAGGCCTGACAAATGTGAGGGGCAATTATGACTATCCCTGTGTGAGAGATGTCAGACAGATCAATCACTCTAATCACAGCTCTGCCCATTCTGAGCTCCCAGCTCTGGGATCAAGGCAGCCATCCCCTTCCCAGCCCCCTTTGGATAAAGCTGGGCTTTGTTTTATGTGCTGGATAGAAGGGGGGCCGAATAGGATTTGGAAGCAGAGATGGGACAATGGAGCAGCACAGGCGTATTCGGGGTTTGCTGGATACACTGCGCCCTGGAGGGAGGTGGTAGGCACTGGGGGTGAGGGTGAGAGACCTGAAGCTATTGGGGTTTTCCAGGAGTTCTCAGAGAAAAAAGGCATTCCTGTTCTTGCTAATTGCTAATTTCCTCACTTTCCCTCGCATCATATTCAAGAGTGCTTGGCACCAGGGCAGACTAGGGGAATGGATTTGAACAATGCCAACGTCCTGAACTTGCGAGGGCGTGGAGGGATTTCCCCTCAAAGGCAACCTTTGGGCCTCAAAGGCCTGCAGGGTGAACCTGCATCTCCCAAGGGCTGCGAAGTCATTGCCAGAGCCTGCAGTCCCGGCTGCTGACACGGACCTCCACACCCAGGCTCACCTCCGTGTCCTTGCTGGAGACATCCAGGGTCTGTGAGGGAGCTGGTTTGTTTGCTTCCTTTACTTGCTTCTGGCACCAATATAGTTGCCAGGTGTGTAAGGAAGGAAGAGCGATTTGCTGTGCACACTTTAGCCCTCCCATAAACAGTTGTGTAATGAATTAATGCATGAATGACTATGTGACTTCTGGCGGGATGGTGGCTTGGCTGGACAAATATATCTTAATCCAGTCAGACAACACCCTTTGACACAAATGAAGAGCAAGGAAATCCCTGTTTCCTTTGTGAATTCTCCCTCTGAAGCTAATATTCAGGATCCCGAGGCCCATGACTCTACTCTTATAAATAGAATCCAGTTTCTCCTATGTCCCAACAGCCGGGAAAAAGTTCAGAAATGGTAACATTTTACACTGGTCTGGTGAACAAAGTATTGAAATAGTGAATGTCCCTCTATGAATGCTTCGCTATTATACCCAATTCGAACCCCCAAACCTAGTCAATTGAGTAGATCTTGAAGAGAAAAAAATGTTCTCCATCCCAACATCCTTTTCTCCTGCCTCAGGGTTTTGCCCATTACAAATGAAACGTGAGCATTCTTTCTCATTTTCTCCCGGCTACCGGTGCCCATCCATGCACTAGCTTTCTCTGTCACTCTCCTCCCCTCTCTTCTCACTCACCTCTGCCCAGCTTCTCCTGATTCTCTTGCATGTGCCACCCCGTCCCGGCTGTTCCTTCCAACTCCTTCTGTCCCACGTGACCCTTTCCTGCTTTCACTGCCCGGCTCAGGGCTCAGTCTTACCAAATAGTGTGATGCTGGCATTGGTGTGGCCCAACTTATTGGAGGCCACACAGGTGTAGTTCCCATAGTCGTGCTCAGAGACATTGAAGAAGATGAGTTTTGAGAGAAAAGGTCTGTTTTCCACTTTGACTCCCTTCTTTCCTTCAACCAGTCTGAGAGAAACAAGAGAGAGACAAAAATGGAGAAAAAAAGGAGACGGTTATATTTTTCTCATAGGAGGAGGACAGACTCTGGAATGAATGATCGTCTTATTGACTCCTTTCTGACATTATGATGATGACTTTTTCTCCCCTGCTCAAGTACACAAGTTTACACACAATGACATATAGTTGTATTTCTCTATTTTTGTGCATGTGCTTGGAGACACTCTTGGCACTACACAGATAGCCACCACCTTCCCTGAAGGCAGGTGATGAGCCTGCTGTGTGACATTCAGACAGTCATATCCACTCAGTAGGTGCTCCAAGTGTGGACATAATTGATGCTGATGATAAGATTAATGAAGATGATGATGATAGCAACCATAAAAAAAAAACAAAAAAAAAAAAAACCAAAAAAACAAAAAAACAAAAAACCACAACCCTCAATGTTGGGAGAGAAGAACCTGAGGGGTTTGAAAGAACAAAGCGTTTTCAAGGACTTGGGTAATAAATAAAGAATTATGAACTTGAAGCATTCTACAGATAATAGCTTATTTTTGGTGGTGAATAGGATACAAGAACCTAGGATCACTTTTAGATCACTTCAGAGCGGGGTACTCTGAAGGGCTTGGGGAAGTGGTCTGCCCAGAGTATTATCATTACTCAGTCCAGAAAGGATTATAGATCCTAAGCACATGACCATCTAGAGCCTGGACAGTCTCCCTGAGCGACCCGTTAATGGCCGCCCAATACACCACAAGGGCTGTCCTTGGTGGTAGGGAAGGGCCACAGAGGGTGAGTGGGGAAAACACATATACCTGCTAGAACCATGGATACCTCTACTGGGCAGGTGGAGAGCATAAGGAGAACACTGCTTAGGGGCTGGTGGGCTCATATCCTCTATCTCAGGATGCTGTGAGCAAAAATTCCTACTACCATTGCATGTCTACACGGAAATTATGAGACCAACCCTCTTCCTTTTAAAAGCTCTGCAATGTCCTATTTCAGAGAATGGGCCTGAAGCCAACCTTTTACTTTCCCTGAAATAATTTGTCTTTCTTGCCCAGAAGCTGAGCCTATGCTATGGGAAAGATACATTTTAGGGAGAGAAATCCTTCTGAATGGAGGATCTCAGGGAGCATGGTTTAGGGCTTGGCTGGGACAGGATGTGTAGGAAGTAAACAATGTCAAGGTAGATGTGCATCGGAACAGGCTCAGGGGACAGGAATTGGGGCCAATGGTTGGTTTCGGAGTCATCAGACTGAAAAATATAATATTCAAGGCAGAATAGAAAGTGAAGCCCAGCAAGACAATGATGAGAAAATGCTCCATAAACTATAAAATGTTATTCAATATACTATATTTCTGTGGGGTCAGACATCAAGACCTCCCGCCTGTCCCTGGGTTCCAGCATGTTTCTGGCACAGAGGACAGTTGCTTCGTCATCATCTGAAGATGTTGTCTCTGTAGGACTACAGAACGGCTTTCGCCGTCACCCCAACCCCTGATCAGAAGAGAAAGTCAGGCTCTGGCTTCGGTTCTCGCTCAACATCTGTCTCCTGGGAAGTCAAAAAAGGTTGGCTGGAGGAATTTGCTTGCTTTTCATTATGTAGATTTTCCTCCGGGAGCTTTTTCTCTCTCCTAAGCTAGGGGCAGTGAACTGGCCTGAGTCCACGGACTTCATTAAAGTGTGAGCGCTGTAGGAAGGGAATGAGGCGCCCGGCTGTGCTGCCAGACGCCACCCTTCTCTTTCCAGCTTGTTATGTAGATATTGATCCTCTAGGGGGTGCTGTCCAGAGAAAGCCCTACAAGCCCACCCACCAGGAGGTTTTCCAGAGCTCTTCAAGTGTATTGATCCCATTTGCCATTTTGACGCCCTTCCTGGCCTGGGGAGGAAGCCTTCACATCAGAACCAAGCTGTGAATTAGATTTCAGCGCTGCAGTGGGGAGAGACACTTACCCGGAGCAGGCTCCTGCTTGACAGCTCTGAAATGTCTTTAGCTAAAAGCAGAGTGGAGTGGCACACAGTGCTTTGCAGCACTTTGCAGCTTCTGGAACGGCACACTTGCCTCTTCTCTGTGTGGTCACACATTTCCCTGTCCCATATTGCTCCCAGCCTTTGGGTTTTTAGTGAATCTGAGGCTTTTCATTGGCTCATGCCCCCATGGATGGGTGGATCTTATCAAGTACAGCATCCTATTTTTTTCTCCCTTTGATTGATGACATACATAGTGCAGCTGGGCAGTACTAGTACGTAGACAAAAGAGACTTCTACCCTAAATTTTGAGAAAACTGCCTGTCCCCAACATATAAACACCGTTGATTTGCCCCAGATGTCTGCTTATGTCCCTGGAAATGGAGCTAGAGTAGAGCTGCTCCCCCTCCACGGGGTCCGCCTGGAGGAAAGGTTGCCTGCCAGCCTCAGTGGCACAGGATGGATCGGCAGTGACAAGGACTTCGCAGCCAGAGTGGCTCTTGCTGAGCTGGGTGTCAAGAGGACAGACAACTCCACTCAGTGAGAGAGTACTGGAAATAAATAAATGAGAAGCACATGGAAAACTGACCAGCATCGGTTAAAGGGGAGAGAGGAGCCACCATAAGAAGAGCTTGGACAGTGGGGGATCAAGGCTGCTTGAGCCAGGGGTGTCTGAAGTCTCCTAGGGACCCGACTGGGCTTTCTTCCTCCTGGGAAAATAATGCATACCCAGCGCCTCTCCTGTGACACAGGGGGCGCAAAGCAGGGCCGTCTTTTCCTTTTTTCTCACCACTGGCCATTTATGCCCATGTCTATGTCTATGGCCACATCGCTTTTCCTCCACATATTTTAAGATCTCACTTTCTCCTACATTTTTGCTTGTATTTTTTTTTCCATAAAGAATTAATACAAAAATAGGATGCATCTTATCCGTTTGGGGAAAGACCTGGGTAATCGAAGGTTCAGGAAATGGCTGTGTAGCTCCGTGGTGTTTTGTTACTGTGTTTCTGTTTCTTCTAGGCTTTCACATAGGAGGCCCCTTAGTGGGAAGAGGGAGGGACAAGGAAAGCAGGACTTGCAAGAAAAATGCTTCTTTAATGGGAAGATGTTACTCCTTTCCGCTTGATTCTGAATTCTTAGAAGGGGGAAGCCAGCTATTTCTTATCTCTTCATGTGTTTGCTTTTCTTCTTTCTGCCTCACACGCTTTGTCTCTAAAATGGGCCGAATGAATAGGATACACCTTGTTAAGGAGCTTCCGGACTTTGCACTTCAAGATGGAAAAGCACTGCTTCTCATTTGGAAGGATTATGAGAGGACGCAACGACTCTCATGACGGAGTGACGTATTTCCGAGACAGGGAAGGCTTTCGGATGCTGAGCAACCTCATCCAGAAAGAAACCCAAGACGCGCTGTGGATGTTCTAGGTAGCAGGGGCACAGCTGGGTCACTGCTGGCCTGCACCTGCTCAGTGCTCCCCTTCTCGCCATCTCCCTTGGGCTGTTTGTCTTCTGCAGCTTCTCGGCCCTGTAACGCCTTCCTCCTCCACCCCATACACACCCCAGACAGTTTTGCATCACCCCCTCCTCGGTTCTATTAAAGTGTTTGAACATGGGCAGCTCTCGCACATTTATTCGTTGTTCACCCACCTTAAAATAGCTCTTTGATCACAGTAATTGTCGTGTTGCCTGGCTGTTCTGAGCTGCTGAACCCTGTGCTAACTCGCCATTTGAGAACTCCTCGCAATGACA
Source organism: Canis lupus familiaris (assembly GCF_011100685.1). Taxonomy (NCBI): domain Eukaryota; kingdom Metazoa; phylum Chordata; class Mammalia; order Carnivora; family Canidae; genus Canis; species Canis lupus. Next base: position 2,773,937 of record NC_049226.1, read on the forward strand.
ATCTTCCCTGAATCACAACAGATACCCCGATGATGGCTGCAACAATGAGAGGGAAGGGAACAGTCCCCTTTCTTTTCCTTTACCTTGAAAGAACAACCCGGGCAGAAAGGGAGGGCTAAAGCGGGTCATGGACTCTTTTATCTATTCCTACCGATGGTGTCCGGGACTGACCTGGAGACCTGCTAACTTCTTGGCCACTCCCAGCGCCCCGAGAACATTCCCAGCTTCTTAATGCAAGCCACACAGTGTGTTAAAAATAGCTTTGGGCAGAACACTTTATTTTCTTGGCTTACCAAAAAATTCACAGGCCTTTCAACGTTTCTGGTGGCCTTTCTTAGAGACTTTGCTTTTCCAAAAAAAAAAAAAAAAGAAAATGTTTTCTTTCAGGCCCGTTGATTGGCGAGCGCTAACTCTGCATAGAAATGTTAAAAGCAGAGCTGAAAATCATGAATAATCAGAAAATATATCCTCTGCCCCCAACCCCTTGATAGCTAGTGGGAACTAGAAGAAAATTTTTCAGAGATTCATTTGTAACCATCCGGAATCAGGAACCTGGAAAAACATCCTTCTCCTTGGGGGCAGGTGGGGTAGGGAGGGAGTCTTTACCTTTTGTCATCCTTGTACCACTGGAATTCTGCGGAGGGAACAGCTGAGGCCTCACACTGCAGTGTTCCCTTCTGTCCCACAGGGACCCCTGTCCCCTTAGCTTCTGAAATGTATGGTGGATCTGCAGAGAGAAGATGTGCGGTAGCATTTTAAAACACATCCTAAAATGAGGCAGGCTGCCTCATTCACTGGGTTTGGTTTTTCCTCCCTGCTCTACCTCTGCTTGCTTGAGCTGACAAGTTGATACACGAATTGCGCCAGAGAGTGAAACCATTCAACACGGTGCTAAGGAAAAGCTTGCCTTCCTAGCAGGTATTGCTGCTGTTTCCCTCTGTGCAGAGGTGGGATGACCAGGTATTCAGGCATTTTTCCTGTTTAAACTTTTTAACTTTCGTGGGAGAATGCCAGCCCATCAACCCTACATTCCTTTAATCTGCCTTATAGAATTCCTGCACACCAGGTTCTTGCCAGAGTCTATAACCTCGAACCATTCAATTCCCATCAAAAGCTCAGTTGCAAGAAATAATATTCATAGAGAATTGCCTGAAGGATAGACAGATCAGTCATTCTTCCAGGTATCCCAAAATGGATCCTTGAATCAAGCCAGACCGAACTAGACCTGTAAACTTGGCCTGCTTTCATTTGAAGTCTTTACCTAACTACCCTTGGCAATTCCAACCGTTTGCATTGAAGTGCATTATGAAAAACAGCCGTAATAAACTTGGCATTCTATTTATTGCAGAAATATCGTGCGTGATGTTGTTGACTATATCTCAAAGCGATCTATTTGTGGAGACACTAAAGAGAAATTTCTCTTGGGTCTCGGTACCAGGAAAAGCAGTGTTTCTCCCGAGCAACGAGTTTACTTTCATCTTATGGACATAAACCTTAAAGCAGATGATGTCTCCTCGCTTTGATTTCACAACTCAGAGCCAAATTCTGCACCTGCATCTACTCTCCTTGTGGTATGTGTTTCCTGTGTTCATTTATCCCTAGCTTTCACTTATCATCCTAAATAGGTTTTCCCTTTGCTCACATCATCTTATTCTCCAGGTTAATTTTTATTAACTGAAAGTCATTTCGAGTCTCTTAAAAAAAATCGGTGGCACAAATTTTGATATATATACAGAGACTCGAAATGACTTTCAGTTAATATATATATATATAAAACAGTAGCATTGTTATACCTATTTCTTTGCTTCTTAAAGTGCTGTGTATTAAGTAGATTCAAATTGTAACAGAAAGCAAAATAGTCAAGAATGAGTAATCACTAAGGCACAATATCCTTCCCACACCTCCATCCCACCCAAGGTTTGAAAAGGAAAGGCTTCTTGGTTTAGTTCTTGGGTTCCATCCTGTCGTGAGACTTCCTGAAATGAGCATAACAGAGAAAACTTTCAAAATGTCATACGGAACTGAGTCAGGGTGTACTATGAGAAGTCAAGAGGAGAGAGGATGAGGAAGAAGGGGAGAAGTCGTGGAGGGTCAATGTCAGAGGGAACCCTGGTGGTATGTTTATTTATACTTAAATCTGGAATGTGTATTTCACCCATCAACATATGTAATCACAAAAGTACGAGGTCGCATAAATACCCCGTAAATATGTACCACAAATTTCCATAAATATATCACATATTTCCCTTGTACCCCTAGCATTGCGCTCCCCACAATGGAGATGGCTGGACTAGAGAGTGAGGAGCTTGGAAACATTTTGAGGAAAGTATGGGAAAAATTGGGATTCAAGGACACATTTCTATAAATTATTCATTGAAGGCCATTTAATGATCTTCCAGGAATATAAGTCAAGTTTGGGGATTATATTAAATTACTTTCAGCTGCAATTTGTTTTAAACTCGAATTTGGAATTGTTTCTCTTGAAGCAGAGAATGGACAATGATATGGCACTGCTTCCCATCCCAGCCTGAGTCAGCAGCTGGCTCTGTGATCCGGCCCTTTGCTGTGGCCACGACCGTAGCCAGCCCGGCACATGTGCAGGGCGAGGGGCTCCTGAGACCACTTACAGTTCACGGTGACCTTTACTCTCCGGACCACTGGTGCAGCCACGTCATTGGAGGCGCTGCACTCGTAGTCTCCCGACTGCTCCCGCGTGATGCCCTGGATTTCCAGGTATTCGTCTTCACTCACAAAGCCCACAGCTGCAGGAGAAGGTGCAGTGAGAAAACAAACAGAACAAAACAAAACACCAAAAGTATGAACTTAGAAAATAAAGTATAAAATGGCTATGTCTGCTGAGAATTGTGCCATTTCCAAGTTCCGACTCTTGGGAACGATGCCCGTTCTCCATCCCCCAACTCCCTGCCCTTTTACTGCTTCCATCATCAACTTTCCTTTAGTTCCCCAGTGGACCAGCTGAAATGTTTGTGCTCCTGCCTAGACTAAACACAGAGTCTGGAGAATTACTGGTCCTCGATAAGTGATTAATAATTTTGACATTTACGCTGCCCAAATCTTACCAAGCAGTGGGGCTCTGGGATCTAAGTTAGGTGCCATAGGTGACTAGTAACTCAGATTTCAAGGTACATTGAGGCTGAACCTTGAAGCATAGAGCTGATCACTGCATCCCAGACCATGAGTCAATTAAATTAAAAATATCACACTAGCAGTTACATACACACACACGCACGCACAAGCCATAAAAGGCAGTGGAGGCACTGATAAAATAAATTTAGACTCCTATTTTTAGATTTAGACACTCAGTGAGATAAGCAAATTTTAATCACAAATATGGAAGAAAATCAAGATCAAGAAGACATGGCTGCAAAGCTTGCCCTTTCTTTTTTTCTTTTTTTCTTAAAGCTTACCCTTTCATGTCGCCATTGAGAGACATGTCCCAGGCCTGATGTACAGACAGTCCCATTGCCTCACAGCGTTGTTTGGGGTAACAAATTGCTTTCAAATATAAAAGCAATGTATATATATATATATAACTGTCACAGGCTGCATACCTGTTGCTTTAGAAAGTAAGCCCATGATCTGCTGGGAAGCACAGACTCAGGTGGAGACTCAGGTGGAGTGAAACTATCTTAACATTAGTAGCCCACATGAATTGAGGAAAGAAAGGAGCACTTGTCCCCAGGTAGTAAAACCTCTCCATAATTCACATGGATCTGCTGATCTAAAGCATGAAAATGACAACAGTAAGAAACTGGCACATACGTATGGTATGTAAAGTGACCATCCTATGTGTTCTATGACATTGCTAAGGTCACCACCTTTGTCAAGGTAACTATAGAAATAACAATGACAGCAATCAGAAAATGACTATGTTGTAAAGAAGGGCCGCCACCTGCCCAACACCGCCGCCACTCCTTGGTCGTGAGAAGTCTGTGCCACTGTCCAGTAACAAGCCCAACCTGAGCATTTCCTCATACTTGTTCATGCCGTATGGAACCCACACTATATATGTGTAGGCACTCTCTTGCCTCTATACCTACAGGAGAGCAAAAGAACAGCCTAGATCTATTACAGCAAGTTTCCAAAATTCACAAGAGCTAGGAATACTTTAATAAGTTTTTTTTCATTAATTTATTTTTATTTTTTCTTTTTTTAATAAATTTATTTTTTATTTGTGTTCAATTTGCCAACATATAGAATAACACCCAGTATAAGTTGAAAACAGGGCCAGAAGGTCCAGGCCAGGGAGAGGACAATCAACATTAACCCATAGAGACTCACAGTGCTAACCAGTAAGAAACTTCCAATTATCCACAGTTAGCTTTTTTTTTGTTACTGTTTTGTAAGTGTCTTTAGGGGGAGAGATACTAACACTGATTTGAGGAAAAGTAGAGGAAGTAAGAAGAAAAGGTTTACATGAAGAAGCTGTGATTCCTGGTATGTTGTCATTGTTTATTTTCTACCAACCTCAAGCCTGCATCTGTCAGTTCTTTCCCGGCTGGAATGCTGTAATTACTGTGCAGAGCATCTCGGAGACCAGTGTCACACTTCATATTCCCATTAATTTTAAATGGTAGTCCTTGGTACATATGTGTGGCAATTGGTGTCATATTTTAATTAGGCTTGCCCTACACCATCTGAAATTAATAATAGCTCGAATTACCAATGTAATTTATAAATTAACAGTGCCGTAGCATTAGGAAATAAATTAGCTCTGGACAGCTGTTTCTGGACTGAGCTCCAGTGTCGGAGCAGTGATTGGTAGGACCTCACATCTCCCAGGAGGCTATGTATTATGCCACCAAAGCAAGGGAACTAAAGGACACAGGGGTCTCTGCATCTCTTATCCTTGCCTCCAACCAGAGGCCATGCATCCACTTTAATTTCCCTATCCAAATATGTTCTTGTGTGACGACAGCAAGATCTATAGAGTCCAAGCTTGGATGAGCTTGTAATATGGACTTCCAAATGTTGGGGGGGTGTACAGGACCATATGCAAGCACATAAATGCAAGGGTATTCACAATCAAGAACTCATCAAGTGGGGACAGGTGCATTAGTGTCTGTGTATATTTGTACATGAATATCAGGCAATCTTATGTAGGAAAGGAAGTTGGACGGCTTAAGATTTGGGCAAGCTGTATGCTCTCCATCGATCTGGACTCCTGTTACCAGAGGGAAGGGATTTACACTTAAGTCATCTTGCAGAAAAGCAATGAGGCTTAATTTCACCATCATATGTTCTCCAGACCAAATGTAGAATCAGAGAAAAGCCACAAGCCACTCTACTGCTCACCAATGTTACATGTATATTTTCTGATTAAATTGGGTAAAGCATGTGAAGATTGAGTTGTATAGTAAAATACTTCATACATTTTAAGTTTCACTGTTATTATTTCCCCCCTTTTCCTCACATACTTTTTTCCCTGGAAGCACGTAGAGCAAAGCCAGAGAGGAAAAAGGTCGGCATGCACGTAACAAATTAAACTTTGAACCACCAGAAATTCCTATAGTTGCTGCTTAAAACAAATGAATAATTCAACCACCACCTCCGCCACCACCGCCACCACCACCGCCACCACCGCCACCACCACCGCCACCACTGCCACCACCGCAAGCTGAAATTCACAAAGTTGGTGACTGAATTTATAGAGTTAGTGATTCAAGGAGAGCTTTCTTTTAAGCAACAATTGTGCTCTGGCTGTAAATGATCAACGCTTTATCACTCATATGAGGAACTTACAAAGAATATTGGGAGGGGGAACAGATAAGCACAGCATATTTTAAGGGCGTTTAAAGTGTGAAAGGAAATTCTTGGTTAAGAGCTACCAGCAGGGAAAGGAGCAAATCACTTGATAAAATCCTATGAAAAGAAACCCTTCATGGTCAATAGCTTCTCACTAGGAAGTCCTTCTTTTCCAAAGAAAACACACCCCTCAGTGGAAATGACATGCCCACCCTCCTAAAATACTGCCTCCATCATGTCGCACCTCTTCAGACTTAGTGTCTCCCTATTTTCTGTAAGATCAAACACCAGCTCCACTGTCTTACGGAAACCTTGCATCAGCTAGTCCCGATCTACTCATACCGAATCATCTCGTACCGGTGCCATGAGGAAGGCAACAGGTCATCCTGGGGAAAAGCAAAAGTCTGGCATCAGGCACACCCAGTCCTGTACTTGAAGCCTCTGGAGGAGTTAACTTGCTGTTACTCCTCTGTGCCATCATTGCTTCCTCTCTACAACTCAGAATAATGTTACCGACCTCTAGTGGTGCTTTGAGGATGGAATGCACGCTCAATGCACTTGGCACAGTGGAAGGCACGTGATAAATTTTGCAGGTGTTAGCACTGTCACCACCATTGTCCCTACCACTGCTGCCACAGCTTTCCGCCAGGCCCTGCCATCCATTTCTCATCTTGGACAGACATCATCGTTCCTTTTGCACAGATTGCATCTATCACTCAGAGCTGTGTTCTTTCTGTCACCGAGGCAGACACCACCTCATTTTCAAATCCTAATTCTTCCCTGAAAACTTGTTGATATGGGTTGAATTGTGTCCTCCCCCCAAAGACCTGTTGAGGCCCTTATCATCAGCATGCACAAATGTGACCTTATTTGGAAATAGTGTCTTTATAGAAGTAATGGACTTAAAAGGAGGTATTAGGGTGGGCCTTCATCCACCGTGACTGGTATCTTCATGAAAAGGAGAAATCTGGACACAGCAGGCACAGAGGGAAGACTATGTGAAGACACACAGGGAGAAGGTGGCCATGTGACCATAGCGATGCCTCTACAGGCCAGGGAAAGCCAAGGATTGCTGGCACACCACACAAGCTAGGAGAGGCGAAGTAGCGATTCTCCCCTACAGCTGTCAGAGAGAATGTGCACCAGCTGACACTCTGATCCTGGACCTTTAGCTTTCAGAACTGCGAGGCGATACACTTACGCTATTTACGCCATCTAGTTTGGGCTACTTGCTTATGGCGGCCTTAGGAAACTCAGACTCCCGTCTGTCTCCTGTCAGTGCCCGTGGCAGTCCCAGCAATCTTGTTCCATGCAGAGCTCTTCTAGCCTTCAAAACCATAAGGGAATTAAACCCGAGAGCTTCAAGAGACATTAATGGTTATATATAACTCCATAGTTGCTATATTAGGACACAGTCTCACTTCAGTAGAATTTCCTAGAATAGTCGTTTAAATATAGATTTCTAGATGCCACCCATACCTATTAAGTCAGAATCTTCAGGAAGGAGGAGTTTTAATTTTACTAGGAAATTGCCACATACAGCCAAGTTTGGGAGTTAGTGATATTATTAAATCCTTGTATCTTAATGTGGGAAACTGCAGTTCAGGGGAGCTCATGTCTGCTCAGTGACAGGACGACCCAGGTCTGCTGATGTCCAATCCACAGCAACTACAATAGCATTTCCCGGTGGCCGGTCGTTTTGTGCTGTTATGCATTGGTCTAATATTCTCCAATGGAAATAAAACTCTGGCTGCAAGGACCAATCTTGGATATCTCTAGCTCTAAAGGCACCTAGGAAAGTGATTTCCATAACCTGAAATTTGTCAACTTCTTATTAATAAGATGATCAACTGGTGGAACTACAGGCTGAGTTCAGTTAAAAAGAGAGAGAAAAATAGTCAGGAGCTCCATGTTGCTCACCTAATCTTCATGTGGCTCTATTCCCAAGGCAGTGCCACTTCTGGTAATTGTTCTTAGCACAATATTTGTATTTCCTGACTTTAAAAAATATCATCACTATTAGTGTTCTAACAAAACAGACTTTCTTTAAGTATGTGATTTTAAAAGGTTTATTGAGTGTTTAGTATAATTTATATTTAGTCTTGGGGCCAATTACTTCCTCAGAGGAATGCATTCTTAATTTAAAAATGTAGATCAATGAGGAAGTATGATTTATCTAACAGAGTTTGTTTTACAGCCAACTTCTTAGGAGCACAGCTATTTCTTGAGGTGGAATCTGACAACCCAAGCAGGGAAACGAAGTAAGTTGGAAATGGGATTACTACATCTGCCCCTCGATCCGCAAAGGAGTTTCACCTTGTCCAAAGGGTTGAGCTCAGCAGGTTATAACCAATCACAGGACAGAAACTGCCCTGTGCAACTGATATTCTTTGGAAAAGAAAACTTCAAATTTCTGAGTTCATAGATGGGGTGTTAAAAACCTTTATAACTGAAAATAATAATAGCCACCATTATCATTTTTATTGCACCCAAGAATAAGCTTGTCAGGAGAACAGCTGTAGCTATTGGAGAGAAGAGGACACAGCTGTCTCCTTACTTAATATTTTTATGGCATATATACCAGCTGAGATAAAAATCATAGGTCCTCAGAAGCTGAAAAAAAATACAGAACCCAGAATCCCAGAATTTGAGAGTTGGAATTATTTTTTTAAATTTAGATTCAAATACCGTGACTAGCTTCATGCTAGACTGGTAGTCGTGCCACTGCTCTCACTTTCTCTCTCCGTTTCCATCAGGATATTCCTGTTACACTCAGACCGGGCTTCAGGGACAGCTGTTTACAGGACTCACCAGCCAGTGTCCCTCCCAGGGCCTTTATTACGAGTGGACCAGCATGGGAGGTTTTTTGTGTTTTGTTGGAGAAAGACATGGTTTTGTTCAGAGACTGGGAGGTTGGTGGACAAGAACAGTGTGGCAGAGGTATGGTTGCTGTTCCACAACACCGATCCCTGCAAGCCAGAGGGAATGGTTCAAGGTGCAGGTGTTAGGGCCAGAACTACGGGAGGTGTGTTCCTAAGAGAGTTCGAGGTGGGCGGACCTGCCAAGAGATCCAGGGTCAGCATCTGCCAGTGAAGTCCTTCCTCATCCCCAGCCCCCGAGACCTCAGGGCATCCTCGACTTGGGGCACGCAGCCAACCACCACTGACAACAGGGGCTCGTTCTGTCAGTGGAGGCAAAGGTGAGGGGCTTCGCCCGGGTGGGGGGGGGCAGGGGCAAGACATGAGGGGACGTGGACTTGAGCACATGGAAGGGATTTGAAGAACTAAGCAGAGGAAACACTGAGGCATGGCTGGGGGCCCTAAGAACCATACTGATGTGGCACTGACACAGTTCTTGTGCTGCTGGACCAGGCTGGGGACACGCGGGATCGCACACAGTCCAGGCAGCAACATTGACGGCCACAGGGCGAGACTCTCCATGTTAAGAAGCATTTCCAGACACGGTAGCAGTATAGATTTATCCACACAGCATAGCTCCTGAGGGTCTGACGTTATACTCAAGAGCTCGTCATGGTTATAAGCACCGTTGGCCTGATTGCAGCGCGGGCAGGGTGAGTTCCCATGTCCTCACGTCGGCCCTGGCTCATAGTTCCCTTCTTATGCTTCAGATACCTCCTCCATAAAATGGGGCAAATCATACTACGTTATCGTTACTGTGAGGATTAAATAAGTAAATATGTGTAAAGAACTTAGAGCATAATAAGTTCTCAATAGACGGTACTATCACTGATACCACAATTCAGTTTGAGCACATTTTAATATACAAGATCCTCGATACAAGAAAATCTTGATGTAGAAATGAAAGAATAATCAGATCTCTGCTTTTCTAGTAGGAATTTAATAATAATAAACTTTACAAAGGATTCACCACAGATCCTTTAACGAGGAAGCTCTACTCTCTTCACTTAAAATAGGATTTGATTTACAAGGGATACAGATTCTTGGGATCATTTCTTCTAGGAAAGCGGGTATAGCTGCACATGTGAGCTGCTGCGAGGGTTTGAGAAATGGCTCTAATTTCTAAAGTAAGAATAAAGGGAGATATATAGATAAAGATACATAATCTATCCATATTATATCTATAGATGCCAACTGTAAATTGCATCTCTATATCTAATCTATTATCTATATATCTAGATAATATGTCTATATTTTTATCTTTCTCCTTGACCTTTCCCTTGGATATACATAGTACGGTTGATAGAAAAGAGAGTCTGAGGATATTTCCAAGAATAAAGCAAATTTATAAGATCTCTTGCAGGAAAAAAAAAAAAAAAGTTCTAGAAGGCCCCAAATACTTAGGATAGCCCTGCGGTACAGCCTCAAACATTCAATGAGAAAGTTATTCTTGGTAGCAACACAGGAACCGCTTTTGGGAAATGGGACAGACTGACTTGTTCTCACAGCCGGCTTCCACTATACGGGAGGGCTCTTCCTTAAACACGTTAGTGGTTATTGCTAGAGAGCCGGGAGCCGAAGCTGTGGAGTGTACAGCATGAGGAAATGTCCTCATGCCATTACCTCCCTGCCAGTCCCAGATTTGTATCTATGCCACATGGACTCTTCTTATACCTGGGAAACTTATCTCATCATTTCCCTGAGCTTTCTGTTAGACACCTAAGAATTGGTTGTTCTGAGCCATTCCCGCTGGTCACAGCATCTCTTGTACCATGTCCTACACACAGAAGATACCACTCCCCAGGCAGCTTCAATGCTCATTATCTCCTCGGCTTAAGATGGAAATGCAAATTGGGAGTTGAAAAATTAATCTGTTAACCTGATTCCATCCATCATCAAGCAACAGAGATCCAATAAAAATACTACATAAACTGATGCCAACTACAAGTTGCATGCCTGCCTGTCTATGCACCAATTTGTCTTTCTATCTGTAAAGGCAACAGGGAGACACTTAGCATAGATGCTCGTATGCAGTAAGAGCTCATTTGAGGAGCACCTGGATGGCTCAATTGGTTAAACATTTGACTCTTGAGTTCGGTCAGGTCACGACCTCAAGGCCGTGAGATCCAGCCCCACATGGGGCTCCATGCTTGGTGTGGAGCCTGCTTAAGATTCTCTCTCTGCTCCTCCCTGCCCTGCAGGTTCATTTTCTCTCTTTCTTTAAAAAACAAACAAAAAGCCTCATTTGATAGTGGAAACTGAGCATATAGATATAGATAGATATAGATATAGATATTTTGCATGTGTGTGAATATGCATGTATAAAATGTTAATGTATTATTGTACAGATATATAGAAGGGAAAATAAAAGAATTTCCTTAATTTTTGATTGGGCAACTTTCTGGGAATGATCATTAGCTATGTATTAAGGAGGAGCTGAAGCCCAAAATGTAATTATATGAAAATGAGCTCTGGGACTCCACAGGGACAAGCCCTGTGCATCCCTAAGGCCTGTCCCTTCCTGAATGATGTGACACTAGTTCTCTGTGCAGATGCGGCTTCAGCAGCCGGCTGGGCCCCGAGAGTTGTGTGCTCTTCTGTGTGCCTTTTCACGAAGCCTGTCAGCTCAGTTTTGCATGCAGACCCTCTATTACGGGTGATGATATCAGAGTCAGAAAGCACACAGCTGGATATTTGGAGTTTGCAGCTTGATGTCTGGAACCTGGGTATTTGAAGCAGTGCAGCTGATGGCTGCTAAGAAAAATAAATAAAGAAATAAAAAAAATCAGCTTTTGATTTGTAAACTCAGCCAATTTGATCTGAAAGACATTGATAGGGGATAAATATAGAACTCCGCAGTGTCATATTACCTCAGGATCTTGGCTGTTTGCTTTCTCTTTTTCTAAATCTCTAGAGATGTAAGTCAGTACCGAGTGCTGAGAAATGTGAAGGATTTAATTGCTTTGAAATTTCCTGCTCAGATTAATTTAAGGAAATTATTTTCACTTGAGAGGCTCCTGATGGGTTAAATGTCTCCTAACACCAGCACGCACACCCTCAGGTCAGAAGTCCACTTAGAGTCCCCTTCATCACCTGGGGAAGTTGCCTTGGGAAAGCAGGGTAGTCTGTACACTCAGTCTGCCATTCACTCATGAAGACACTTTCTAGATTGAGAAGAGGGGTTCTCAAACTGAAAACTGTGGAACTCTAACCCCAGGAGCCTCTGAACCCTAAGGGATGATGTGATGCATATGCACATACGTGTGTGTATTTTCCCTAATGAAGGATTCTATGCCTTTCTGGAAAAGTTTAATATCTACCTCCCTGTGTTCCTTTGTTCATCCCACCAATGAGGATACAGAATCAAATCTCTACCAACCCCCAGCCCCACAAAGATAAAACAGTCAGAACGTGACCAATGATAGGAAGGACGTAACTCTAGAAGAAAAGAACAGCCTCGTGCATGTTTCATTAAATATTTTGTGGAGGATGGGGAGAGAGGTAACTTATAAATAATCCTTTTGAGGAATAGTTATGCAGACCTGAAGAGTTCTTTTCTTCACTAAAAGAGGGGAGTGCTTTTCCTGCCAGGACTTGGGGCGAAAGGAATGAAAGTATGCAGCGTACTGCCCCTCCCCACAGAGCCCCTGGCCAGCAGTGGTTAACCAGGTGGCCGCGGTACACAGATGGAGGAAGGAGGAAGGACAAGGCCTTCCCTTCACAGGCAGCACCCTCAGATGTGGAGCAGAATGAAGGCTTTCCTGAAGAATTCCATTTATTGGTGACTCTATCACACAAACAATGACCATTTGCGGGGAGGGGGGTGCAGAAAAGGTGGGGTGGGGACCAACCTCTAGTTGAGGTCGTATAATGAAGACTTTCAGATAAAATCATGAGGGGAGGCGGCAAAGTCCCATCCGTACTAGAGATGTGAATACTGTGCGTGCATTTCCAACTGGCACGGGGTAGGAGAGTATGTGTGCCTTGAGACAATCCCATGGAAATACCCACGGAGCAGCAGGAAGCCCACTGGTGTAGGATGATCTGGGCCCAGAGAGAGGGGAGAGACATGCCTGAAAACCTTGGTATTTACCATAATGGATTACAGCCTATGAATATGTATAAAATAGAATCTTTGCAAATAGTTCTCAAAATCTACCCACCACCAGATCTACTTGCTGCCAAGTCATACTGCCCGCCGTGCAAGCATGGGCCTTGCCCGCCGCTCTGCTCTTCCTCGCTCTGCTATCCATGGTGGAATTTTCAAGCACATAAAATCGATGGAAAGGGAGAGAAAGGGAAAGAAAGGGAGAGCTGACTTCCTCTTTCACTGGCGACACTACTACGATTTCCTTCTCTCGCTCTTCATTTCACAGAACATCCAAAAATAGGCCTGCACACGTGGGTCCTAGAGGAAACGCAACGTATGGGAGTAAGACAACCATGATCTCCTGGAATAAACATGGTGTTTCTGAATCCTGATTATGGTTATTTCTCTTAGCAATTAGGTAATTTTGAGCAAATTACTGAGCCCCAGTTCCCTCATTACTAAAATGTGAAGACTTATTTTATTACTCATTGGTTGGGTCAGAGAATTATATGAGGGAATTTGTGCAGAGTCACAGAGGGTGACTGGCACATGGAAGATGGTCGATAAACGCCAGGAGGCACACATCATAGGAAAGAAGACACTCAATCCGTAAATCAGGGCCACTCGGGGACATCTATCCCCTCTCCCGGGCCCCTCTAGACTTCGAAACCTCCTCCCTACATTTTAAATTACCAGCTAGGCTCGTAATTCCCACACGTTCATCTCCACCCCAGGATTCTCTGCTGAGCTCCCAGCCCCCCGAACACCTCATCAATAAGTCTCACAGACACTAAAGGCGGAATTCATGGTCTTGCCCTTCACACCCGCTCTCACCCCATATCTGCTCATGTCTGTTGCTTGCACTGCTAACTCTCCCACTCTCCTAAGATAAAAAAAAAAAAAAAAAAAAAGAGTCACATGTGATTCTTCTTTTTCTCTCATTCCTTGCCTCAGTCAACAAATCCTGTTGTTTTTACCTTCTTTAGAGGTTTCAAATCTATTTCCTTCTTTCCCTTGTCATTGTTAACGATCTTAATCCAAGTGCCCATTATCTACTGAGGATTATTTTAATACGTTCTTTACTGATCTCCCTGCTTCCAGCTCATTATTTTTATTTTTGTCTATAATTGCCAAATATAAAAATTCCACCCCTGCTTAAATCCCCTCACGTTCCTCCTGGACGTGGCATGTACAGGCTCCTCAGGGGCCGGGTGTTGTCTGCAGCTCCAGATTTCTCTCTTACCAGCTCCTTTCTCCTCACATCCACTAGACACACTGGCAAAGTTCCTAAAACATTAGGCTATTGATCTCTGTCTTTGTAACCTCCTCTTCTCCGCCTGGGATCTAATACTCCTTTGTCCACTTTCAAATGTCTATACATCCTTCAAAAACCATCTTACATATCATTCCTCTGGGAACCCTTTCTTGACATTCAAAGTTCCTTGTTTCCTTTCTACCCAGCTTATTTTTGGGGTTTGTTTCTAGAGTGTCGTACTAATAACACTGCATTGTTATGTATTTACATATGTTTACCCATCTGGACTCAAATTCTCAGGAAGAAAGGAACTCTTATTTGTTTCTGTATCTCTAATATCTGTAGCTGTGTTTAACACAGAGGAGGCACCAAGTGATCCTACGGTCAGAGACTGAGTGAATGAACTGAATTACTATAATTTTGGTGGCTGTTCTGGCTATCGTGATGAACCATTTACAACTTTCTTTGGTGACTTTTGAAAAAACAGAAGAGGTCTACTTTTTAAGGTTTATTTATTTATATTTCCTCCTGATAAAAGGCTGGACCTCTCAAATTTCCTTAAGTTAAAGAATCCTCTCCCAACTTCCTAGGAGGAATTAAAAAAAGCCTTCATCAAGCTAGGGTTGGAGTGAACACGAGCTGGGTTTGGCCATCTCCACAAATATCCTTAGTTAAAAGCTCTTGTAACTAATGTTCCTGCTTCCTCTGAATGAGTTAGGATACAGCGTGCCCTAATCAGAAGTGTCTCAGAGAGCTTTCTTATGTCATCGTCAATTTGGATGCATTTTTTCCAACTGGAATCAGCTTGGTGATTCAGCTCTGCCTATATGTAATTAGTGGTGGAATGATTGCAGGCAATGTGATTAGGCTCTTTACCTTCCTGGGACAGGCAGGAAAAAAAGTGCTGTCATCAACACAAAGTGGGCCTCAATAGGAGAGGGGGGAGACTCTGCAGGAGAGACACCAGGGCCAGCAGCACTACGTACAATAAGCAGCACCGCGCCAGGGATGGAAGCTGGCAACTGGGGATGCGGCTTCAAGCAACGGCTGCTTCTATTGAGGAAATACTGAACTCCGCCTCCTAGAGCAATGCTGTACTGGAGTGCAGGGACCAGCCTGAGTCTCCCCATCACCTGCTTCATGAAGTCTGAAGCCCAAATGCACAAAAGACCGAAGGAACGTGCCTGTTCTCACACACACGCCTGTGCAACTTCCCTGCCCTCCTTCCTTCTCAGGATCCAGGGCCTTGGCCTGCCACTGACAGTGCCATGTTCTTTTTTCTGTTTGTTTTTTAAGATTTTATTTATTTATTCATAAGAGACACAGAGAGAGAGGCAGAGACACAGGCAGAGGGAGAAGCAGGCTCCCTGTGGGGAGCCCAGCATAAGACTCGATCCCAGGACCCTGGGATCACACCCTGGGCTGAAGGCAGATGATCAGCCACTAAGCCACCCAGGCACCCCAATGTCATGTTGGGGCACCCCCACTGCCCTCAACTGCTTTCCTTAAACTGTATTAGCTCCTACTCCTCTGGACTTCTTCAAACCTAGCCACTCTCTTCCTTTCCCATAGTTTCAAGAGATGGGATGAAGGAATAGTTTACTTTATCACAGACCAAAATGTCACTGATTCTTGAATTGAGAAAACTAACCACCTGAGCTGAGGGGGGCTGTAAGTTATTCTTTCTTTCTGTTCTAATTCTCTACTTCAGGCGCCTGTCACCCTGCATGGTGCAGTGGGCAAGTGGACAGGAGCTCATGAAGCAACCCACGGAGTCAGGGGCTGGTGAAGGTAGCGTTCAGAGAAAGAGAGAGACAGATAGAGAGGGAAAAGGAGGAGGGGAGAGTGTGAGAGAGGCAGAGCATATGCAGATGATAAAACTGCACATCAAACGACAAAGACAGCAAGCAGAATGCAAGAGTTTTGCTAAAGGCTATTTTCTGGTTGCTTAGGTAAATCAGAATCTCGCTCCCATGACTACCGTGTTCTCATCAAAGCTCAAAGGCACCGTCACCACTCTGGAAGTAGTTAGACACAACCACTCCTGTCTGAGGCCTGTGGAAGCAGCTGGCCTGAACACCACTGGAACATCCTACTACACTTTAAAGACCCTAGGATTGGCTAGAATAACCATTCTTTCCAAGAGACTCTCCTACCCGATCCTCTAGAAGAGGGGCAGCACACTTTTTCTACAAGGATCAAACAGCAAATGTTTTTAGACCTTGTAGACCATGCAGCCTCTGTGGCAGCTACTGAGCTCTGCGGTTGTAGCGCAAAAGCAGCCACAAAGTAGACGTGAATGAGTGTGAGTGGCTGCTGTCCAATGAAGCTTTATTTACCATGAACTATGGTTCCTCTTATGGCTAATATTCAACTGTTTAAAAACGTAAAAGGCATTCTCAACTTGTGGGACATGCAAAACACCAGGTGGCTGTTGCATCTGGCCTGTGGTCTGCAGTGTGCTGACCGCCAATGTAGAAGTATGAATCCGTCCAGCGGCTTTCTACTTCCTATGGGTCTTGTCTCACTCTTGTCTGGCTCACCTCCACACTCTTCGTCTCCTCTCAAGACTCTTCCATTGTGGTCTGTGCACTTCTACTGACGGCCAGTTACTCCCTTCTCCCCGCACAGTCTTCTTGGACAGATACCTCCCCTTCGCTTTCACAGAGTCTAAGAGTATGGATTCCACTAGAGACCCATCCTGTCAAGTGGAGGCTACTGCTTTATTCTATTGTTGGTTGGATGTTTGTTCTCTAGTGAAATGTCTAGACTCCACCTTCCGGCCTCACCACTCTTCTGTTCTCCTGACCTCCTGGTCATTCCTTCCCATTCAATGAACACCTTTGCTCCTGCTTAGAGCCTTCATCTCCATGCCAACTCTTACCCATCATTCTCAGTGACTTCATTGTCCAGAAATATAATCTATCAAAAACTTGATCACATTCTTGATCCCTAATTTCCAATGAGTTTCTCCTCTGCTCACTTCACACACACCTCTGAAGTCATTAATCTGAGCATCTCACTCTGTCCATGACTTCCTGTCCTTGCCAACGCATTTGCTCAGTGACTTTCTGGAAACAATGATTTTACTTCACTAAGGCCTCAAATCCACTGACACAATACTTTTTACTCTTTTTCCCTTTGACATTCCTCTTGATAAAACTTAGGTTTTCATGGCGCATCATTGTAATCCCTCACTGGAAAATACCTACAACTATTTCACCTCCGCCTGTGTGTTACAGTCACTGGAGGAAGCTCCACTCAACATGGATCCAGATGTCTGTTCTCCCGGTGTCTGCTCTGGGAGTATCATACAAACAGCAGCCTGGCTTGACTGGACATTCACCACAGATAAGCTCTCACCACTGCCCTCAAATTTTGCATTGTTTCTCTGATAACCAGACTCTCCCACTCTCAAGGTTTGTTTTCATTACTCATGCTTTCCAAACACCTCACTCCCTGGTCATCATCTCCTTCCTTCTATATTATTTTCTGATGATGATCTGCTAATGAGATGGACCCAGAAACCATCAGACAGTATCACTCCTCTTCTCACAATCAAATCTACAGACCTCTACATCTGTCATCTGTCATCTCATTGTGTCCTGAGTTACAATCTCTCAATGGAAAGTACCCTCAACTTCTTCCCCTCTACTCCTGCTCTCTAACAGAACAGCTGTTTGTCACTTCTCAAAAAAATAATTCCTTCTTTTGATCTATAATTTCTTCCCTTCTCACTTTTTTGAGGACTTCACTCCATCTGCTTTATTTACTTATGCTTCAAAGATTTTTTTTTCATTTTTATTATTTTTAAAGGCTTGATTCCAGGCCATCACACCAATTGGTTTTGCTCAACTAATAAAAATCGGTCTGCTCTCCCTTAATTCCTAGTTGTAATCCACCCAGATTATTTTTTCACCTTTTATTTTTTATTTTTTAACAACACATCTTCCTTGGAAGACCACATTTTATTTATTTATTTATTTATTTATTTATTTATTTATTTATTTATTTATTTATTTAATTTACTTATGATAGGCACACAATGAGAGAGAGAGAGAGGCAGAGTCACAGGCAGAGGGAGAAGCAGGCTCCATGCACCGGGAGCCCGACGTGGAATTCGATCCCGGATCTCCAGGATCGCGACCTGGGCCAAAGGCAGGTGCCAAACCGCTGTGCCACCCAGGGATCCCTTTTTTCACCTTTTAAATATCTGTCTTAACACCACTCCTCACTGCTGACCCTGTGTTTCACAGCCCTGCTCAATAGTCAAGCGTCTCAAAACTATTGTCCAAATGTGCCATCTAGAATTCTTTACCTTAGATTCATACTTCAGTTAGTCCAGTGGAGCTTCTGTCCACATCTCTTCACTGAATCTAATCATACAAAGGTCACTAAATGACTGCCAAGTTTCCAAACTAATTGCACATATTTTAGTGTTTTCTTATGACACTTCTTGGCAACAGGCTACACGGTCAACAGCTAGCTCCTTTATTTTATTTATTTGTTTATTTATTTATTTATTTATTTATTTATTTATTTATTTATTTTTAACAGCTAGCTCCTTTAAATGGTCTTCTCTTGGCTTCTCTAATGATATATTCTCCCAATTCCCATCCATCCTCTCTGGTTACCCTTTCTGAATCTCCTTCACTGGCTTTCCCTGTGTTATCCAACTTCTGTGTATTGGGGTTGTCAAGAGCCAGGTCCTAGGCATTCCTTTCTTTGCTCACGGTACATTTTCCAGGCAATATCACATATTCTGTGGCTTTGAACTTCCAGTTATATGGCAACAACTCACAAATTTATACTTCTCCCCTAATTTATCTTTCATGAGTCCTGGACTCATGTATGCACTAGCATACCTAAAACAATCACTTGGAAGTCCCATAAACATCCAAATTTGTCCAACATGGAATTCTTGGCTTTTCTCCTTCAAACGTTCCTCCTTTCAGTTTTTCTCTTATTAATGAATGATACCTCTATTGACCTAATTGCTCAAATGAAAATTCTGGGAGTTAAGCTCAGTCCTAACCTCTCCCTGATGACAATACTGAATCCATTACCAAGTCTTGCTGATTCTACTTCCAAAATACGCCTTGAGTTTATTCTCCTCTTTCTTTTTTTAATTTTTTTTAATTGTTATTTATTTATGATAGTCAGAGAGAGAGAGAGAGAGAGAGAGAGAGAGGCAGAGACACAGGCAGAGGGAGAAGCAGGCTCCATGCACCGGGAACCCGACGTGGGATTTGATCCCAGGTCTCCAGGATTGCGCCCTGGGCCAAAGGCAGGGGCCAAACCGCTGCGCTACCCAGGGATCCCCTATTCTCCTCTTTCTATTTTTACCTGTATCACCTTACCCTTCAGAGACTACTGGAACAGCCTATGGACTTTCTAATTTACAAAACTTGTTTACAGATATTATCTACTTAATCTTTTCCAATGAGACTATCAGGTAGGTAACATATGATGCAGTCAACACCAAGTCAGCATAAAGTATCACATGTCCTGTCATGACTTAACCCCTCTTTATTTCTTTGCCACTTTTCCCGTAATATATTTCTGTACTTAGCTCAGGCCTCATTGAAAAAAAAAAAAAAGTTATAATTCCAGAAGAAAATCATCTTATATTTTGTCCCTGGTTTTACACCTAGAAATACACTCTCTCTCTCAGGCTGTCTCTTCCTTTCCTTCAGGTCACAACTTAGATTTCATCTCTTATGAGAATCCTTCCTTAACCTTTCTGGTGCCCCTGGGATAACACCTTGTTCCTTTATTCACTGTATGTCATAAGTCCTCTGTGCTTTTTTTCTGTGATAACTTTTTTTATATAATATTAAGGTGGTCTGGTTATTTTTTTTTTAATTTTTTTTTTATTTTATTTATGATAGTCGCACAGAGAGAGAGAGAGAAGCAGAGACATAGGCAGAGGGAGAAGCAGGCTCCACGCACCGGGAGCCTGACGTGGGATTCGATCCCGGGTCTCCAGGATCGCGCCCTGGGCCAAAGGCAGGCGCCAAACCGCTGCGCCACCCAGGGATCCCGGTGGTCTGGTTATTTATCTGTTTCTACCTTCAGACTAAAAGTCCACTAAGGGCAGATAGCAATTCTGTATCTGTAGCATATAGTGTTCACAACATGTAGTTACTAAATGAACAAAGGAATTAATTAATGCATTAGCTGATATGTTTGCTGTGGCCAACACATTTTTAATTTTTTTTAATTTAAATTCAATTTGCTAACATATAGTATAACACCCAGTGCTCATCCCATCAAGTGCCCCCCTCAGTGCCCGTCACCCAGTCATCCCATCCCCCAGCCTGCCTCCCCTTCCACTACCCTTTGTAGGTTTCCCAGAGTTAGGAGTCTCTCATGGTTTGTCACCCCCTCTAATTTTCCCCCACTCAGTTCCCTTCCTTTCTCTTATAATCCCTTTCACTATTTCTTATATTCCATGTATGAGTGAAACCATATGAAGATTGTCTTTTTCCAATTGACTCATTTCACTCAACATAATACAAGGCCGACACTGAGTCTCTATCTATGTTGTTTGGACAGAGTCTGTTAAAGTAACCCACTTTATAACCAAATGCATATCTAGGGCCCCCATGACACACATATCTGACTTTGTAGTCCCATTTCCTATTACTTCCAGATTCCATTTTTCCACGTCAATGGTTTACCAGGAGCAGGGCAGTGGGGGATGGGTATTCACTGCCATTGTCCAAAAATTTTATATGCATGGTGATGATTTTAAAAACTGGGCTGATTTTAGTCAATTATTATTAATTCTCTGAAGCTCCAGTTAAGATGAAGTAAGCACACCTTACCCTAAACACACCTTGGATCTTCCACTCATCACAGCTACAGAACACATTTTAAAATGACCTGAAAAGTAAGCAGGCAGATTGGGGAGGGAAATGAAAACTTGAGGAAAGATCACTGCAATGGTTAAGTTTATGGCTATTCTTTGTTTTCCTTTCTCAGCATAAACTCAGAGCAGCCAAAGTCCTGAAATGGTGTGGTACATGCAAACTGAAATATGGTTCAAAATAATCCTTCTCTTTGTGTCTTAGGATGGAGAAGGGGGAAATCTACAAGATAGGGAGAGTGAGGGACATTCCCTGTTGTTTTGGTTTTTTGATGTTTCCCTTCTTGGTTCTGCCCTGAGGTAAATCTCAATCCTGCAGCAGCAACGCTAGTAGCTGCAGTGGCCACATAAACACCTAAAACTTGAAGAAAAAAAAAAAGTCTTTATGATTTGAAGAACTGAGAAAAAGGGCTCCTGTGTCCTGAAAAATATGAAGGAATTTCCATTACATATTTTTTCTTCTCTTCCTTCTCTTTCATTGTTTTGCCCCAGAGTTTGACTCAGTCACAGGAAATGAGAAACATTAAGAGAAGTCTAATACTTTTGTTTTCTAGGTAGAGGGCAAGGAAAGGGGACCCATGGGGACTAAGAAGAGGAAGAAATCACAGAGAAGGGAGCTCAAAAGGGGTCACGTAGAGCAGTGTGAAAAACCTTTGGTTCACCTCTGCACATGTGTGAACTCACCCCAAACAGCATAACAAAATCTTCAAGAACTGAAGTCTTGTTTAACTCAGAGTCCTAGTTAGCCAATCTCAATAACACTGTGGAGACTTTGGAGTAGAACTGGCATTGGAATCACAGAAAAAGGAGGATCAGTATTTGTGACAAAAACCTAACTGAACTAATTGGCTATTAAAACAGGCAGTTCTATCTCTGGGTATGTTCTCAAGCAATTTTTATAAACCTAGAGCCTCCTAACCTAATATTCAAAGTGTGAAGGTTATGATCCAAAACTACTAATCATACAAAGAACGAAGAAAAGCTCAACGACTATAAGGGAAAAGACAACAGAGACCAGAAGAGCTATATGTTGCATGTATCAAACATTTTCAAGGAGCTAGTAACTAGGACCCATGAAATAAAAAAGATTTTTTAAAAAGATTTATTTATATATTTTAGAGAGAGAGGGAGAGAAAGAGAGCACAGATGGAGAGGGGGGCAGAGGGAGAGAGAGAATCTTTAGAGAAACTCCCCACTGAGCACAGAGTCCAACGTGGGGCTCAGTCCCAAGACCCTGAGATCATGACTTGAGCTGAAATCAAGTGTCAGTTGCTTAACCAACTAAGCCACCCAGGCAACCCCAAAGTGGACACTTTTGAAATGAATGAAAATATAAATTTTCAACAGAAAACTGGAAACCATAAATAAGAAACAAGTAAGACAAAAATGGTACTGAACTTTAGATATTCACAAGATGGGTCAATGAACTTGAAGAAGATGAATAGAAGTCATCCGATCTGAACAGTATAGATTAAGAGAGGGCTCAGAGCTTGATTACAAAAGGGCAGCATAATAAATGTCTTGGGGTGATGGGGCTGCTGTGTATTCTGCTCAGTTCCAGTGGTGAGGGAACACATGAATCTATGCATATAATCTACTCATAGAAATGCATACTCTTAAAAAAAAAAGATAGCTAACTTTAGTAGCTAGTACAGTGCATGGTACAACGTAGATGCCAACCAAATTGCATTTCATATGTCAGAATCTTGGATGTTCCCAAGTTTTACAGTTTCTTAAAATTTATTTGTCCTTTAAGTTTAAGTAATTCTGGATTTTCTTTGCACTGAGAAAACTCAATGTTCCTTCAAATAGTTTAGGGATATTTGGGAAGCTCTTAACACTCTTGGCTTCTGTGGCTCTTGGTTCTGGATTCCACTGAGAATCGCATCCTCCACTCTGCTTTGTGTCCTGTCCAGGCTGTCTCTCCTCTGTGCTGTTTGGTAGAACTGTCTGCTTCAGTTCCCAGGGAAACACTAACTCTAGGCCCTGCATATAGCACACAATGCTAAAGGTTTTTGACAAGAAAGGAGACTATATTTCACAAAGCATATAAAGAACTAAAATTTCACTTTTAAATAGTCTTGCCTCCAGCGATAAAATACATCGTCCCTGTCAACCACATAAATGTACGCTGAATGACTAGCCTTAATTATTCCTCAATGTTCTTCAAAATAGACACATATCCACTCAGCACATCCCCAGAACACTGTGTTTTTCCTTTTATTCCCATTAACCATGTGCTGTCTTGGACATGCACAGAGACCCCAAAGTGTAAGCTAATAAAAGTGTAAGCCTATCTGTTACACACTCACATACATACTCACACATACACATATGTTAGCACATTTTCTTATTTCTCTATTTAGCAGAATGCTTACATTTGCCATTTATTTCCCTTTAAGTCTATTTTTCACATGTTCTATATTGGGAAACATTCATGGAATCATAAATCCTTAATTCATTTGCACTTGACTTCCTATAATCATATTCTCCAGCAGTTGTTCAGTCTCCCAAATCCCTTTCTCAATTCTTTTTAGTGCATTATTTTTTCTTATAAAACAGATTTTTTTTTATTCCTCGGAAATCAAATAACTTCAACCTTATACACACTCACAGCTTGACACATACACAGCTCAAGGGCCCTCTGTTCAGTCACATGCACACAGGGCCTGACACAGGCCTAGTCCTGGATAAAAGAAGCCTCCCCAAAGGAATAGACAAGGGGAGAGTGGGGAGACCAGAGGGAGAAAGGTACCAGAAAAAGAGTGGGAGGAGGAGTTGGAAATGGAGTTTGTGGGGTTACAACAGGGGCTTGCCATGGGAACTGAGCAAGAGCAGGATGTTTCATTTGTAACCACCATTATTGGCAGGAAAATTTCCACTTTCCGTCATAAGCCCCTCATCTAGCAGGAGAAGCCTATTTTAGTCTTGCCCATCTTGGCCTCCCTTCCAGTCCTCTTAGCTAAAAGCACTGTCAGTCCCCAAGACAAGTTAGAACAGGGTTCTGTGAACAATAGCCTAAAGAAGAGACTTAAGGCATATTGGATTTTTTTCAATCCTCCAGGAATATATACATGATGCAAATATTTTTTAAAATGCCAAATTTTCCATCCAAATTCAAGCTCCAACATTAATGGGCATCATATCTTATCTTCCCAAGCTGTTTGATCTCTGATCAGGATGCTGTCATAGCTGCCTTCCTTTACAAAGACATCCAGCATCAGACCCTGCACCAGGGCCGTCAGTCTGTGCTTCTCCGAAAGGTGGGGCTCATTGCCTTGAAAGACTCAGGTAGGTTATGACTTTACCTACTTGGAAAGAGCTAAGAACTAAGAATTAGCCAGAAGTTTAATTTATATGCTATACGGTAGGATTGTCCATGCCATGTTTTTTCCAAGTATATACATTGATAAGAAGGCAAATTGACAAAGGTATATAACCCTGTATCTGTCCAAACAATTAATTAAAAAATCACATACACTATGTAAACACACACACACACACACACACACACACACACACACACACTCTCTCTCTCTCACATTTCTTGTATTCAAGAAGCTACAGGTAAACAAAGTATTCATAGGTATAAGTTCTAAGGTTATGTGTAGATTTCTTTCTTAAATTGAAAAAGTATTCAATTTATCATTTTACCTGCCTTAACTTGCTTTAAACCATCTTTTTTTTTCCCACTGTAAACACAAAGGAGAAATTCATCCAAGCTGAGTGTAAATATCTCAAGTTATGAATTAGTCTAGCTGGAATTAATGATGTTCCCCCATATTGGGGATCAGATATTCTTTAGAAAACATGAGATTTTCAAGTCATAAGCTGATCATGGAGAATATTTCTGCTCAGGGAGCTGTTTAAGACAAAATCCTCGATTTGGGGGTGGAGTTCTTGGTTTGTCATCTGAAAGCTTCTAATAATCACCATTATCCATCACCATAAAAAATGTGTCTTTGTGTAAACTTGGAAACCAGAACAATTTATAGCTATTTCAAGTTACCCACTCGCTTCCAGACATAAGCTATTCCCCAAACAGCTCTAGCTCAGCCACTTTGATGACAAGAGAATTTCTGAAGAATATTTCATGGAGATTTTTTAAATGTTTACAACAATGCAAATATTGATGTCTCAGCCAGTCAATATCAAAATTTATAGTCCTTCAATTTAAACAGTGAGCCAGGCTCCCTATTGGTCAATATCTGCACTCAGGTAAATAAATCTTTATACTGACTTCAGCAGATGTCAATAGCTACTTATTCCAGATAAGTAAAAGTAAAAACAGGAAGCATTATTTATTTTTTTGAGGTAAAATAGCAACTAGTTACATAAAGGCCCTGTGGCATTTCTGAAATATCAATATGTAGTTACTTTTGGCTATAAAACCTAACAGTATCATAATATGTGGGCTTAAAACACATTGGTTGAAATTTTAGAAGTAGGAGTTAATAAAAATAAATTTCTTCTATGTTATTAATATCACAGGGCTATTTTTTAAGACTTGAAATAATTCTCAGCTTTCTTGTTCTTTTCATCATGAGTGAGGTTAATTTTTGATATTATTCATAACTAGGAAAATTCACAAAGAGATATTATTCCTGAACCCTTCCTAGATTATGTGATTAACCCTTATTCTAAACCTAAAGGAAAAATATGCACACACTTGACCTATATGTGAATGACTACATTTGTCTAATCATCTCTGGGCTTCCATGTTTCATGCTTTGGAATCAGGCTTCACAGACGATTTCTGGGCATCAGGCTTCTATATCTCTAGATGTCAAACAAGAATAAACTGGTTTCCATTTATGAAAGAAGGTTCTCCTACAACCTCTGCCCATTGGGTGGTCAAGGACCTTATAGGGCACCTTACAGAACACAATAAACAGCACCCAACTGAAAGTGAACAAATGTTTCTGTGTTACTTGCATGAGTGGAATTGCAAAAAATATAGATTTCTCAATTCCTTTCCTTTGGGGGAGGGCCCACTTTGCTTTTTGCGTGCATATTTTAATTTACCTACACACTGTCAGATGTTTCGTTAAGAGTAATAATATATTGAGAAACGTAGCAATGTTACTTCCCTGTAAGAAGAGTTCCTGCATCCTTCAGGCTTGTGATTATGTTTTAGTAATTGGTGTGTAGACTAACAGAAAATTTAACCAATCAAAATGTGGCCATGCTCTAAATTACCCCTGGTCACACCCAGAATTGTTCCTTTATAGCTGTTAGCAGAATTCAGTGACTAAACGAGTGATACTCTGTGGCGATGTGGCACCATTAAAGCAGCATATGTCAAATGAAATTAAATGAAGATTTATGCCCATTATAAAAATGTCTACAGTGCAATAGAGGCCAAAATAAAAAAAAAAAAAGAGGGAAAAGCTGCTAAAAGTGAAATGTCATTTGTCTCAAGCCTGATTTTCCTGCAGAGTCTTTGTATTTGTAGCCTGTGGGCAATGATAGCCAACTCTGTAGAATGGTGAAGAACTCATATTTGTTGCTTTGAAATCTGAGTGTGGTCTATAAACCTGGAGTAAATGGAGGCAAATTCCAAGAGAATGCAGTGAAGGAAAACTGTTAGAACAGCATGAGGCCTGGGAGACTCTCCAGATGTCCTCCAGGAGAACGCAGACTTGTGTAGCCTGAAACAAAAAAGAGTTGAGCTGGGCCTAGGTAATGTGGATGGCACATGTCTACTGGAGAGGCCTGGAATTTCATGATGCTACCTTACTACTTTTTTTTCCTTTGGAAAATGGATGTCAATACCCTTTGAAGGTAAATCAAGAGAGGTATTTTTTTTATTTTTTTTTTAAGGAGGAATGAATGTAATTTTGTTATTTTTAATCCTACTTCCAGTCTCTTTTTCTGTATATTTTTTTAATCAAGAGAGTTTTAACAGCAAACTTCAAATTTACTTACTTGCATTATGTAAATCACAATTTCGGCCCTAGGTGCATAGAAGACTTTCTCTAATGGCCCCAGTCAAGATCCATGCAATGCAGGCATTTTTTCTCAACAGCGTCTTAACACACTAGTGAGCATCCACAATAGCGCCAATTCATTGTTCATTTTGTTTATTTACTTGAAAACTCAACACAGATTTTCCAAATACCGACCAGGAGCCAGTGATAGACTATGAATGAAGTCCTGTTTACCTGACAACAGTGATTGGCATGTAGCAGGGTATATGAGGCACTAGTTGTTAATAGAATGAATAATTAAGAAATCACTGAGGCAGAACTCTTACATTAAAAGACTTACAGCTTCTGGAGAATTCCATAATACAACCATTATAACACACTGGGATATTTTATACTGGAGGTATGTAGAGGTTACAATGCAATCAAGTATTACATCTCCAAGTCTCAGAGTTCTTGCAGCGGCTAATTTTGGTGGGTTTGTGTATGTGTGTGGGTAAAGGGAATTGTTTATCAGGGAAATATTCATGGAAGAGGTAACACTTAAATTGAGTATGTATGTATGTATGTATGCATGTATGTATGTATGTACTTGTGTTTGAGATATTAAAAGGCCAAACATAAACAAAGAGCATGGAAGACAGAGGAGGGGGGAAGGATTCCAGGAAACTGGAATAGCATGTGCAAAGGCTCAGAGACATAAAATAACATAGTAGTTTAAAAAATATTTTATTTATTCATTCGAGAGAGAGCGTGCATGTGTGCAGGTGAGTGCATGAGTGGAAGGAGCGGCAGAGGGAGAGAAAGAATCTCAAATAGACTCCATGCTGAGCATGGCGTCCAACACAGGGCTCGATCTTAGGACCCTGAGATCACAACCTGAGAAGAAGTCAGAGGCTTAACTGGCACCCCAAGAGAACACAGTATTTTAAGATATGTATATAAATAAATCGTTGATCCTAGGGCTTAAAGTGAAATAGTGGAAAGAATGGTCACTATTTAGTGTAGGCATTTGGGCAGATATCTACATATGATAGACAAAAAGGTTTTAGGATATTCCTGAGGAGCATGAGAAACCATTTGCAAAATTTGGGAAAGAGAAGAAACAAGTCAGATATATACAATGACAGATAGTGTCCTCTACCAGCAGAATGGAAGATGAAGTAGAGAAGCACATATCTAAAAGTGAAAAAGATTAGTAAGGGAAATAGTGAATCATCCTGGTAAGAGGTAACATGTGCCCCAACCAGATAATGGCAGTGGTAGTGGAGAGAAAGTAATGTATTGAAAGGATATTTAGAAGAACTGGAAACACTTCTAAGGGACTTGGACTTGGACACTCAAAGGATATGTTGGATATGTCGAATAGAAAGAAGGAATGCAAGTTAACTTACAATTTTCTGTCTAACTTACAATTTTCTGTCTGAGGCAACAGGACAGTGGTGCCATTCCCTGTAGTAAAGAATACAGGAAACAAGTGATGGATCCTACTTGGGAAGTATAAGTTTAAAGTGGTTGTAGGGCATTAAAATGAGAATGTCTTTTTCATAGTTGGATATTTGGCTTTGGAGCTCAGTAGTGAAGCCTGAGCTATACCGATCTGCTTGTCTGGTTATGTACTGCAGGTGTACATTGGTGGTAGTTACAGCTGGGGTCTGGAATGAGATAAAGGAGAAAGTGTAAAATGAAAAGAAGAAAAAATCCATGTCAGACCCACCCTGAAGATCCACTGTCATTTCACTAATAAGTGGAGAAAGAGCCCACACTAAGGTAAGAAAGAAATTCCAATGAGGAAAGAGAATCCTGAGAGTGTTATGTGGCTAAGGCGGAGGTGTTTTCCACAGATCTCTGGACATGTCATTGTGTCAGATGGACTTTGACTACCCACTCAATGAAGGGCGGAGTCAATGATGCCTTCTCGTATCTGTGTGGGATTGCAGTACAGCCTCACTTGTTCTGTATGAATCCAGCTGCCCTGGTGTGAGGGAGCCCAAACAAGGCCATGCAGAGAGACCATGTAGCTGTCTGGCCAACATCCTGGCAGGGGTCTTAGCCAGCAGTCAGTATAAACAATTATACAGGTGAGTGAGGATACCCTGAGGTGATTCCACTCCCCAAGCTATCTAGTCAGCCCTGCTTTCAGGTCTTCCCAGTCATGGAACTGAGGCAAGCTGTCCTCGTGGCACTCTGACCAATTCCCTGACTCAAGGTATCTGTGAGTAGAATAAAATGGTTGGTTTCCACCACTAAGCTTGGAGATGGTTTCTTAGCTAAGTAGAGTAGAGGCAAAGCAAAGGAACAGAAATCCAAAAGAAATAGTGAGAAAAAAAAAAAGAAAAAGAAAAGAAAAGAAAAAAAGAAATAGTGAGCAGTCTATAAACACTACAAAGGGAGGCAGACAGTCGAAGTAAGGTGAGGAGGTGTCTATTAGATTTGGCAACCAGATGACCCATGGTGGTTTGAGTTTCTTCCAGGGTAGTGATGAGTTCAGAAGTCAGACTCCTGTGTGTTAAGCAGTGAATGTGGCCTGAGGAAGGTGAGGCAATGAAAGCAGAGTGTTCTTATTATAAGCATCTCTAATCTTTCCATGACTGATTGTTCATCATACTAATATCTTTTACAGTTCTCAATAATCTGTCATAAAAAATTAATTGTCAAATATGTTTTTCATTTCTTGGAGCTCAGAAAACAAAAATCCCCCAGCCAGAATTTACCTATTTGTTTCAAAATTTAGGGCAAGTGATTGATATTTCTAAAAGACTTTAAAAAATTAAAAAAAAAATGAATTAATTAGAAAAATAATAGACTTGGGACACCTGGGTAGCTCTGTTGGTTAAATGTCTACCTTCAGCTCAGGTCATGATCCTGGGGTCATGATCCTAGGGTCCTGGGATCGTGTGCCATGTTGGGGCTCCCTGCTCAGTGGGGAGGCTGTTTCTGCCCCTCCCTCTGCCTTCCCTTCCTTCCCTCTCATGCTTGCTAGCACACTTTCTCTCAAATAAATAAAATCCTTTTTTTAAAAAAAATAAGAAAGACTTTAAGTATGGTATGCCTAGCACCAGGCTTTTACAATGATCCATATGCTGATAATCTCACTTTTGTTACTGTTGATTGCTGAAATATTTTAAAGTCATCCTCAGGCATTACATTTTCCCTGAAAATATTTCAGAATATATCCCTAAAATGTAGTGCCTCTGATACTCCATTATCAAATACAATTATGCATTTGACAAAATTAATAATAATGCCTTACAGTGATTTGAATTTTGATTCAAGTATTCTAAAAACCTAATTTTTTAAGGACCTACTATGATAGATAGGTGTTGGTCAGGAACTAAGAAACATGGAAATATGAATGAAGAAGAAGAAGAAAGGCAGTTTACAGGAAAAATTGCAAAGGATGTCAAGTAGTTCTTTAGGTACCCCAATATCATTTTTCAATTCTTTTTGTCATCATAAATAAAGGCCTTCTACCTCAATCCCTGGTCATCTCATCCCTCCATAGCATGAGCGATGGTCTCATCTCCTGTTTGAGAGAAATATGCTCTTAGAAAATTATTAAGCAATGGTAAAGTCATTAAGTGATAAGTCAGTTTAAAAAGTAAATAATAAATTAAGAATGAGAGAATGGATGTCTTCCACCTTCAATAAGAAACAAGGCAAGAATAATGTGTCCGGGGTCCCTAAGACCAGTCTCACACTCAGGGGTTCACTAGAAGAACTCACAGGACTCAGCGTGTAGCTGTGCTCATCGCTGAGATTTATTACAGAGATGTAGTAAGGATATGCAGCTGAGTCATAAGGGACAAAGACACAGGCAGAGTCTGGAGGAATCCATATGAGGCTTCCCTATGCTCTTTCCCTCCCATGAGGGGTCACACAGAACACAGTCTTTCCCCCAGCAATTAATATACAGCAACATGTGTGTGACATTCCTGCCCAAGGAAGCCCATTAGAGCTTCGGTGCCCAAGGTTTTAATTACGGGCTGGTATGTAGGTACCCTCTGCCTACAGTATATATCAAAACTCCAGGCTCCCAAAAGAAAAGAAGGTATGCAGCATAAAACTCAAAGTACAAACAATCTAGGCACAGTGAACCTCTCATATCAGTTAGGGAAAGTTTTATTAAGTATAGGAAGTATTTACTCACTAAGAAGAAGGGTAAACTAAATCTAAAGCAAGCACAAGAGGGGAAAATAATAAAGAATATAGCAGATATTAATGAAATAGGGGTTAAAAATCAATAGAGAGAGTCCACCAAACTGAACATTAGTGCTTTGACAAGCCTTTAGAAAAGAGAGAGAAAGGAATCGAATACTAAAATCAAGAATGAAAGAGGAGCCAACTTCACAGGAAAAAAGACTATAAAGGAATACTATGAATAATTATGTGCAAATAAAATAAGGAACATGTGAAGTGAACAAATCCACAGAGAGACACAAACTATTAAAACTGACTCATAAAGAATTAAAAAATCTGAATAGATACACAACAAATAAAAATATTAAATTAGTAACTACAATTTTATTCACAAAGAAAGGCCAGGCCCATATGGCTTTGCTAGTGAATCTACCAAACATTTAAAGAATTCATATAAATTCCTCACAAATTCTGCAAAAAAGAAAAAAACAAAAACAAAAACAAAACCAACAGAATACTTCCCAACTCATTATATGAGGCCAGTATTACCCTGGTTCCCAAACCAGAGAAACATCACAACAAAAGAAAACTGTAGACCAACGTCTCTCACAAGTATAGATGTGGAAATCCTCAACAAGAAATGCAAGCAAACGAAATCCAGAAGCATGCAAAAATGATTATACACTACGACCAAATGAGATTTATCCTGGGAATGCAAGATTGGTTCAATATCTGAAAAATCAATTAATATAATATACCAAATCAACGGAATAAAGTACAAAAAATGCATGATCATCTCAATAGATCAGAAACTGCATTTGACAAAATCCAATGCTCCTTCCTGGTAAAAACACTCAACAGACTAGGAATAGAAGGGAACTTCCTCAACTCAATACAGCGCATCTATGAGAGACCTACGGCTTGCATTAAACTTAATGGTGAAAGATTGAATGTTTTCCCCTTCTTTTTCACACCATTAGCCATGAAGAAAATGCAAATCATAACCACAGTGAGATAATACTTCACATCCACTAATATGGCCATCAACCAAAAGATGGATAATAGCAAGTGTTGGTGTGGATATTGAAAAATAGAACCCTCATGCACTGTGGTAGGAATGTGAAATGATGCAGTGACCTTGGGAAATAGTCTGGTTGTGTCTCAAAAGGTAAAACATAGGAGTGCCATACAAACCAGCAGGTCCACTCCCAGGTCCAGGTATATATACCAGGAGGAATGAATATATTCACACAAAAGCTCACACACAAAAGGGCATGGCTGCACTATTTACAATAGGCAAAGAGGGCGAATGACCCACATGCCCATAAACTGGTGAAAGGATAAACAACAGGTGGTATAGCCATACAATGGCATGTTCCATCATGTAGAGGAATGAAGTACTGCTAACTGTCAAAACATGGATGAACTTTGAGACCATTTTGCTAAGTCAGTGAGGGCAACAACAATAAAAATCCCATGTTAAGTAAATAACGCCATTTTATATGAAATATACCAAACAAGCCAGTCTATTAGGGCAGAAAGTAGATTAGTGGTTGCTAGGGCTGAGGGCAGGTAAGCGAGAAGGCTGATATGAATACTGATTTCTTTCTTTCTTTTTTCTTTTTAAGATTTTACTTATTTATTCATGAGAGACACAGGGAGGGAGGCGGAGACACGGGCAGAGGGAGAAGCAGGCTCCATGCAGGGAGCCCCACGTGGGACTCGATCCCGGGTCTCCAGGATCAGGACCTGGGCTGAAAGCGGCGCTAAACCGCTGAGCCACCCAGGTGTCCCTGAAGACTGATTTCTAAAAGATAGGTTTCTTTTGGAGAGTAATATACATTTTCTAAACTTATGTTGCATCAAAAGAAATGGATACTTGTACAACTCTGTGAATATATATAAAAAACCCTGGGGATCCCTGGGTGGCTCAGCAGTTTAGCGCCTGCCTTTGGTCCAGGGTGGGATCCTGGAGACCCGGGATTGAGTCCCATGTCGGTCTCCCCGCATGGAGCCTGCTTCTCCCTCCTCCTGTGTCTCTGCCTCTCTCTCTCTCTCTCTCTCTCTCTCTACGTCTATCATAAATAAATAAATAAATAAATAAATAAATAAATAAATAAATCTTAAAAAATATATATATATATAAAACCCCACTAGATAGTGCACATTTAAGTGGGTAAATGCTAAGCCCTATCAATTATAATTCAATGATGCTGACAGTCGTATTTCTTTTAATTCATTATATTTTATATTATATTTTGATCAAATCATTAATTAATTGTAATACGAAAAGTATATGACACGCTTCCAAATAGCTAAGATGTGGATCACACGGAAGGCTCATATATTTTTGGTAGTAAAGTGGCTCAGCTACTTTGAAAAACTGTCTTTGATACGTCTTGTAAAGTTTAGCATACACATGAACATGTGACACAGACAGTTCTTGGTATTTATCTAAGGGAAATAAAAATAGTCATTACAAGACATGTATACAAATGTTCACAGCATTTTTTATTTATAATAGGCCAAGACAAGAAACAACCTAAATGCCTCTCAGCAAACGAATGGGGAGGATATTACGGTGTAAAAATGCAACAGGAATGCCACGTGCAACAACATGGATATATCTCCCGAACATCGAGCTAAGAGAAAGAAGCCTCCTTCAACAGAACACATGCTGCATGACTTCACATACATGCAGTTCCTTCTGCGCTTACAGAAATCACATCAGGGGTTGCCTGGGGCTGAGTGCTCGGGAGAAAGGGGCTGTACAGGGGCACCGAGAACCTTCCTGGGGGGTGGAAAGGCTTTACATCTTGATTAAGGTGCTGGTTCCATGGCTATGTACAATTCGTCAAAAGCCAACAACTTTAAAATGTTTGGGTCTCACCGTATGTAGATTATAGCTCACTAAAGGTAATTTCGGGAAAACAAATCACTCGATGAAGTAAATCACACATCTCTCAGATGTGTTCGCGGGCCTTGCTCCTGAGTGATGGGATTTCAGTACTATTTTTTTTTTTAATTTTATTTATTTATGATAGTCACATAGAGAGAGAGAGAGAGAGAGAGGCAGAGACACAGGCAGAGGGAGAAGCAGGCTCCATGCACCGGGAGCCCGATGTGGGATTTGATCCCGGGTCTCCAGGATCGCGCCCTGGGCCAAAGGCAGGCGCCACACCGCTGCGCCACCCAGGGATCCCTCAGTACTATTTTTAAATTTGGCTTGCCTGGACCCCCAGATCACAGAATGGCTGCGCTTTCTCACGTTCCTTGCTCGGCAGCCCTACGCTGGTAATCTCGGTACGGCGCTGTGTGATGCAGAGAGGAATCTTGATTAAATTCTGCCTATATCATTTATGAGCTGTGCAATTTTTGGTATAAATCCTGGCCTATAAAATACCTATTCTACAGGGTCGTTGCACAGATTGAACTATATAAGGCCTATATAACTATCTGCCATATCGGATGGGATTGCTACAGCTGAGGATTTTTATTAACGCCAGTCTACACAGAGAAGTACTACACTCTACTGAAATATTTGCAATTTGTAGTGGGGGTAGATGGTACAACGGTGTCCTGGCCCAGGAAGCACACCAGCCTGCAGGTTAGAGCTTGTCTCATCCTGTTTCCGTTCAAACTCAAAGAAGAAACTTAATTACCCTTGGTGACTAATTTAAAAACAAAAACCAAAAAAAAAAAAAAAAAAAAACACAAATCACTGGTATTGCTCTCTCTCCTTCACTCCAGGTCTTCAGATCCGCAGTGGAGCATAAGTCTAAATGGAAGACAAATTCTCAAGCACATAAAACAGTTGGTAGCTTTCCCTTATTTTATTTCTTGTGCTATTGTGTGTCCTCGGCTTCTGTGTTTCGGAGCAATATCTTATCCTTCCTCCTGAGTTTTCCCCCTTTGCTTCACACAGTGGCCACCCTTACATTTAATTCAACTGGACACATGGAGTCAGCCTGCAGATTCAATTTTATTCCCCTCCCCTTCCCCCTGCACCCTCTGTGTAGCTTTTGCTCTGGAAGACGGAATAAAAGCATCAAGAGGAATGGAGATTCTGATAATCCTTCAATTATGTCTGAGACTGAACCATCACGACTGACCACACCTGGACGATCACTTCAGGTCACTCAGAAATATAGCCAGCTCTCTCTGACCTTCACCAGACTCCTGACCCGGATTCAACATTATTTCTTTTCTGCTAGAGAGGTTATGCACAATAGCACTGTCCTCTTAGCAATCTGGACTCCCCTTCCTCCCTCCCTCCCTCCCTCCCTCCCTCCCTCCCTCCCTCCCTCCCTCCCTCCCTCCTCCTTCCTTCCTTCCTTCCTTCCTTCCTTCCTTCCTTCCTTCCTTCCTTCCTTCTTTAACTACAAAATTAACATTAGCCTAGACTGGCTTTAAAAACAATGCAGGTTTGGGTCACCTGGGTGGCTCAGTTGGTTAAGCATCTGCCTTCACTCAGGTCATTACCCTGGGGTCCTGGGATGGAGCCCCAAGTCAGGCTCTCTGCTCAGTGGGGATCCGCTTCTCCCTCTCCCTCTGCCCCTGCCCCCTGCTCATGCTCTCTTTCTCTCAAATAAGTACATAAAATCTTACAAAAAAATCTTTAAAAGAAAAAGGGCAGGTTTATCCTAAATTCATCTCTCCATCTCAAAGACACGTGTATGGGCACGCGCGCGCGCACACACACACACACACACACACACTTCAATTAGTAATCACCACCATTAGCCAAGCCTAAACATATGGGCAGCTTCTTCTCTCACCAAACAAGATCCTATGCCAATCTTCTAAAACAAAAATAAAACATGATGCAGAAGGTGTTTGATTATTATATGTGTGCTGCTAAATTTTTATTGAACTGTTCATAGAGTCTGAATTCCTCATTTGAAAACTGAGGATAATATCTACTTTCATGGTTGTGATATAGATTAAAAATCACACTAATGTACATTGAACCTACAGGGTAGCTGGCACAAAGGGATGGTCGATATAGTTTCCTTTTCTTCTTAGTTACACAGACCTACTTTAGGTTCGTGATCATTAAGAAAACATAGGTTCCAGAAGTTTACCTTATTAGACAGAACTTGTTGGAAGCAGGTCGTTTGCACTTATATAACCCCCATGTCACACTGGCACAGAACTTTGCACACTGTAAGCACCTGATAAATATTTATTAAGTTCATGATTTGGTAAAAGCATAGGTATGAACCCTTGGGTCAAGAGTCTAAGATCCAGTGTCTGACGTTTAAGAGCTTTGTGTCTAAAAGAGCCAAGGGGGAGAGAGTATTCTTGGCGATGTGCTTGACTATCTTTTGCATATATTAGTTTTTTTTTTCCTGAATGTTGAAGAAAACACCCACGTGGACTCCATGGGGGAGGCTTTATAGACAAGGTATGATTTCCCTTGAGTTTTTAAGTGAAGAGGAAAAAAAAAAAAAAAAAGAAAACAGGCATCTGGGCAGAGTTAGGATGAAAATTTGTTCCAAGAAAATGCCTGAGATGAGGGTTTGGGCATGTGTTTGAAACCTACTGAATGTTGGGTAGAGACAGTGTGAATGAGCGAGATTATGTAAATTCCAGTAGATTTAAGGAGACTGGTATAACCAAAGGGTGAGAAATGTGTATATCTAAATGATAACTTGTCTTCCAATGATCTTTACAATATTTTAGCAGCAGCATCTAAGTAACCAGCTATAATATATTACACTGTGTTTTTCAAATTAATTGATTTTGCGCTCCCAGACTGTACATCTAGCCTTTCATCTACTGAATCTTTGCTATGAGACTAAATGGGATTTCGTAAGGAGACTGCTTTGATCTAACTACTCCGGGGAAAGGACATACCGTATATACGTATATACTGTCTGTCGTTATTACAAGGTGTTAGCCCGGGAGAAGTGTGATACATGGTGAGTGCCCCCCATCTTGCCTCTTATGGTACCTGCATATGATACGGGATGTTTTTATCATGATTTCATAGGCCAACCTTTGCCGATGAGGACTAACAACCCCTAACGTTTGTACTCTCTAAAAAGATCATTTGGTTTCAAATGAAACATTTACAGTCACACTCTATTTTTTTTTAAATATTTTATTTATTTATGACAGA
Organism: Canis lupus familiaris; assembly: GCF_011100685.1. Taxonomy (NCBI): domain Eukaryota; kingdom Metazoa; phylum Chordata; class Mammalia; order Carnivora; family Canidae; genus Canis; species Canis lupus. The sequence continues at coordinate 2,811,028 of NC_049226.1, forward strand.
TACAGAGAGAGAGAGAGAGAGAGAGAGAGAGAGAGGCAGAGACACAGGCAGAGGGAGAAGCAGGCTCCATGCACCGGGAGCCCGATGTGGGATTCGATCCTGGGTCTCCAGGATCACGCCCTGGGCCAAAGGCAGGCGCCAAACCGCTGCGCCACCCAGGGATCCCAGTCACACTCTATTGATGGACTTCTCTGGTTCAGATTTTAACGAAGTCATTCAACCGTCACATATGCTTATTCCAAAACAGGTGACCATGGCCCATCTACACACACACCCATAGCTTTCCTCTCTGTAACCCTTCCCGCCCGACACCAAACTGTCATGGGCATATTAGCTCTATATTACTGACAAAAATCAGGAATTCAGAAGTCTTCACTCAGAAAGGTCTAGGGCACCTGGATGCTCCTTCCACTGCCATGTCTAAATAGCTATAAAACCTCGTTCAAATCACATAATCCTTCTAGCCTTCGAGTTCTCTATCTTTAAAACTTAGATCATGCTGCCATCTCAGAGGAAGAGATTAAAGGCCTCTCTCCTCATTACATGTGGCTTCCGTTTGGCCCTGATAGAGTGATCTTCATGTGAAATAATATTTGGAGGGTTCTCCAAAAGGAGGATGGAGGATGGGATGCCTTTTCTACTCATCTCTGGCTGTTCTGGCTAAATGTTGTGCTTTTAGCAGCAGTGACCTTAGCCTGGGTGACACTATTCTGGAGCCATGGTGGCCACCGCTACGACAGACCCAGGAGCCCAATCCATCCTTGGGATTGCTCCCCTGAACAAGGAGTTGGCACATAAGACTTTGGCCCGAGGCTCTATTTCCCATGAACCCTGCACCAAGATGGATGGAGAATCCTAACAGCATTCTTGGGTGGGAAAGAGCTGGAGCTGGAGCCCACCACCTTGATTTGAGATCCAGATCCACCACTTTCTCAAGCATTTCTTAAAATACTTAACCCCACCTCAGCTTCCTTTATTTGAAAAATGGGGATAATAAGAATGCACACTTCATGCCAGTTGTTTTTGTAACTGAAGGAGTTACTACATGTACCGTGATCTACAGTGAGGCTCTATGTCAGCGGCTGTTCTCATTACCATCATCATCAGAATCCTCACTATTATTTATGTGCTTCGTTCTTTCTATCCTCTTTTGTCATGTTCTTTGCTTCTTGCCAGGCTCTCAATCAATTCTGTGGGTCTCCAAATTCTTGACATTCTAGTCTCATTGGCTTATTTCATTCAGAATCAGTGCAGGGTTTTGTTTTGTTTTGTTTTGTTTTTGTTGTTATTGTTGTTGTTGTTTTTTGCAAGCAAAGGATCCTAGCTGGTACAACCCAACTACCCGTCAGGGTTCAGGAAGCCATGGAGAGTTTAGGTGGTTCCTGGGCAAAGTCAAAACAGATCTGATGCCCCCTTTGAGCCAGGAAAGAATTTTAGCCTGTCAGAGAAGTTAGGTAATTTGCCCAAGATCACGCAGCTGAAAAATGGCAGCGGCAGGAGTAAAACCTAGGTTTGCCTACAGATGTCACCCCTTTCAATCACACCAGACGTTTTTGAAGTTTCTAACTTCTTAATAAAAATATCTGGCTTTCCTTAAGGGATAGTTATGCTTAACATGCTTCAGATGTGTAGTTTTATTTAATTGTCAGAATGATCCTAGGAGCTAAGAGCAGATTCTAGTGTCATAGGAATGGAAAGACAAATATGACTGGGGAAGTTATCTTGTCCCATCCCCATAGCTAGTCTGCAGGGGAGCTGATATGCTAACCTTGGCCTCTGGACTTTGATGCCCAGGCTTTCCTCCTTCCTTCTGTGTGGCCTCATTTTAATATTTTAAGATTTTTTTTTGAGGGGGCTGTCAGTATGTAATCAGTAAAACCTAGGGCTTCCTGGACTGAAGTGTGGGAGAGAAGTTTCTCCCTTTGCCTGCTGCCCACACTTCCCACTCTGCTTCTTAGCAGCCCGTGCAGAGTGACATCTCTAACCTCCTGCCGTCTCACAATGATTGCCCTCTTAGGGAAGAGATAGCTGGGGATTATAAACATCAGGGCAAATGGTGCCACAAAGGGTCCATGACCACTCAGCAACCAGGAGGGCGTCCTGAAATACTAGCACATGGCACTGTCCCCCATGCCTGTATCCCTTTACTAATGACTTACTAGGGGGCTCTGGGGGGCAGTCTGGGACTGTAGGCAAGGCTGTGGCCCCAGTTACAAACCTAAAGGGGCCTGTACATCCCTCCAGGGGTGGAGCAGAAGGAATGGTGGTAAATCCAATGAGCAGCTGCTTGAGGGAGCCTTCGGCAGTTCTGTCTATTGGATAAATTGCAGACCTGAGTAATGAGATAATAAAGTTGAAAGCACTTGGGAAGTAAAAGTGCTATGTAAATATAAGGTACCTCTGTCTTCCATGTGACGTGCCTGGGAGGAACTCTTCTGATTTTAATTTATTCATTTCTTTATGTCTTGACTTTTTTTTTTTTAAGGGATTTAAGGTGGTTTACCAAGTACATAATACAGTATCTGTGTGTGTGAAAGCCTGCCTAAGCTAAACACAACATGTGATGAGGTCATAAAGGAAAAGATTGACAGATTTTATTGCATACAAATCTAAAATTTTGTATGACAAATGACACCATAAAATAAAGTAAAAGGCAAGATGCAGGGCGGGGGGGATATTGGCAACCTTTAGAACAAAGGGTTAACACTATGATATATATTGTACTTCCACAAATCAATTTTAAAAATGATAAACAATCCAATGGAAAAATGGATGTAGAACATGGACAAGCAATTCACAGGAGAAATACAAATACCCAATAAATATATGAAATATGAAAAAGAACATGCACAGTAACTTTCCTAGTAACAGGGATATGCAAATCCAAGTGAGGTGCAATTTCCTGTGATCACATTGGCAGCAATGTAAGCCACTGAGGGTATCTCTTCTGAGCTGAGGGGTGGGAAAATGGGCACTTCCACGCGTTGGCAAGATTGCTCATTGACATGACCTTATTGGGGGGGCGGTAATGTAGCTGGAAATATATGAAGTTTTTAAATAAACATGTCCTGTGATCAAGCAAGCCCACTGTGGCAATCCAGTCTATGGAAATAAACATATTCATATATATGTGTATATAGGAGCACATATATTTGAATATATTATCTGTATGAAGTGATTCAGGGAAGTATTCTTGGAAAGAGTGAGACCCTAGAAATGGCTGTTACAAAGTCTAATAAATTACAAATGACAATCTGGTCATATTACGAGCTGTGCAGTGCTACCCTGAATGCCATCCGGTTATGTAGTGCGAGTAAAAAAGTACACGATTTGTTGTTAAGTTGACAACAGGCAGTTGTAGAGGTCTGCGGACAGTAGAAGCCGACTTAGGTAGGACTTGTGTGTTCTATATACTCATCTGCATAAATGTGTGGGACATTTTCTAGGATAGTCATTAAACTGTAAACTGGGATGAATGAGGGTTTTAGTTAATTAAACAAATATTAATTGAGCACTTGTCACATGCTAAACACTGTACAGGGTGTTAGGGATGGATTAGTGAACAAAATAGACAAAAGTCCTGACCTCAGGGAGCTTACACCTTAAAGTGGGGAGATAGATAAATAAAATAAATACATACATATATAGTACAGAAGTAGTGATAGGTGCTGAGAAGCCGGGGAGGGCAGTAGGATGGCAGTTCCGTGATGGGAGGATAAATCGATACGGAAGCTCAGAAAAGATCTACAGAGGTGACATTTGAGACAAAAAAAGTAAAGAAAATCAGGAAGTGAGCTACGTAGATATCTGGGAAGGACTATTCCTTGAAGTAATGGAGTAACTGAATCCCATGAAACAGCAAGTGCAAAGGCCCTGGGGACCTGCAGGGTACATATGAAGAACAGACAGGAAGGCGATGTGGATGGAACAGAATGTTCCAAGAGGAGGGATGGAGGCAATGAAGCCAGAGAGGCCATGAAGGCTTGTTCTCTAAATGAGACAGGAGGCCGCTGCAGGATTTGGTGCAGTGCAGGACAGGACGCAGCTTTAGTCCACTCACCCTGGGGGCTGTGCCACTAAGGGGACAGAGCAGGGCGGAGGGGTGGCAGGCTCTTATTAGGCGACTGCAAAATCCCAGGCCAGGGAAGAGACCGCCTTGGACCAGGTAGGCATTACCTAAGTCCCAGTTCCCTGGCCCCTCGCAGAAGACCGCCTTCTCCAGTTTGGATTCTATGGGATTCCTAATGGTCCACGATGCTAAGCTTCCACCACAAAACAAAATATAAGCCTCTCCGGGTAACCTATATCCTTTTAACATTGGCACCCACAAGGGCAGAGAGAGCCTGAATCAGCCCAAGCCTTGATTGTGACAAGCTGGGGTGGGAGGGGAGGGAGCTGGGGAGATGGAGCTGTGGAAAGTGACAGAGGAGTCTGGGGCAGAAGGGGAAGGAGTCTGCACTCACAGGTGAGGTCCCAGAGGGGAGGAGGACAGGCAACCGAGGAGCATCCAGAAAGACACAGGGAGAGATGGTGCCAGCGGCTGGGCTCTTGGGAGGAAAGAAGAGCAGTCACGCTCAAGGTGAGGTGCAGTCTGGGCATCAGGTCACCCGGGCATCAGGGTCAGGGCAGGAGGCAGAGGCAAGGCCTCAGCAGAGCGGGCAGGCCCTGCTTCCCCTGGGGCTTCAGATGAAAGAGTGCAGGAACCGGGTGCACAGAGGGGAAGGGCAGGGCCAGGGTAGCTGGCGGGTTCCTGTGTGGCACAGGTTGGGAAGCTGCTAAGGGAGAAACCCGCTGGGCCATGGGGGTGGGGGCTGCTGCGCTGCAGACACACCTGAACCAAGCTATTTCTGCAGTGCCTGCCCCGACCCCTGTCCCGACCCCTGCCCCTGTCCCTGCCCCCAACCCCGCCTGTGAGGCTCCGTTGTAGACAGTCTGCAGGCAGGGTTCCCTTCCCTGGGCGGGAAGGCAGTGCCTGGAGGCCACAGGGGCCAAGTGCTCAGTGCTCAGTGCTCAGTGCTCAGTGCACAGTCTGGGGGAAGGCCCAGCAGTCCAGAGGCTGCCCATGCAGTCACAGCCTCGTTAACGGGAATCTGAAGAGATGCCTGGACTCACAGCTGTTGGTACAGTCGACCCAGTCACCTGCTCCCGCGTTCCTGAAGTTGCCCCAGGGTCACCGGGCAACAGGATCTCCCTGCTTTCTCCCCTCCTCCACTGTCCACCTCAGAGACGCTGCCTTCTGAACAAGGCCACTGCATGTGGGCACGTTGAACCTCCAGTTCTGCATTTAACCAGTTCTGACCACATGCAGAAGACCCCAGGTTTTCCTCCTTCCTGGTGCTCCGTCTTGCCCGCTGCTCTAACAGACCCTCCCGAATATCATAAGCCCCAGGGCAGGGAGGGGTGGGTGGCACCTCCAGCTGTGGTGCTGGGACTGAGCATCGAGGGCCCCCAGGCAGCTAACACCTGGGTGCATCATTGCCATCCTGACTCTGGGGTTGAGGAAACTGAGGCTCAGAGACATGAATATCTGAAAGCTCTTGAGAGCTTGTTTAAGGAACTTCCTCGCTTAAGGAATAGTTGTCTCAATGGAAAGTGCACCTGTCTCTACAGGTAAAGCAGGTGACAATGGCTTAGTGCCCTAGACCAACTAATCACATAGAGAAATTGTTTCCCCTCCTTATCTAGTTAACAGATACACCCATGACCATGCAGCTAAAGTGAAGAGAGCCAGCGAGTGACCCCAAATGCTCCTAATTCTACCCATGACACCATTCCCATATAAGCTGCAATGGCTCTTGCCTTCCTCTCCTAGAGCAGGTGAGCCTACGAGTGGTGTTCAGGGGGAGATGAGGACAAGACGTCTATAAACTTCTTTGCAAACCAGGCTGAGGATTATGACTTGTTGACTCTGGGGCACATCTGAACAGAAGGCTCCCTGGTGTTCTATTGCCAACCCCTAAAATCTCAGCTGTGTGTAAGGCAGGCCATGCTCTGGAGACCAAGGGCTTTCCCATCTGGTGACCCTATCTGGCTATAGGTCTTTCACCAAAACAAGTTAGTTTGGCTAGATGGTGAATAAAAGCATTTTTTGAAATATTTTATAATCTAGTTGAGCCAACTACAGACAAGTCTAATCTGAGGACATAGATTTGTGCCAGATTTTCTGCTCAGCACTAGTGGGTACCGTATCGAAGATTTGTATGGCCACCTTTTTATTCCTCTTCTGCTTTCTGTAGCTTTTAATTATATCATTCACATTTTGAAGCAACTTCATCTAAAATAAAACTGTAAAGTCTCCTTAAAGATGAACAAACAAAATTAACTATCTGCACAGTGATTCAAAAGGACAGCGGGATGTTTTAAGAAGGATGGTACCATAAAAGTCAAACTCCTAAGATTTTAGTTTTGCTTCTGCTACTAATTAGCTGCGTGACTTTGAGAAATTCACTTAACCTCTCTGAACTTGTGTTCTTTCATCTTAAAAAAAAGAGAAGGGAAGGAGGGGATTAGACTGTGCCATGTTTTAAGTTCTTTCCAGACTAAACATAAAATCTATCTCTGGCCCTTAATGACCACAGAGCAAAGGACTGCCAGTTTTCAGTTTGAGTTTAGGGTCAGGATGAGTTCTAGGTAAAGTAGAGAGTTGCTTACTCTCCCAAATGGAGGGCCTCTCCCTCCTGTCTAGTCATAAAATACCCGCCCGCTCCCCATATTTTCTCAGGGCACATCTTCCATGCTGCCCCCTGGCAAATCCATTCATCAACTGAATCTACACAAAACTTGCAAAACCATTGACTAAGTATTTATTGTTGACTTATTAGTGACCAACCAAAGGACTGTTTTATGGCTGTTCCTCGGTGACAAATTTCCAACCCTTGGTTTCCCCGTTTCCTTTATTTTCATCTGAGCCTCCCACTGAGCCCTCCTTCCACCCCATGGTCTTCTCCCCTTTAAGTTTATGGTATGGAATTTAACTCTTTACAACAGCAATCCCATCAATGCTTACATTCATATTTACGATGGTTATAGTCCTAAAGGCATGACCGTTCTAGGAAATCACACATTTGGGGGGAGAAAGATTATAGACGTAATATTCCTATATATCATCTGCCCCTCCCTGTACCGGCTGCCCTATAGAATAGTGATTTCTCCACGGGATGGGAGGCATAGAGGGTGGTCAATGCTCACATCATATTCACAAAGAGATGGTCAATATTTCTACCAGTTAACTCACAGGGGAGCCTATAAACAGGAGCCTTATGGAATTAAGCATAGAAGATGCTTCCAAACAGAACTGTTTTGAATTTTTACTGAATTGGACTATTTTGACTGCCTTCAGCCAAACATCCGTTTGACTGTCACATGAGGGTATGAAGAGTGTCTGTCACTGTCTTACGGATGAACACTTGTTCACTATACTAATGTCCTTATGGATTTTTGATAAAGCTATAGCATCATTCTGCCCACATGTGGTACTCTGGTGCTTGTGCTGAGTGGAAAGGGCGGGTCGGATAAAAGGCTCATTTTAGAGCAGTGGTCTGTGTACGCCGTGGCCCTTGGTCTTGTGCTGTGTGCTTTTCTTCCTATGGCCAACGATTGTTGAAAGACAAAGTCATCTAAGTGCACACGCTTTAGGATACGCAGAGAGAGCTCAAGGGAGCAGAGTGTACAGCAGAACACAAGCCCGGGCCTGGGGATGACCCAGTTATGAAGGGGCAGAAAACAGACCCTGTCGAGGGCAGCACGTTCTGTTTGAAATGTACAGACAGTCCAGCAAGTGGCCACATGTTTGGCGACATTCAGGAATCCTCGAGAGGAAAATTGGAAAGCTTACCAGGCACCTAACCCAGTGCCTGATATATTTTATCCAAGCTCAACTCTGGATTTGAGGAAAGCGCACAATCGCAGAGTGTAATAACCCACGGATGGATCCCGGGGATAGAAGGGAAGAGGTCAGAACAGAGAAAAATCCATCCCTCGGTCCCAGGTCCTTTCTCAGACCCATCAACACCCTGGCGTGCATTTCCTGCTCCTGAAGCTAAAGGCTGGGTTGTCCAGCCTGGGACCTAATGACAGGGGGCCCAGGGGCTTCTCCTCTCCTGGAAGACGGAGTCGTGCTATCTGCAGTCAGGAGCTCTGCTTGGGAAGGGCTGCGTTGGAAACGCCCGAGCAGCCGCCCGCGTGCTCCGTGCTGTCACAAAGTACAAATGTGTCTGGTGGGTAAGGCTCTGCGGCTAGACCCACAGTGAATGCCTGCTCCATTAGTATGGCAGGTGAGCAATCTATTAGGAAATCGAAGGCCCCTCCCTCATTACAGGAAAATAAATGAGCTGTGTCTCACGGGGAGCCCGGGGGACGCAGGAGAAATTCTTGTATAAAGGGAAGCAACGGGCTTTGAAATCAGACAGATGTAGATTTGAATCCTGGCCCTGCCGCACACAAATTGGATGGCTGTGAGGAATTGCTTTAAATGTTTGGAGGTTCCTCATCTGTGAAATGGGCAAAAAATAATTCTTATCTCAGAGGGACATGAGGCTTAAGAGGCATCGAGTGTGGAGAAGGATCAGCCCCGTAAGTGACCCGTGGCAAGGGATGGCCGGTTCTCGGGAGGGGGGGGCCTGTGGTTTGCACTGATGAGGAGGCCGAAGACGAGTCCCTGCTGCCCAAGCATGCCTCCCCCTTGCAGGGTGCTGCTCATTCTCAGCTGCACCTGCTCACGTTCTCACCCTCCGGAAGCACCATGCAGCTCAGGCTCTCCCTAGGCCTCACACAAGTCCTTTTCTCCCCAACTCTGTCTACACCCAGGAGTGCTTGAGGATAGAGCCAAGGCTTGGATAGACTTAGACCCACCACAAGTTCTTCTTTTATTATTTCCTTCTTGCAAGGTGAGAGAGGACAACGTCTCGGAATGAAAGATTCTCCTCCATGCCCTCTCTCAGCAGAGGCCCTAATTCATTTTTCATGGCCCCTTGCAGTGACAAAAGCCGCTGCTTTCTCTCTTGTAAGCGTGCTCCTTGCAATAAGTCAAAGCTGATGTGCATTTTCCCCCTGGGTGCCAGAGCGCGCTTTGATTTAATTTGCCCTGTTGTTTGGCACAGAGCCTTTGCCAGCGAGTTTCTTCACAGACCTGGGGAGGCAGGGCCCTGACAGCGATGGGGCGCAGTGACAGATGGGGTTCAGTGGGTAGTGTTTAAATACTTTGCTGCAATGATAAAGGAAACGCTGGAGAGTGACAGATGCTCCTGCAGAAAGTCAGCCAGACAAACACACACATCCCGTTTGTGGGAGCTGGGGGCCGTGACGATGACAACAGGGGCCGTGGGTGGCCTGCCCACTTTCATTCAGCTGGAGTCAGCCGGTGTCACAGGTGAGCTGTGGGCTTCAGAGACTTTGGTTGATGAACCCATCTTGGCCTCTCCTGTCATCACGGAAGGCCATCTGGAGGGGCTTTGTATAGACACAGACATGCTGCATTTATACCGCTTTCACACTCCCCACCTGAGAACATGCCATGCCTTGTAATACAGGCCCGGGAGAAAAAACAGCACGGTAGGAGTCAGGCTGGCTTCAGAAAGCATCCCTATTTAAGGATAGGACTTTAAGACCTGGGGTAAAGATGATGTGGTGAGCCATGAATGCACAGAAAGGCAGAAGGACTCGGAAAAGCAGGCAGAGTTATGTAAGGTAAAGGCGGAAAGGCGGGAAGCAAAGAGTTGGCCCTGCCAGATAAGCAAGCACACGCGTCCCAGAAGCCCAGTGCTGCAGTGGCCGGGCTCACCGAGGACTTGGAGACCTGGCTAATTCGCTTTGTCCACTGACTCTGTGATCACCAGCGGCCAGAGGGAAACTCTGGGCAACTGGCCCTGTGAATTCCTAACGCTGTGGGAGTAATAATTACAGGGAGTCTTTAGTGCCACCTCCCCCAGTGAACGGCTGGACATGCGTCATGGAAAAGAATACGAGGCAACCGTGACATTCCAACGTTAGTGTGCGTGCAGGAAACATCACAGGAGATGATCACTGGGAACCCACCATCCCCATAGCCTTGACCGAATAACCCACATTTGCCCTCTAGGATGGAGCAAGCGCAAACGCGGGCCGGGGGAGAGAAAGGAAGGTGGTGGGGGGGTGTTTTATTTTATGTAGGGGAGGGTTCATGGAGTCTTTCTTTCATTCCTTGATTTTAATTTTTTCTTTTTTTTTTTTTTCTATTTTTTTGCAGATGTGAGGGTGAGATGGATTTTCTAGAGAAGCATGGCAGGGACACACGTCGGACACCAGTTTGTCGCTTACGGAGGGGAGCTTAGAAGAAAAGTAACAAGATGGCATGAGGCCAGGGGAGGGGAAGGCAGCCCGTGGCGGAGGGGGCACCCAGCTGGGAACGGACAGCTGAACAGAGAGGGCAGGAAACCGCAGAGCTGTCTTCAGTCAGGGCTCAGCAGCTGAAGTCAAGGGACTCAGGTGGTGCCGCAGCCTGGAGGAGTCACGTCGGAATGGGGTCTGTTTGCCTGCTTACCTGTTGCAAATTTAACAGCTGCAACCCCCCCCCCCCCCACCTCCTCTCCCCTGACTGGGCAGAGAGCGCCGCTCAGAAAGGTGAATTGAGATCTGCCTCTTGGCATTTTCCGGATTTTGTTTTGCAGCTAATCAAACAAGGCATTAACCACCTGGGAGCCAAGAAGCTGCGCTCCCTCGAGCCGCCGAATTGCACCTTGACCTTCGAGGCTACAGATGGGAACAGCACAGCCTCCTGTGGAACAATCACTGAGAGGGTTTAATCAGGGCCGTTTCCAGCAGCCTGGGACTCAAGCCTGTCGTGTCGTCATGTGGAGAAGAAGTTGGGGTGACAGTGAAGGCAGGCTAAGGAGAACACGGATAAACACATGAAAGAAGACTTAGTAAAGAAAGTCGGAGCAGAGCCAAAGGGGGTGAAGACAATAAAGAGGCAGGCTCCAGTCCATCCTGACCGACGCCTGTTTCCTTTGCATCCTCATCTCAGCACCAGGTTCCAGAAGTGAGGCTGCAGGCCGTGGGCCGTGGCCGTGGTTCTCAATTGCATTGTCACAACTGGGAGGTGGCCGCTAATGGCGTGTACTGAGCAGAACCCAGGGATGCCGCAAATGCAATACACCGGGACAGTCCCTCCACCCCAACAAAGATCACCGAGCCAGATGTCAGTAGTGCTGGGGCCGATTATCCTCAGGCTATGGACCCAAGTGACAGGCAGAGGAGGCTGACCCAACGGGACACCCCTGGAAATGCACCGGAGGAGGAAGTCCTGGTTCCCCTCAACCCACCAGCCATTGGCGTTTCTGCGGAATGGAGCTGCTCTGTCCTCCACTAACAAGGAGAATGGTTACGGAGGTCAGGAGAGGCTCCCACACAAACAGAGGGATGGGGAAGCATCTTGGGGCAAGAAATGGGTGTCTTTTAAAAAATTTTTAGGGTGTCATTGTTTTTTAAATTTTTTAAAGGTTTTGTTTATTTATTTGATTTTTTAAAAAGATTGTATTTATTTATTCATGAGACACACAGACAGAGAGGCAGAGACACAGGCAGAGGGAGAAGCAGGCTCCATGCAGGGATCCTGACGCGGTACTCGATCCCGGGTCTCCAGGATCACGCCCTGGGCCGAAGGCAGACACTCAACCACTGAGCCACCCAGGTCTCCCTCATTTATTTATTTGAGAGAGAGAGAGACAGCGAGACAGAGATGGAGACAGAGAGACAGAAAGCAGGAGGGAGGGGAGATGAAGGAGCAGAGGGAGAGGGAAAAGTCGACTCCCCAAGGAGCAGACCTGAGATCAGGACTGAAGCCGAAGGCAGACGCGAACCCACTGAACCACCCAGGGGCCCCAGGTTCTTTAAAGGAAAAGTCAAAGCAGAAGAGGAATAGTATAAACAAAGGAAAAAGAAAATGAAGAGGCGACGAAGAAAGAATAGCAAGAAAGAAAGAAAGAAAGAAAGAAAGAAAGAAAGAAAGAAAGAAAGAGAAAGAAGAAAGAAAGAAAGAAAGAAAGAAAGAAAGAAAGAAAGAAAGAAAGAAAGAAAGAAAGATAATAGCTAAGGGGGGTGGCAGTGACTCGGAGAGGATGCTGAAGGCAGAAGTGTGACACCCAAGTAGGAAGATGTCTGATGAGCTCACGACAGAGGCAAAGTGTATTTGCAGGGAGCATGTCAGAGAGATGGTGAGGAGAAGAAGGCGGGTGTTCTGAGAAATATGGGGGAAATGAGGGAAAGTACAAAACCGTAACTCTAGCCAATGACAGGAGGAGAAAAGAGGTCATATAAATAACAGGTAAAGCAAGCAAGAGACAAAAAGCCGAGGAGAATTAAGCAAGGACAGGTAAAGGCAGAGGGAAAGAAGCTTCCACAGGCAGAGACGGGGCAGAGAGGAGCTTGAGCTCACAGCCAGGCGCTGCGCTGAACACCGTCTGCCAGCAGCCCACTGTCAGCTCTACTTAGCAGCTCAGATCCAATGTAGTTGGTGGGCTGGAAGCAGGGGGGCTGGAAGGCACAGGGTGCACGGTGACAATGAGGCTTTGGGCAGGCATTCCAGGCCCTCCTTGTGTTCATGGCTCTGAACCATCTCTTCAGTCTATATTTGAGGAGAATTCAGGAGAATCCTGGATGATAAGCAGCCCAGCTCCTAGTCTTTCTGCACCAGGCACTGTGCTAGGCCCTCAGCAGGCACTGATGACTAGGAGAGACCTTGTTCTTGATGCCCACTCACACAGGGCGTGAGCTATGTTGAGGGTGGTGATGCGGGAGGGGGAGCGCTCGTCTTTATTCTGCAAGTTGAACGCATTGGTAAATCTTAGCCTGATAAGAAGTATCTGCTTATTTCACTGAGACGTGGGGGAGAAAGTGTTGCCATGGGTAAAAAGAACTCTAGACCAGGACCTAGGGTATTGGTGATGATCATATTGACGCAGACACCAGCTGGCCATGCGATCTTGGGCAAGACATTGCACTTTCTCCAGACTCAGTTTCCTTGCTTGCAAAATAGAAATGAAAAATAGGTCTGGATAATTTTCACATTTCTTTTTTTCTTTTTCCTGGAGCTAACATTAAATGGTGCTCGTATATAATTTTAGAAAAGTCGTTCAATGTGTTTGCATTTTTGAAAATTATTTTGCTTAGTCAGTATGTCCCATTGTCATCCTACCCAATTGATGTAGTGGGATAGGAAAACGTTGCATTAGAGTCAGTCAGACTTTAGAGCAAATCCTGGCTCAGCCACTGGCCTTGGTTGGGCACATTTATTAACAAACCTGATTCTCAGTTTTCTCATCCATGAAATGGGGATAATGCTATCTATACTGCAGGATCATTGCGAAGATTAGAGGTTATGCATGGATAAAGCATGTAGGACAGGAGTAGATGTCCATAAATGGGAATATTTATCACTGTCAGGACAGTAAGCTCTTAGGACATGGGGACGTGTTTCAGGATGAGAATTTTACTCACAGGTTCCATTCTGGAAACATGTGGCTTAACTAATATCCCCCAATAGCGGAGGCAAAACAGAGATGGCTATTGCTTCAGCATTAGTGGTTTCTTCCCAAATTCTAAGTGCCCTGCAAGATGTGACCGTAATCAGTATTCTGGAAAGAATGACTTCTTTATTGAATAAGTTTGGGGAAACTCTGGGCTAAATAGATTAAAGGCAGGGCTTTTCAGGATCTTTGATAGGTTATTATACACCATGGATCTCCAAATGGGGAAGAGAGTACACACAGTTTGTTAGACTTATTTGACCAAGGTACGTTTTTTCCTTCCTACAGAAATAACTATTAACCTCTAAGAGACCATCAACGTTACTCTGAACACAATTTCAGAAATCGGGGTGTACACAGATGCATCCCTTGCTTGCCCAGCTTACTGTCAGTCACGAACAGACCCAAGCATTCATGTACCCAAGCCCATGTTTCTTATCCATCATTATCAAAGAGTATCCCAAAGCTATAACAGTCCATCTGTTTCTCAACCAGCAATGAACTTGCTGTTCACAACCACCTACTCATCCACACTCACGGGGTGGGTGCTTCCATGCAGCAACTTTTCTCCAGGATTCCTCACAGAAAATGGTTGGTCTTTATTGGGGCCTCCTTTTCCTGCTTCCCTACACCCTCCCCCATTTTACTCCTTGCCCATCCCAGGAATTCTGCTCTCAGGAGCTGATGGGTAGATGGTCCAGGACATCTAGGATTACTAACTGGACCCGGAGGTCAGCCCTGACTTCAGCTCCCTGTTTTGTCTCTGGGCTGCCTTTAGCTCATCAAATTAAGAATTTGTAACATGATGTCTGTCAGAAATAAATGAGAAGTGTTGAGTGGGGGGAGCTGATAGGGAGGCGAGTGGAAAGACTGATTGCAGATAAATTTCCAATTTTTCATAAGACAGGGAGCAATGTTAAAATAAAGATGAGGGAGGGAAGGTTTGCCGAGGAGAACTGCCACTGAGAGACTAGCCCTGGCTGAGAGAGGGGGCAGGGCCAGTGAGAGGAGGGAGTCTGGGGGCTTTGTGGGACAGGTGTGGGCTCTATGTGAGACCCCCTTTCTAGACATGCCACTGGGAAGGTCACACCTCATCAGTGCCCAGTCTCTATCTGCACTGGCAGAAGGATGAGATGAGGTATCTCCTTCAGGCTCCCGTTCCCTTCATGCTTTCATGATGCTGGGTTTGTCACTTTTAGCCTGAAGTCTTCTGTTGGGTAGGGCCAGAGGCAGCCGGAGATCCTGCCTCCCCTCCTTAGTCTACTTTTGTCATGTGACCCTACCCTTTTTGAGAAGCAAGCAAATTCCAAGCTAGTAAATATGCAGTAGGCTTGGCATCTCACAAAGCACTTTCATAGGCATCATCAAATCAGTAAAAAAAACAAAACAAAAAACAAAAAACAAAATTTATGATCTTTTTAAAGCTTTGCAATAACCTGGTGAGGTGGGCACTTCAAGATATTGTCTCCCCATTTCACACACGAGAAAAGTGAAGCTCAGAAAGCTAAAAACAGCCAGTGGATATTGGAGTGGACTCCACATGCCTTCCTCTCTCCCTCTCTCCTCATGAGTGAGTACACTCATCCTCACATAAATAAATTTTAGCAAATGGATGGAAAGTGATATGGGTTGTAGGGTAAGAAAATACTAATCATCTTATTTCTGGGAAGGACAGATTAAGTTGTCATTCAGCCCTCCTATTGAAAACAACAACAACAACAACAACAAAATCTAAAATAGCTTGACAAGACATATTTACAGCTTTCTTGAAAGCACCGGAGAGTTTCCTTCCTGGTGTGGATTTACCAAAACTTAAATTAAAGGGAAAACAGAACTCAAGGGACAGCTGGCCCCTACCTAAGGGCCTTTTCTGAGTCAGGCAGATTTGAGCCTTTGTTTGATAAAAGTCCAAGGGATCAGAAACCAAAGCCCAAGACCCATTTGAAGTGGGAGGGTCTATAAGGACAACCTCTCTACAATAAATTGAGATTTCAGAAGGCTATATCCCCAAGATGAGAATGAGATAAAAGCCGAGCATCCCTCATAAGAGATGATGGTATGGTTTGAATGACCTGGGCTATCTGGGGGACCAGAAGAAGAACCTTAATTCAGTGTAAAGTGGTTCTGAACAGAGTTCCCCAGCCATCTTGCAGACATTAACCCAAAACATGTCTCATTAGGTACCGTAATCCTAGGTTTCAAATTATTTCAAGTTCTCCTTAACACAATGGACATCACACAGCAAACCATAACCAGACACACAAGGAAACAAGATCCTAAGAGTAAAAGCAACACAAGAGAGACAACAACAACAACAAAAAACTAAAAAATCATGTTGGTTAATGGAATTATGAGACACAGACTATAAAACAGACATATTAATTTTGTATAAAGAAATGAAAAAAACAAACAAACAAAAAGAAATAAATCACAAACTTGAAATATCTTCATGGAAAATAGAACCAGAAAGGGCAAATAGCCTATTTGAGGGGAACAATAAAAATAGGACTTCTTCAAATAAAACATGTAATAACTGGGACTAAAAATACCGATGGAAAGGCTTAAAAGACACAGCTGAAGAGACAATATGTTAACCGTAAAGAAAAGATTAGCCAGAATAGTGAAAGGGAATATAAGGGAAGGGAGAAGAAATGTGTGGGAAATATCAGAAAGGGAGACAGAACATAAAGACTCCTAACTCTGGGAAACGAACTAGGGGTGGTCGAAGGGGAGGAGGGCGGGGAGTGGGGGTGAGTGGGTGACGGGCACTGAGGGGGACACTTGACGGGATGAGCACTGGGGGTTATTCTGTATGTTGGTAAATTGAACACCAATAAAAAAATTAATTTATAAAAAAAAAGAAAGAAAAGATTAGCCAGTAAGTAAAAAGACAGAGAATGTAAAACAATGAAGAAGAGATGAACATATAAGGAGGAGGTCTAGCTCACATTTGTAAAGAATCCCAGAAGGAGACAGAAAGGCCGAATGGGACAGGAGGCAGTGTTATAAGACTGATGGCTGAGAATTTTCCAGAACTAATGAAAACACTGATCCACAAATTCAAGAATACCAAAAAAAAAAAAAAAAAAAAAAAAAAAAAAAAATCCCAAGCAAATTAAAAAAAAAAAAAAAAAGACATACATACCTAGACATAGCATAGTGAAACTGCAAACAAAAACAAAGAAAACACCTTAAAAGCAACAAGGATGGTTGGAGGTGGGGGAGAAAAAAATACATTTCATGGAAGCAGAAATGAGATTGGCAACCGACCCCCTAATAATAATGCTGAAAGTCAAAACACCCTTAGTAGCCAGGGGGAGAAACATCAACAACTACCACCTCTGAACTCAAAATTCTCTACTCAAAACATGTGCCTTCCAGAAAATCAGGGCAAAATAAGTCCTTCTCAGGACTCAAAAGCTGAGAAAAATATACTAACAGCAGATCAAAGTTTCTAAGAAGAAACTTTAAATAAGCAGGAAGAGAAATATCCCAGATGGAGGTGCAGGGAGCAATAAAAAGCAAAAGATATGATAAATATGTGATAAAGTAAAGCCGTATAAAACAATCCTTTAAAATATATTCTTGATGAAACCGCATCCCAGTGATGGCAATGGAGTTGGATTGGGGACAGAGGAATTTAAAATATTCAGACATCCTTGGACTGTCAAAAAGGAAGGTAAAGGCACCAATTACAATTACTCTTTAAAAGTTAAAGTACAGGGCAGCCCGGGGGGCTCAGCAGTTTAGCGTCACCTCCAGCCCGGGGTGTGATCCTGGAGACCTGGGATCGAGTCCCGATTTGGGCTCCCTGCATGGAGCCTGCTTCTCCCTCTGCCTGGGTCTCTGCCCCCCTCTCTCTCTCTCTGTGTGTCTCTCATTAATAAAGAGGTAAAATCTTTAAAAAATAAATAAATAAAGGGTATCCCTGGGTGGCTCAGCGGTTTAGTGCCTGCCTTCAGCCCAGGGCGTGATCCTGGAGTCCCCGGATCGAGTCCCACGTCGGGCTCCTTGCATGGAGCCTGCTTCTCCCTCTGCCTGTATCTCTGCCTCTCTCTCTCTCTCTCTCTCTCTGTATCTCTCATGAATAAATAAATAAAATCTTAAATAAATAAATAAATAAATAAATAAATAAATAAATAAATAAATAAATATCAAAGCACAGACAGAGGGAGGGCACATGGCTGTGGCCTGAAGCTCTGCCACCACTTCAGGTGTGTGGGTATCACGTTCAGGAGTAAGTCGGGCTCCTGACTTAGCCTCTCTCTTCGGAGTTCTATGTGGTTTTAAAGGTCGTTTCCAATGTTGGAGGGAAGGGAGATTTCCAAAAGGAAGACCCAACCCAATAACTTGAAGCACGAGACGGGATCTCCGATGACTTTCCCCTGCCACCGGCCCTTTCAGGCAGCACAGCCAAGGATGGCAGCCCGGTAGCTGGTGGGACGGTGTCCGTCTCCAGCAGGTGTGTGGCCTCCCCAGCAGAGCAGCTGGGGACAGCAGGCCCTGTCTGCCCCAGAGAGCGCCTTCCTCCAGCTGGCAGACTGGTTGCCTATTCCGAAGGGTGGAAGAACCACCTCCGCTCACCCTCCGGGAGCGCACCTTCCGGCTCACCGCGTGCACATGCGCGCACACACATTTTTCTAGCCTTCAGCCTTGTTCTGTCCCCTGTGTTTTATTGCAATGGCATCTTCTTTCGTGAGGATCATTTACAATATGATTGCTTTGCCATCGCCAGTTTAGGGGCGGCGGGAGGGGGGGCTCTGGAGAGAGCTTGGGCGGAAAAGACAAGGCCAAAATCGCTTTCGGAGGTACAGGTGCACACATGGAAATGAACCGACACGGCGACAGGCCATGCGCAGTGGGTTTTCCAGCAGAGTGATAACCAGCCAGGGAGGCACACCAGGAGCAGGGGGTGGGGCAGCCTGGCACGGGGAACACCAGGGTCAGGCACCCTCCTTCCCGATGCCTAAAATAGCTGACATTTCCCTGGGGAAAGCAGCCCCTGGCCACCGCCTTCCATGGGCTTTGCCCATCCAGCTGAGGCGGAGATGCACAAGGAGGGGTGTGATTGGCAGAGCAGCTGAGGAAAAGCTTGCATAGCAACAGCTGAATGCCTCTGCGCTTGGCGGCTGACAAATGTCCCCCTCCTGGCATCTCTGGGCACAGTGAACTTACTGCATTCGGCTGATACCGCTTTGTTTGGATCTGATGCCTGGTAGCCACTGAGGGTCACCAGCTTAATATAATGGCCATTTCAGAAGTCGGGGCATTTCTAGGGCCTCCCCTTCTGAAGTCTTATTAAAAAAAATGCCTTGGGGGAAATCTACACTGATGCACCCACACCTGACTTGCAGGGCGGTGCTACAGGGAAGTGCGTCCTGGGCGAGACCAGGGTCCACACGGGTCTTACCCTCCCTCCGTAAAAGCAAAAGGCACTTCCCTCCCCCCCATGCAGGCAGCTTCCTGGGGCTCAGATGAAAGGCCATTTTAAATAACAGTCATGTATTAAAGCAAGGGGAGAAGAAAGAAAAAAAAAACACTCCAGGGCTAGAGCACTGCCACAGTTTTAAATTATAGTGTAGGAGGATAAAAATAAAAGAGAGAGAGAGGAAGACAGAGCAAGGGAAAAAAATTGCCATTGTTTTATGAAGCAGATGGGAAAGTTCACGGGATCAGAAAAAGACTATTATTATCTCAACTCTACAGTGACAAGCCAGGAGAAGGATGTACAGTCTCCTCCCGTCCCTCCCTGAGAACGGCCACTGGTGGAATCCGTTCCGAACGCAGTCTACGGGCAGGCGTTCCGAGCAACAAGGGGCAGGATGAGAGATTCGGCAGCCGTGCGGATTTTGAGAGCACATTCTCTTAATGTTCCCCCTTTTTTTTTCTCCCATGTGTCGATGCTTTGCCCTGTGACCATTTCATGCCATTTTGATGCCACTTGAACGCCTTTCTTGAAGGCCCACGGAGAGGAGAGGAGGCAAAGTTCTTAGGAGATCCCAGGAAGTAAGGGCTGCAAGAGTCCTTTCCTAGCGGTCAGTGATCTCAAATTTAGCATTAAAGAAAGAAATGGGGGAGAGCTGAATAGGGTAGGGAGTGCCAGCTACCCTGTCAGCTCCAATAAATAAAAGGAACCAGAGAGCGGGGTGGAGAGGAGACAGAGACAGGGACCTACAAATGTGCAGAGGTGAACCTCGTAGATTTGGAAGAAAAACGCGCTTCTCTTCCTCAAGGATCACGTCAAGGACACCTGCTCCTGGATCATCGTGACCACAATTGCTCTTGATCCTTTCCTTCTGCATCACCAGTATGACCTCAATCTGAGCCATATTTTTTGGGCACCTGGGTGGCTCAGGGTTGAGCATCTGCCTTTGGCTCAGGGCGTGACCCCGGGGTCCTGGGATTGAGTCCTGCATCGGGCTCCCCGCATGGAGCCTGCTTCTCCCTCTGCCTGGGTCTCTGCTTCTCTCTCCGCGTCTCTTGCGAATAAATACATCTTTTAAAAATTGTATATTTTTCTTACTTATTCGCTCAACAAACACTTACCAAAAAGAAGGAATATTTAATAAAGGGAACAGACATCTACTGAGTGTTTATTTTAGTTTCAGTACCTAAGCTTTCTATTACATAGATATTTTCTCACTGATTTTTTTTTTTATAATGTGCCCTCCATGGAAGCTAATGAGCCCCATTTTAAAAATAAGAAACACCAAGGCCCACGCAGGTGATATGATGAAGCCAGAGGCCATCGATAGCACTGCTGGGTTGAAACCCAGATCTGTCTGATTCCAGTGCCCGTGTCCCAGGCTCGGAGCTTGATATCTGACGAAGGACAGACATCTTGAAGTCCCTGCCCTGAGGAAGCCACTGTGCCTGCGGGAGCTGGGCATGCAAATGGTGAGCAAATCATGAGATTAATGCTGGAACTGAAGTGTGTGCACCTCCAGCTCAAGCTCACAGGGAGCCCAGCAAGGGGGGCTGTGTTCTGGGGGGTGAAATGGATGCCAAGGAAAGGATCCCCAAGGAGGGGCATCATTTAAGCTGACTTTGGAAGAACTGCAAGGGTAGCTCCAGGTGTGGGGCGGGAGGGGGGATGGAGCGGCGCTGCGGGCACAGGGAGCTGCAGCTGCAGTGACACACACATGGTGTGTGCCCCGGGCTCCCCACACAGCGGTGCTGATGCCCAGCCACAGCAGCGGGTGGGGGCTATTGACTCCTTGGGAACAATCCCAGGCACCCTCTACCTTTGGGCCCGCTTTGCCTCTCGGTCCCCTCCAGCCTGGGGCGGCTATCACATCAAAACCTTGCAGGGGAGGCACCTGCTCCTCTGGGAGGAAAGAGCCTCACCTGGCAGCAGCTGGGAGCTGGGATCTGGGAGCTTCCCTGCTCCACCCCCAACCTGGCCTATGTGGCTCCTCCCCAGGCCCAGTGCTCCCTGCACACTGAGAGGGGCTGAGGGATCCCAGCCCTGTGGCACCAAGGGGAGGGAAGGGGTATGGAGGACAGAACCAGTTAGGACGGCCCAGGGAGTGGCCCTGAGAGGGAAGGGTGATACACTAGTGCCCGGAGGTCAAGGACTTCCACTCCAGGTCTAGGGCCAACTGGTAACACTCAGGCTCCAGCCAAGACCCTTGCACCCGCCCACCTGCTCCAAGCTGCAGGCCAGCCCTGCCGACAGGTGCTCCCCCAAGTCCCGAAGTGCCACCTGGCCCTGCCCCTGACCCACTGCTTTCCCCAAGCCCTGCAGATGCGCTGGAAGGCTGCTTGCTTCTCCCAAGCTCGCCTGTGTGCAGCTGCCGTCTGCACTCCTCCCCCCGCCCCACCTGTTCTCACCTCGGCGGCCCCCCTCCCCCTGCCTCCTCGCCCCTGCCCCAGCATGACCGGCCCCTCCATTTCTAGTCTCTGCACCTGAACCCCCAACCCCCAGGCCCTTTTCACCTCCTGTCATATGGCTTTCCATTGGCCCCTCGGGGCACATTCTCCTTGCTCCTGACCCCTTAGCTGCCTGCAGGCAACTTTCTTCTCCTCCGCCACAGCTCCAGGAGGCAGCCTGGAAACCCAAGGCTTCCCGTCACACGGGGCTTCCCAGTCGAAGCCACACCCACAGCCCAGCCGACCTCTGTCCCCCGCCAGGCCTGGGGAACCTCTTTACCTAATCCAGCAGCCACTGCTCCAGTGCACTTAATATTCACGACAGATAGGACATTTCACGGCGAATTGGACGCACATTCAACTGGAAATGAAAATTTTATGACTGTTCTCACTCGGAGCTGCAGATTACACCAGCTGAGAAAACACGGCCGCAAACGTACAACCTGTGAACTGTAAAGTATATTAATAATGAAACCACAGCCTGGGAAATGAAGGCTTTATTCTGTTTATATTCTGCTCCATTAATAGAAGCCACTTGAGCTAGCTCCGCCCCATTAGCTAGCAATCTGTGCAGTGAATGGGCTGGGCTGGGCGACACAGGGCTGGGGGCGCGGGGGACTCCGGGGCACCCCCTGCCCACAGCCATGGCTGCGGGAACCCACAGGCACAGGCTTCCTCAGAGCAACAGCCATCGGCCTGTGCCCCTGGGCTGTGCATGTAGCTCCTGTGTCCGGAGAGAACCTGTGTCCGTATTAGAACAGCAAGGTGGACAGGAGGACGTCACCACCCCACCCACAAACAGGTCACTTAGAGTCTCCAGCCAGAGCAAGGCAGAGTGAGACCCAGGGCTCAGCGGCCCTTCCCGTGGGATGCTGGTCTGCCACCCAGAAGCACCCAGGGTGCACCTTGAAAATGCAAACCTTTACACCCCATGCCAGAACCCATGAATCTACCCGCTGCATTGTTAATGCATTTGCAAAGAGCTGTCCTGACCTCCCCAAAACTCCAGATGAGCTGATGGCATCACCGTTCACCTCGGCTGCCTTCAATATCAAGACCGTCACGAAAACCTCTGGCCAGAGGCGCCCCAATTCCTCCAGTGTGGTTGTACAGCCTGAAGCAGGCCCCAGGGGGAGAACGATCTGCGGGGCGGCCCAGGGTCGGAGGCGTGGCCGTGGGTGATTGGGCGCCCTGATCGGCGGGGTGCCCCGGGGTACCTGGCGCAGGTGTGGCCGGGAGGCTCCGTGCAGCAGGCAGCCCGCTTCCCTCCCTGTCAGCCCGGCCTGGGATGATTTACTGATGTGCGGTATAATTAGTGACAACTGGAAAGAAATCAAGAATCGATGAAACCACCGTGGGAGCCTTTGAGATGGGATGGCAGATGGCAGAGACCGAAATGAACGTGGGACCCTGTGGTGAGGGGGGGCCTGACTCTGGCAGCAGCCCGGCCGCCCCCCTGCCTCTGCTCTGGGCCACCTGCGGGCTGATGGGCCGGCCCCACTCTGTCCCCGGACCAGTCCAGGCTCCTGGCCGCGCCTGAGGCCCACAGCTGCTGGCGGTCACCCCGGCAGGGGTCGGAACCCACTGAACCAGGGCACCCAGAGCCCCGGAAGGTCATCCCGCGCCGACTTCTGCTTTCGGCTGGATGGAAGGAAGGAAGGAAGGAAGGAAGGAAGGAAGGAAGGAAGGAAAGGAAGAAGGAAGGAAGCAAAGGAAAGAAACAGCATCTCTCGGCCCCTGGCGCTGCGCCCCAACAGCAGGCTAGGGGGCAGGGAAAACCCCAGGCTTCTCCCGTCCTGTTGGGTTTTGCTGGTTTCGGGGGGCTCTGTGCCCGTGGGGGGTACATCTGCTGCAGGAGGTTCCACTCTCTGGGGCCAGCCAGGTGGAGGACTGTCAGGAGCACCGGCCCAGAGAAGGGAGCTGGGGCCTTCCCAGGGCAAGGCTGCCGTCACTCCTCGCATGATGCCCCGGTGCCTGGGCAGCTTAGATACGCGCTCCTTGACCGACCAATGGCTTTTATTTGGACTCTCTAGGGCGCGAGCCCTTATTCACCCATAAACCAAATTCTGGGACAAAGGAGCGTTCGCTGACTTCCTTATCAAGCTGTTGGAGAAATCCCCCTCCTCAAGATTTTGCTCTAAAACCTGCCCAAGGACTTGAGCAGTGACATTAAGATGTGCTGTTCCCACATATGGAGAAGGGAAGCTTTGAGAAGGGAGGTGAAATCCCCCCCCCCCCAAGTTAGAAGCTGTTTCCACCGAGATGTTGAGTGAGCCTCTACATCTGGGGTTGGAAGCCTGCAGTGTCTCCTTACAATCTGGGGCAAGAATGGATTCTCCTGGCAACTCCGCTCCTGCGTCGGGTCCGACGGCCAGGAATACACCCCCGTGCATATTCTTAAGTACAGCTGTGCTCCCTCTGCGACCCTCCCGGCCATACCAGGGCGCAAATGCCAGTTTATGCAAAGCACATCATGGAAGCTAAAATGAGCTGGAGCCCGAATCCTGCAGCTGAAACATCCTGATGTTGACAGAATGGGGACGCATTTCCAAGCTCAAAATTTTATAATAATACCTCGAGGGAGTCATTGGCAAAGTTTGGCCAAAATATAATTAGTTTGCACAGCTATTAGAGGCTGATAAAAGGTTTTAATTTGTGGAGCGATCTCACGAATCTCAGATACTCCTAGCTGTTCTTGTTTTCCTTTCAAACTGGGTGGCTACTTGGCCCACATGAAACCCACCTCCATCCCTGCACAGGCTGGGCTGGCTGCCGGCGTCTGAGAGGGGATTTCTTTGCTCTTTGAAAAGGAGTGTAGGAGAAAGATAACTGAGATGCCCACATGACTTCCTCTTCTTCCTTGGATATTCTTTCTTCCTCTTGTCCCCTCCCCACCTTTATTATTATTATTATTATTATTATTATTATTATTATTGTTATTATTATTATTTTGAACCAAGCAGCCCCTTTAAAAATGCACCATTTGTCTTTACAAGTTGAAAATCTCCAAGAATTTACTCAGGATGACCCCCACCACCACCCACACCCCCTTCCAGGCTTCAGTCATCTTGTATAAAGTTATTGTTAAGATGCTGCCTTCCTTGAAGGTGGATAAATGACGATAACGCAAAGAAAGAAGGCTTGCCATCCAGAGGGTCCCCCAGGATGGTGAGGGCTTGAGTGGTTGATTTGAGGCTAAGGATGGACAGCACCTGCTGAGGGCTTCTGGATTCTTAACCAAGACAAACAAATGTGATGAGAGAATCCAAGGAGATGATATCAAACTACCACAATCTATCGTGCCTCTGCAAAGTGCACTTGAACAAAGGCTGGGATGGCATACGATAGCATAATACACGTTTTACCCACAGAAATTTGCCTCTAAGGGAGAGAGAATACAGAACACATACCCCGAAACCATCACAACAAAGGCTAGTTTACATTTTTCCTCCCAAACGCAGCTACTTAACAGAGCATTTCTATGTTTATGGGCAATTGGGCTTGATAGATGTACCAGAAATCAGGGAGCAGGACAGGAGGGTGTAAGCATGTTGGCATTTTCATCTAGCTTTTAAGTAAGCCCCCCCCCCCCATTTTTAGCTACATCTTAGGGTTAAGTGTTAGGAGTTGGGAGCAACTCACTACTAAACTTCAGTTGATGGAGAAGAATGTGATAGGTTAGAGGAGGAGGTGAAGGTTCCTGGAGAGAGCCAGCTACAGAAAGGACATTGTTTGCATTTATAACTTTGAGTTATTCTGATTGTCCCTGCTCAATAGTTGAAACATCCCCTTAGTTAATTTGGCTCATTTAACTAGACATCACTGAATTGTATTGCTACGAGGGGATGAAGACTAAATAATATTAAATTTAATTACATAGTACTGTGTCCAACACATGGCTACCATTTCAATAAATGTTAAATTCACATCAGAAAAACAGCCACATGAATCTCAACCAAACAAGATGTGTTCGTGTGCCAAATGGGAAAACCTAACTCTATGCATGTATGTGTTTATACCACTCATATATTGTCATATATATTTATTACATATACTATATATTGCATTTATATATTTTAATATATTTATATTTATATGTTAATATAAATTTACTTATAAACATATATGGTCTACATATATACACACAGTGTATATATAGATAAAATTTTATATGTACATAAATATATATATTTATAAATATAAATATATATAAATATGTATATATACATACACATATAAATATATATATGCATACACATACATACACATTATTTAAGTCATGATTAATTTTTCTAATAGGAAGTATAATACATGCAAAAGAAACATTTGGAACTCTCCTATCCCCAGTATTACTGGTTAACTGCTTAAATCCCTCAGTTTGATACATCAAAATGCCTTTTATTAAGGACACATCTGTCACAGAGTTTGGAATTTTTCCCTCTAATATGATCCCACTATCAAGTTCTTTTGAACAGATTTTCTTCAGTAGAGTTTCCCACGTCTGGTTGCTTCAATAAAGACTAGTGACAAAGCTTTTTCAGCAGGATGGTATTTTTCTGTCAAATATGTAGGGTCGACAGTGGACAGTAGCTGAGGGATCCACCATGTTTGAAACAATGCAATCTATCATCGGAGTATATAAAATCGCTCTTGAGATGGAATAACCAAGTTAGGATAGCTTAATTTTAAAATCGAGGAACTTGAGACAAAGAGCCAGTATTTTGTTGTATTGGAACCTCCCCCCACCAGAAGACTTATAATCATTATTTCAATATTCTATCCAAGTTTACACTCTTAGCTTTCGGCTTGATTCTACTCAGCTTTTGTCTCTGGTTCAGTAAAAAGAATTATAGGTAATTCCAATAAAGCAAACTGTTTGCAGGATTAGGGGAGGTAGAGAACAAGTGGAACGTACCAAATGGTATCACAATAAATTATTTATGTGTTTGCCTCTGCTGTTAAATTGTGAAATCCCTGAGGGCAGTAACCATGCCTCATTCATCATTATTTTTCCAATCTATTTATTTCTCCAGTTTTACAGGAATCTAGTTAGATGTTAAATAAATGCTTCTAAATGGATGTATGAACAGATGGATGGATGGATGGATGGATGGATGGATGGATGGATGGATGGACAAATGAACCAGGGAAAGCATAATACTCTCAAACCATATAAATATTATTCAACTGCTAGTGGAATAGTTTGGTAGATAATAGGAAATTAACTTGGTAGTGTTCTTTTGCTGAACTATAATTAAATTTAAAAAGGAAAATTAGTATTGTTGTTCTAGTATTATAAAGAATGAAAGATATGCACATCCTCACACCTCGTCATTATTCTTCAGATGCATGCCCTGAGATAAAAATAATAATACTAAGTTTCCAAAATGGATACTACAAAAAGCTTTGTTAGGGAAGATATACGGTAAAAGATGTTCCCAATTTATACTGTCTGCCAGCTCCTGTCACTCCTGAGATTATCTATTAAATCACAAAGGCCTTCTTCTCCCTTTCTTTCTCTCCCTTCCTCCATGGTCTCTTTCAGAAAAACTCAGTGCTACTTGAGAAGACTGGTGGGGGTAAACTGAGAAAAGTTTTTGAGAAGGATGTCAGCTCCACTGTTTAAAGAGAACAAAAACCCTCTAGAATGTTCTAGGAAACAATTTTGGTAAATTCAACCCTGACTACCTGGGCTGGATATGTAGCCCAACTGCTTAAGCTTCAAGTGTATTTAGGTCGTGTGGAGAAAAGGTTTCCAAAATTAAGAACATAGGTAATTTTGGGAAACTCACAAGTGGCATGACAGAGAATATATTTCTCTTTAAAGAAGATGATTAGATTGAGGTTTCAAGAGTCCAATGTTGTATTCAAACCCTTTTGATTCTTTCTCAGTTTGTAATATAAAAGTAATGTCTTAGGACACTCTGGGAATACAGTGCTCTCCACTCTAAAAACCAAAGGCACCAATTTCTGGCAGTCTTTCTGTTCTCTTGTTCCTGGAACATTATTTCTCACTTCTGATGCCTCACTCACCCCCAGGACCTATGTGGAAGTCACCAGCCTCGGATGGAGCAGAGCAACACATTTCCACTTGCCCCCCTCTGAAGTAGGGGCAACCCTGCTGTTTCTTCAGGTGGTTCTGAGCATGCTCTGTACAAGGCAGGGCTGGCATTTCTTTTTTTTTTTTTTTAATTTTTATTTATTTATGATAGTCACACAGAGAGAGAGAGAGAGGCAGAGACATAGGCAGAAGGAGAAGCAGGCTCCATGCACTGGGAGCCCGACGTGGGATTCGATCCCGGGTCTCCAGGATCGCGCCCTGGGCCAAAGGCAGGCGCCAAACTGCTGCGCCACCCAGGGATCCCAGGGCTGGCATTTCTGAAGGCAAAGCTGCTTCTGCTGGAAGAGGCTCCTCCCTTTTCGGTAGGCCCTCACTTCTCAGTGTGGTCTGTCCATGAACCTACAGCATCAGCATCCCTGGCTTCTGGTTAGAAATGCCGAATTTCCAGCCCCACCCCAGACCTACTGAACATGCATTTTAACAAGATCCCCAGGTAATTATATGCACCTTAAAGTCTGAGAAGCAGGACTGTAAGTGACAAGGGAGTCCTGATGAAGAAACTCCTTTCATCTGCCGCTGTGTTCCCCTGGTGTGCTTCCAGCTGTGTTCCATCCAAGGCAATGAGCTCTGTGCACCCACACGCAGGCTCCTGTGAGCTCTGCAAATGAGAACTGCATGTTTCCAGGCGTCTCTACCACCCCTTGTGCCAAAAGACAATCTTATTGTCTAGCTCTGTTTTCTGCTTCCCCTCATCTGCCTGTTGTGGGTTGCCGTGGTCATACTGAGGATGTCAAATAGAAGAAGACAAGAGCTAAAAGTGATCAGAAAATGGTTTCTGTGAATCCACGCTCCTGAGCTGCAGGAGGGGAGGCATATTGATTATGTCTAACCCATCACATCACCTTTCTTTTCCATCTTCTTAGGAGTTTTGCCCGAAAGGATCAGAGGATGAGTGGACTCCCTCTGCTCCTTCCTCCTGCTTGCTGTGACTCATCCACACCTCCACAGTCTTGTCTTGCTCATGCACCCAGGAACATGGACTTTCTCACCTTCACCCTTTCCTCGCCACTCCCAGCCTCATCCCCTTATCAAGTGATGTGTCCCCTCCTCACTGATGAAGTGCACATCAAAAACAGTGGCAGATTTACAGGTTAAGAGTGATTTAGTGGCGTGCACTGCGGCCAAATTAATGCTGGCTATAATGTAGTTTACCTCATTAAACAATGCACACCAAGATCCTGTCTGTTGTAAAACAATTGGTCTCTGAAGCCCAGTATTCATCTTCCAGGGTTGCTGGGACATAATAAATGGGTAATATTCCAGTGATAATGGTAATGGAGTCACAGGCTCAGAGCTAATATTATGGCAAAGTAGTAATTATTTCAACAGTAAACAAGGGGATGGTTGAGCTGCCGACAGAATTCAAGCCTATTGAAATGGTTCAGTTAATTTACTTGGAGTCCAGGCCTGGGACTGGCTGAGGGTAGGATGAAGTTTTTATCCTCTGCTCAAGTGTTCCAAATCTTTCTCTGCTCTTTGATTTCCTCTGGCTGTGGAGAGAGTGAGAAATTCCCTTGTTTCTACTTGCCCTGCTTCTGATTTATAGGGAATGACAGGGACAGTGGCTTTAGGCCTCTGCCCGAGGATTCCAGAAAGAGGGGATGGCAATGGATCCAGAGAGGATACCATAGCCTCCAATGGTGAGACTTTGTCAGGGAGAGCAAACGTTAACTTATGGGTTAGAAAACCAGGGACCTTTATATGACAGACTTCGGCAAATTCCTCGTTTTTGTGGGTGCTCTGGCCCAAAGGCAGAGAGAGCAGTGAGCTAATTCTCAGGACACAGTGCTTAACTTAGCCGTCTGCAGTTCTGGAAGCTCCGTGAAATCTGAAGGAAACACCAGGCTCACCACAGTTTCCTGAAATCCAAAAGGAAAACTCTGAGATCAGATCATACATCACGGGCCTGGGACGTCCCCATGTGACCAAAATCATCAGGGATGACGTTGTCTTTGGCCAGAGGTACAAAGTGGAGGGAGAAGGGGAAACCAAGGTGAGAAGCAGGAAGGGCAATATATCCAAGTGAGCAATTTTGTGGCTTCCTCATATGATGTGCCCAGGTTCTAGTAATTTACTGCTGAGTAACAAACCACCCCCAACGGATCCTCATAACAACAGTCATGCCACTTTGCCTGTGGAGCTGGAGTGGTCTGGGCTCAGCCAGGTGACCTCGCCATGGCTTTGTATGCAGCTGTGAGCCAGATGTTGACTGAGGTTGGGCCCTCTCCAGGTCTGCCCACCCCCACTCCTCCAGCTGGGCCTGGGGATCTGAGCTTCCCTTGCTTCTTGCTCTCTTGAGGTCTCCTCACACGGTCTCTCCATATGTCAACTTCAGGATAATTGTATTTCTCAGGTGGTGGCCGAAGGCTCCCCAGCTAGCATCCCATGAGAAACCGGGGAGAGCTTCATTGTCTTTTGTGACCTGAACACCAAAGTCCCGTAGCCCTGCTTCTGCTCTACCCCGCTGCACAGGAGGGAGTCATGAAAGCAGCTCATTGTCCAGCGAAGGGGTTTCTACTGCAGCTGATGGACGGGCTCAATACCACTTATTAACACCAATATTGCCTTTCCTTAGTGGTAGTCTAGCTTCTCTGATTTTGATTCAAACCTTTTCCATTGCTCTGTCCATCCCATGGTTAACTCATGTATAGATAGGTCTGGCCATCATCTCTTCATTGTAACATGAGTAATCATTACGGCCTTTGATTAAATGTCTTTTATGCCTAGAGTTGACATAGAATAGTCATGCATTCCTACTTTCAGCAATATATATTATTACCAACTTATGAACGAGGAAACTGACCGAAGCAGATGAAACAGAGGCCCTAAGATCCGAACACAGGTCTGTTTGATTCCAAAGTCTAAGCTTTCCACCGTGCTGTTTCCCTTCGTGCAAAACTAGTTTCTATAGATACTCTAAGAGCTAATGAATAATAGCCACAGGAGTCACTATTGTGTGCCTTTGGAAAACTTCCCTAACCTTTCTGAGGTTTTAACATTCTTTTCCGTAAAATGGAGACTCTAGGGTACCTATCGCATCGGGCTGTTATGAAGATTAAATGTGATTGGAGGTGTTGAGGATTCTGCACAGAGCTTGGCAAGAAATACATTCCCAAGTATGGTTACTAAATGATGCTTTTTAATAACCTCAAAGAGAGCAAATCATTCTTCAAGCATAGCCTGTATTTTGTAAACAGTCATTTGGAATTGAATGATAAGATGTTTTATATATATATATATAGATAGATATATATATATTGTTTTATATATATATAATGAATTTGATGGATCTATATAATACATACAACCATTTATATATGTATGTATAAATATCTACATATACAAATATTTTTTAAAGATTTTATTTATTTATTCATGAGTATACACAGAGAGGAGAAAGAGAGAGGCAGAGACACAGGCAGAGGGAGAAGCAGGCTTCACCCAGGGAGCCTGACGTGGGACTCGATCCAGGGTCTCCAGGATCACACCCTGGGCTGCAGGCGGCGCTAAACTGCTGAGCCACCGGGGCTGCCCCATATACAAATATTTGATGAAAGGGTATATGTATTCCTATTTTTAAAAGATTTATAATTTATTTGTGTGTGTGTGTGTGTGTGTGAGAGAGAGAGAGAGAGAGAGAGAGAGTAGGAGCAGGAGGGAGGGTCAGAGGGGGAGGGAGAAGCAGATTCCCCGCTGAGCAAGGAGTCTGATGCAGGGCTTGATCCCAGGACCCCAAGATCATGACCTGAGCTGAAGGCAGATGCCCACCAGACTTAGCTACCCAGGAGCCCCTGAGTGTACTCCTAGTTTTTAAAGCAACTCTTCCATGAAAGGAATTTCAAAGATTCCCAGCATTGCTGATGACTGAGGTTATGAGGAAGTACTAAGTTTGGTGCTTGTCAACAATACCCTATTGTTCAAAGAGACCATATATGCAAAGGTGAACATTAATTAGTTGCAAGCTTTTCCAGGGGGTTCACTTCTAAAAGCCCTAATGATCATCAGCATCATATGGCCCTGATCATCAGCAGGCCCATATATCATTTTGTGGAACTATCTTGGAAAACACATAGGACACTTGATTCAGTCTACTGTTTAACCACTGATTTTCCAGGTGGGGACAGCCTCTGAGTCCCATGTGTCTCAACATAAATTACCTCAGCTAACATGGAGGTAAACCACCAGGGACTCACAAAGGGAGAGGGAAAAAGAAAAAAAAATAAGACCAAAAATTAATTTTAATAGTTTTTCCTTCTATTCCAGTGTTACCCAAAGTACTAAATTATAATACTGCTAATTCTAAAACCTCATCACTTTTTTTTAAAAGATTTTATTTATTTATCCATGAGAGACACAGGGAGGGAGAGAGAGGTAGAGACACAGGCAGAGGGAGAAGCAGGCTCCATGCCGGGAGCCCGACTTGGGACTTGATCCCAGGTCTCCAGCATCAGGCCCTGGGCTGAAGGCGGCACTAAACTGCTGAGCCACTGGGGCTGCCCATTCTCATCGCTTTTCAATCCAATGTCATTAGAATGCAGTTGGAAGAACAGTCTGGAGGCTAGAGATAAATGGGACCTAAGGACGCAGATGTGGACCAAACACACATGCGCACATGTGTATCCATACATATGCACATATGCACAGTGAACAATTATAGCTTGATATGTGTTTGATAACAGGCTCCACCTCCCACTGATGCAGATTGGAGGACTCTAGCATTTTTCATCTCCCCAGAGTCTGAAGGTGATTCTAATGGTATTTACCGAAGATGGAAGCAGAGATGACCATCTACCTTTGTATCAGAAAACCCATTTGGGCTGCCTTTAGAATCTGAGCTTTGTTCCAGAATGTATCCCTTGGTAACACTTAGGGAATATCATGACTCTTGACATCATCTGGAACAGTCTTAAGATCTCATGGAGCTCTAGGAGTCACAGCAAAAGGGGAAATAAGCCAATAGACCTTGGCTTTGTCCTATGGAGAGAATTATTAGTCTCAGATACAGCAATTTGCTGGTAGCAAATTATGGCTTCGCCTTCTTAATTCAATGTATTGTCTCTTCGAAGCATATTGTACTAGAATTGAAAATTGAAAATCTACTTCTAAAGGTTAAATTTATGATGATAAAAATTGTTGCAAACACATATTAAACATTTTGAAAAGTAGAAAAGTTAAGAAGAAGAATATAAATAACACCTGCACTTCCAACAGTTGGCAATAACCACTAATTAATTTTTTGAATAAAAACTGAGATTCACTTTGAAAGTGAGTGACAGGATTTCAAAGTACATCTCAATAGAAAATAAATCTCTTTGACAGAATGATCCTTTTTCTCATTGGTCAAATTATTATTATTATAATAATGTGTAAAATATTTTTGAAACTATGAAATCATAATGATGGGATTCTGAAAGACTATTCATCTCGGAGATGCCTGAGGAATTCAAAAGGAATGTAATAAATTGAGTAGAGCTCATATGACCGTGATCATCCAGGAAACATAAGACCTGTCTTGCCAAATAAACTCAGCGCTACAGGGGTTAGACAGAAATGGGAGAGGGGGGAT
Organism: Canis lupus familiaris; assembly: GCF_011100685.1. NCBI lineage: Eukaryota > Metazoa > Chordata > Mammalia > Carnivora > Canidae > Canis > Canis lupus. The sequence goes on from NC_049226.1 coordinate 2,844,086, forward strand.
AATGCTGGTGACCATCAAATGTGGATGTGAAACCAGAAGAGCTCGGGAGTCTGCAATTACTTGGGATGGTTGGAAGGTGCTGATTTAAATGCAAATGTGTTCCTCCTGGAAGATGGTGCCCATCATTAAAACTACTAGTGAAGGCAGGTTCTGATGTTAGCACAAAACACTATGTGAAAAAGAAAAGCGGGAACAGCATCTGAACAAACTTCCCTGAGGGTAAAACTGGAATCAACAGCAGGCCAGTGAGCATGTTTTAAGCTAACGAGATCAAAGATCCAGGGCTAGGGTTTATTTTCATGATCCATCCACCCCCTACCTTACCCCCAAACAAAAGCAACCCCAAAAAAAGACAAAGTGGGAAGAGCATAGAATGGTGTGAAAAACAGAAGTACTCCTCTGGGGCCCGACAAATGAGTACCTCATGATAGAGGAAGTCAAAACAGAGCTCTCGCAAGTAGAGCACTGCAGCTGTGAGCCGGAGAGGCGTCCTTGAGGAATGGCTTGGGGCCATGCTCTGACGGGCCACCCTTAGGAGCACTGTTTTGAACATGGATGAGAAGGATCCTAATTGCAAGGTCACGGAATTACAAGAAAGAGAACCAGGGAAGGGGATAGGTATAAAAATAAGAATTTTGATAGCAGTGATCAGAACTGTCAAGAGCAGGTCTTCGTGTAGCACAGATATTGGGAAACTTCTTCTCTATAAAGACTAGATGATAAATATTCCAGGCTCTGTAGGACATATGGTGTAGTTTCAAGTACTCGAGTCTGACACTGCAAGACAAAAGCCGCTGTAAACGAATGGGTATGGCTGTGTTCTCTTAAAACTTTGTCTCATGTTCCCATAAAGCATTTTAATTTCAAATAATTTGCACATGTCATGAAGTATTATTTTTCTCTAGCTATTCTCCAACCATTTAAAAGTGGAAAATTGTTTCTGAACTCACAGGCTCTTCAAAAGCAGGTAGCAGGTTGGAGGTCAGATGTGGCCTGTTGGTCACAGGCTGCAGATCTCTGGTGTCATGAAATAGGGCAAGAAGAACCAGCGCTGGCTCGGAGGTCCTGACTCCTTCGGAAGTCAGAGACCCTGGACTGATTCTAAAACTAGCACAGATCCAACTCTGCCTTTTGGCCTGTGATCTCCCTTTTGGTTTCTGGCCTGCACACTCGTGTCCTGTTATCCTGCTCTTTTTAAGCAGATTCAACTCCCCTCACTCACTTGGGCTACATTCCATGTAGCACTGGTAAAATGCTTAGGTGGACATTCAAATTAATTATGCTGCATAAATAAATATAAGATTTACCAAATGATAATTGCTGCTGTTATACCAACAGTCATAATCAAGGGTTACGACACTTGCTTTTTGAGTTTATGTTGCAAAAAAGTGAAAACATCCTTGTCTTAGAAAACTGCTCTGTACTGGGATTCCGGCTCTCCTCCCTGCCTTCTTGACTTGCTTGGCATTGCTTGGAGGCTCTGCATGATTAACACAGAACCTTAAAGAAGGACCATGCACGTGATGTTTTCGTGTTTAGGGAGCACCTGTGATGGAGGACTGCTAATCTCGTGTTGTGATCCCATCTCACAGATGAGGCACCAGTTCACTGAGGTTAACTGGCTTGTTGAAGGCTACTCCCTTCCTAATTGGCAGAACAAGAGAGTCAAATCAAGTGTCCTGACAACAGTGGCCTTCCCTTTACAGTATTCCCTGCTACCTCCTCTCATCTGTGACCCCAGGATGCCAGGTGGCATCTGTGTGTTGCAGGTTCTCCTTTCCCGGATATAGACTGGAGGCAACCAAGCTCCATTAGTGAAGATACATGCTGGGTGGAAGGGCCCGGATGTCTGTTGCTTTTCACTCGACCTGTAGCCTTTATCCGAGTTTCACCAAGGGATGTTGGATGATCAGTTGCCAGCCTCCCAACACACTCTACTCTCTTTTCTCCTTTACTTTCCCCCTCCTGTTTCCCAATGTGGTGTATATCATCAGATGGTGAAATAACTTGCATTGCCCTCCCCACCCCCCAGCACTTGGCAAGCACCTCCTTCCCTTATTCGCGCTGTGGGAAGTTTATAGTCAATATGAATTGTAATAGCTCCAAAGGGCTGTGTTCTCAGTGCTCTCCAGCTGGAGAACCCTCCCAGGCAAGACACGGGGAGAGTGACAACAACTCAATGTGAAGTTTTTAATTCCCTTTTGTATCTGACTTGGATCTTGAAAGGAACACTGCTGTGACCCTCCTGGCTCTCTCACTTTGCCTTCAACTCACTCAGCAGCCATGGCACTCAGGGAGGGCAGCAGACGGGTCCTCTCCCACTAGGCTGCCCTATCGATTAGCTAGGCAGAGAAAAGGGTTTTCATTTTTTTTTTTTTAAGGGTTTTCATTTTTAAAGGCACATGGAAACATCCTCAAAGCCAATGTTTAATTTAAGTATCACATGAGGAGAGCAGCAAAGCATCTCGATGTTATCAAGCCCCATGGACAGCATCACATCTAATTCCAAGTTACTATTCCTGGAAGTGGGAGTTGAGAAGACTTTATGTCTCACCTCATGTCCCTGATGAGAGACAGGTATCCCAGCTGATGGCTGCATGCACTTCACTTACGTGGCTAGAACACTGCTTACCAGAGATGAGGAGGGCACATCCCGCCTCAAGACTGGACCGTTATATACCAGATAAATTGTTTTTTTTTTTTTTTTTTTTAGGCTAGAAATAGCCTTTTCTATTTGTGCTTTTGTTTATTAAACCTAGGACACAGTATTATTATTTTTGGTTAAACTTCAGTTACTTTCTGCTATTTTAATGGAACTTCCATTTCTCCCCAAATCCGATGCTGCTAATTATGAACGTTTTCTTTTACAGGTGAAAGAAAGGATGGTGCAAAGCCAATGGGCAGTCAGGTATTCACCATCTCTGCTCAACAGGCATTTGTTAGGAACCGGGAGTTTCCACTGGGAATCTTAGAAGCAGCTGGAGGTTTGACTCAAGGGGAAACTGAGGCTCTGGAGAAGATTGTCAAAAGGAAATGATAACCTGTGTACCAAGAGTTCATCTAAAAATAGTATGGGCCAAACTCTAGTGGATGAACCGAGGTATTGTGGAAAGGCACAAAAATTGGACAGCCACATTTGACTTGTAACATATGACCTTTGACACATTATTCAAGTATTAGGAAAACCCTGTCAATTTTTAAAAATAAGATAAGATGCTACCTGTCAATGGCAGACATAATAAGACACTAATGCTCACTGACAGCACCACCTTTGATGAGACATACATTTATTGAGACTTCATTTTATCCCAGGCACAGGGCATGTACTCACATCCATTGTCACACGTATCCTTACAACAAGCCCAGGTACACATCCCATCATGATCCTCACTCTACAGATAAGATGCTTAAGGCTCAGAGAGGGTGGGCAATGTGGCCAAGGGGGCTATGCTTCGCGAGTCATATAATAAAAACTCAAGTCTTGAAAGTTCACCATGTCATGCCTCTGATGATGCTCAGGTGGTTTCTGGAACCCAGCCCATGCCCATGAAAGAGACAACATGCCAGTATCTGCAGATGGATCCAGAAGGCAAAGTTCACTTTCAAGCTCTACCCCATACTAGCTACCTGACCTTCAGCAAACTATTTAACAGTCTTGTCACTCGTCAAATATATATATAATAATAGCAGCTAAACTCATAGGGTAGTTCCAAAGATTAGAGGAGTTGATATAGGTAAAATGTTAGCACATTAAAAAGAACGTTATAAGCCTCTGCTACTATTGTTTTTTTGTTTTTTTGTTTTGTTTTTTTTTCGCCTTTATTAACCTTAGTGTCATCCTCCACTCAGTATATCTCCCTCCAATCTCCTCGTACTCAAATGAGAAGATTCATCAAATCTTAGGCCTGAGCTCCTTCGGCCTTAGAAGCTGTACTTTCTCAGAGGCCAGCTTCTAAGTAACTTATTTATGTTTAATTGTCATTTTCTGAAGATCAGCATAGACATAGAGCTGTAATTAACCTTTTATTGGGATTCTTCCACAGGTTAAATGACTTGCTCAAAGTAGCAGAGAGTCAATGGCAGCAGTTGGAATGGAATGAAGGCTGCTGCTCTTCCGCCTAGATTGTGATAGATGAAAGTAGCTACCATTAATAGTGGAGTTATTAGGCATAAAATAAGGAGGGCAAAAGAGGACAAATGGCTACCTGAATGACATTGCAAGGCCTACCTTTTATTCCTTCTATCACTATTATGTTGACTGTGAGCAATTATGTGCTGTAGGTGGTTTGGTGATAGCCCAGAGTTAGGGCTATATCACACCGTCCACAGGGTCTGTTATGCACCAGGGCAGGACAAAGCCCTCGATTCTGAATCAGTGGTGGCCATGTATTCAGGCCTTGTCTGTCACACAGTCTAAGAGCCATTTCCTGGAAGATCATAGGGCTTTTTTCCAACCTGGATTTTCTCATCTGTCAAATAAAGCTAATAGCAATACTAACCTCTTACGGTTGTTAGAGAATCAAATGAAAAGATTTTAAAATTTAAAAATGGCATAAAAATAGAAACTATTTGAATTCTAGCAAAAAAAAAAAAAAGATGATCTAAGTTAGCATGTCCTTTGGTGAATGGGTTGATTCATCTTGGTTTTTGCTATAGATTAAAAAATAGGACACCCAGTAAGCAGGAGAGCTATGGGTTCGGGGTGGAGCCTCTGTAACCCACCTGCCTGGTTACATCTTGTCCAACCCTATAGTAGTGTACGTCTTTGAGCAGGTTACCTATGTGAGCTCTCTGGGTCTCAGTCTCTTGAACTATAAAAGAACAGTAATAACACCTACGTCACAAGTTTGTCAAGAAAATTTAAGAGTTTATGCATGTGAAATGGTTATAATAGTGCCTGGAACATAGACAACTACTTTAAAAATTTTGGTTATCATGATGATGATGATGATGATGATGATGATGATGATCCCTCTTTCAGTCTTCTTTCCATATGGTTAGAATCTAACCATTTTAGACTGCTGCTATTTCTCTAATTACTGCCACTTGCATTTTTAGGCACAGAAACACTAGCTCCTAGCCTAAGAATCCAGGCTTGCTGAGATCCTAGGGTCCTTTACTGCTGTCTGCATTATAACAATGAAGTAGGGCTCTCATCAAGAGGTTCTTATAACCATGACAACATGAGCAGCACCACTCTACTGAGGATGTCATTGCCATGACAACACCTGAGTGACCAAAATCAAGAGGCCTAGAAAAGTGCTGTGATAAAGAGAGAAAACATCAACACAGAGGAATGTGGCCGTTTAAGAGAAGAACAAGGACTGGCCAGTGTGGACGCTTGGCAGTGAAGCCAAAGAAAGCAAAATTATGTTGATGTAAACATTGTGGTCACATTCATTAAGTTGCCCTTGATTTTCAAGGGCCAAGGGTTCTGGTTGGAAACAGAGATGCAAAGACAGATGGAACCACTTCTTTCCAACTCTTCCATGGATTTCACAATGTGCCATAACAATCAAGGGCCTTTTTCCCCTCTCAAAGGGAAGAAATGCCTCTAGGGTAATGTGGGCAATGAGAAGGAGTTTGTTAGGACTGTGAGGGAGAAATACTTTGAAGAGTTCTCAGGCACTTACTTGTAGGATTAGGTGGAGAAGATGTCACTACCTGTCACTGCTGGTACTTTTTTCCAGGTTGGTGAACTCTCTCCCATCTCCAACATTAGTCCAGATTAAGCACAGATTATCTGCTCCCTCTACTCTGTCTGACCTAAACTCAGCAACACTGAGGCAGCAGAGATGTTTACATAATTTCCAGGGCATACATCTGCAGAGAACTAAAATATTTTCCCCAGACGGCTGTCTCCCCCAGAATAGAACTTGGGTTGTGTTTGTCAGCTCTTCCAGGGTACTTAGTTGGCCATCCTAACCCATCCCCTTTGGAGCTTCCTGGAAGGGTTTCACCTGGATAATCCTCTGTGGCCAAAGGGGTGTCTGCCCAAGGCTAACTGGGTTCCTGTTCTGGTGGTGAGGAATAGATGAATTCAAATACTCTGTTCTAGTTGAGTATCTGGTCATGGAAGGGCAAATATTGAGGACTTTGAGAACTTCTTCCCTGGTCTCTAAGGGGGGGGGGGGTTGATAAATAAGCAGATATCATCCTTGATGCTCCTTGTCGTGGGCTCTTTCACACTCCAAGCAATGTTTCCCATAAGTGCTTTAGCTGCCAATGTTCAGTGGGATCTCCACTGGACTTGGCAGCAGAGTCTCATCTCCAGACAATGTTCCTTAGTGTCAGAGACAGTCAGTTGCTTTAGCAATGTGGAGACTTTGGTTTTGAATTCCCAGATCACTCAAAAGCCACATAGAGAAATTTTGGGATCACTCAAAGTGTATAGGTTGCTCCATAAGCACAGACCAGTCTTAGCTAATTCTTTCTTTTATTTCACCCAAAGAGGAGGGACAGTTGAGATCCCTAACACAAGTATAGCTGACCCTTGGACAACATGGGGATCAGGGGTGCTGAGACTTTGTGCAGTTGAAAGTCTACATATCAACCTTGAGCCCCCAAAACCTACCTACTAATAGCCTGTCAACCGGAAGCCTTACCAATGACATAAACAGTCAGTTAACATGTATTTTGTACGTTACATGTATTTGATGCCGTATTCTTTTAATAAAGGAAGCTACAGAAAGGAAAATATTATTAAGAAGACAGTAAGGAAGAGAAAATACATTTACAGTGCTATACTGTATTTATAAAGAAAAGAAAAGTTCTCATCTAAGTGGACCCAGGCAGTCCAAATTCATGCTGTTCAAGGACCACTATGATTACACAGCAATAATAGCCAAGAGATGGCCAAGGAAAGCCAGGCTGCAGACTGGACTTTGGGAAAATATCCTTCTTTACCCTCACACTCCCCTCCAAAAACTAACCCTACATCATGCCATATTTTATAGCAAAACTTCTCAAGGACTTTATTACCCTTTCCATCCATCCAACTCACTCTCTCCCCTTCCAATCAATCTTGCCCCATATCTTCTGGCACCAGAACCATTGTCACCAGCCAGGGTCTCATGCAAGTACATTTCACCAATTCTGAGCTCCCCATCTCCCTTGTCTTCCAAGGGACACGCAAGGATCACTCTCCCCTTTTAGGAAGCATCCTCTTCCTTATCTTTCAGATTACCTTTGTCACTCTCTGGCTGCTGCCTCACCACTATCTGTGCTGGCTCATTCTCTTGTCTTGGCACCCCAGTATGGGAATGCCCCAAGGCCCAGGCCACAAAACTATCCTATAACCATATAACCATCCTCACCTTGTAGGAGGTGATAGCTTGCCTTACAGGGCTGAATGCCATGAGGATGCTACTGATCCCCACATTTATTCCTCTAGCCCATGCACCCTCACATAGCCAGCTCTCTGCTAGCATCGTCACTTGTGAACCTTAGGTTCCAAGCTCCTGTTTCCACCTACAAATCTGCTCCTCTTGGAGTTCTTGGCAGCAGAAAATGGTATCGCTAGTCGCCAATGGCACCGGCTACAAATCTCAGTCACCCTTGATTCTTACCTCGGCCTCACAACTCCCATGTTTACTCAGTGAATCTTGGCAGCTTTAATTCAGAATATATTCCACATTGAACATGGTCTTACCACCTTCAACCCTACCACGACAGTTCACATCATTATCATTCCTTGAGGGACCAAAGCAGTATCTGAATTGGCATCCCAGTTGCTACCCTTACCTCACCTCTTGACCCCTGTCTTTTGCTTCAAGCAGTTAAAATGACCCTTGAACAACATGTATTCAATCATTTCACTCTGTTGCTTAAAACTGGTCAGTATTTGTGATGCAAATACATTCCAAAATTTTAACATGGTTTTCCAGGAGCTACATGATCTGACCCTTGTCTCTCTTTAATCACATACTAGGTCACTTCTTTGTGTCCACATTCTTATGGTTTTTCATACACACTAAGCATGTTCTGGACACGTGGTCTTGGTATTTGCAGATATCTTTGCTTGGAATACTCTCTCTTGATACATCCCATCCATGGGTTCACTTCCCTTGGGCCTCTAGGTATCTGTCAAGGCTGCTCCTGATACTCTAAAGTAGTACCACTCACCCTTCTCTATCGCATCTCTGGGTAAATGTGTCCTTTTCTTCCACAAAACAATCTTTCCCTGACACTAGGTGGCATATTTATTTATCAAATATTACCTTTACTTCCTTGTCGCAGCTCCACAAGGCAGAGTTGGTTTTTTTTTTTTTTTTTTTTTTTTTTAGGCAGAGACTTTGGATGCTGTGTTCACCACACAGTCAGAAGGACCTAGACATGCACTCTTGTGCTTTAGGTACTCAATAAATATCTGTTGAATAAAAGATGATCCTTTCTATTTATTATAACTCTGCTGTACTCTATCATTTCTGTTCAATCTAATAAATCTTGATTCTTTAAAAAAATAAATAAATAAGTCTGGAGTTGTCATGATCATTTTTGGAGAAAAGGGAGCTAGCCTACATGGATCAATGGACAAAAATAAATCAGACACCAGCTAGTTCCTAACACCTTACCTATTGCCACATAGGAGAAAAGCCAGATAGATAATTAGCCTTAATCCCTCAAAACAGGCAGTAAGGAGACCATTCTAGGTACCTAGGAGTTCTTGTCAACATAGTCTCTGCCTGCACTCTCACCTCACACTGACCCTATTACCAGCTTCTGGCAATTGGCCCGGCTACATATCTCTTAATTCTATACACTCCCCTCCTCTCCTACTATCTCATGATCTCTGACCTTGACCTTTTAATGGCCTTGAAAAAGTGAGTCCCCTTGCTCTGGGTCATAAAGAAAGGCTTGACCTTGCCAAAAGCTACCATTGTCACTACCTCACCTTAAGGTTTAGGAAGAAAAGAGATTCCTAACCCTTACCACAGGCACAGGCTGCAGCTGAAATCTGCAAAATGCAGTTTTACTGTCTTCCATTGGGAACAATTTAAATCCAACATGCCTCACTCCTGTCACTGCCCAGGTGACTCTGCAACCAGACCCTTCCCCCCATCACCAATGTCCTGCGGCTCTTTCATCCCCCCTTCTCCCCGCCTTACATTCTGGGGAACACCACTCGGTACCTAAGCGAGACCCTCTGTCTGGCCCTCAGCCCCCAGGCTGACCACTACCTGAACTGCCTTAAGTAATGAAAGTCCAGCTACTTCCTGAGGGCAACACATCCTCTGTGGCTCTCTCAAGAAATTGCTGGATTGTTTGTTTTGGCATCTGGAGGTTGGGGTGATGGTCCTTTCACTCCTCAAGATCACCTGGAGACCATTCCTCTTTCACATTTTTATTGAAAACCCTTTCAAAGCTTTTTCCCTCTGGCAATGTTGCAGCTACCTGTCCTTGCTGCCAATGACTGATGTCCTGAACTCCTCATGACTCTTTGAGGGCTTTCACATGGCTCACAGTCCTACTTGTCACTAACCTCAGCCATCATTGGCTATGACTTCAACATCCCTTTGATGATTTGTCAGACACCTGCACTGTCAGCTTCCTGGACCCCTCTTCTCCATGGACCTTCCCTTCTGTCTCACCATATTCTAGCACTGTGATTGGCCTGATCATGCTATTCTCCAGAACCTGTAATCACTAATTAAGGAACCAGCTTGTAACTTTCCAGCATGCTCCACTCTTCATAGTGTAAGTCCATGCTGACTTGATTCACCCATTCCTTGAACAAGTAATTCCTGAATGTCTGTAATTTGACAGGCACATGCTAACCATTGGTGTACACAACATTAAACAAGAAAGAGCATGTTCCTTCCCCTCATAAAGCTTATAATCCATTAAGAAGAAGGTAGGCAGTGCATAAATCTGATAGCCCCATGGGCTCCTTGATGACCCTGACCCTGGCAGCTGTGTCCTGATTCAGGGCCTTTGTATTCACCACTAGCCCTGCCAAGAACGTTCCTTCTGGGGTTAGTCCAGTGTCTTCCCACAACCCTCATGGGCTGTGTTCTTAATGACTCCATCCCTGTCTGTTTTTTTTTTTTTTATAACAATTTTGTTTTTTTTTTTTTTAATTTTTATTTATTTATGATAGTCACACAGAGAGAGAGAGAGAGAGGCAGAGACATAGGCAGAGGGAGAAGCAGGCTCCATGCACCGGGATCCCGACGTGGGATTCGATCCTGGGTCTCCAGGATCACGCCCTAGGCCAAAGGCAGGCGCTAAACCGCTGCGCTACCAGGGATCCCATCCATCCCTGTCTGTTTAAGATTACAACACCCACATAAGCTTAAACCATGCAAAATAATCTTAAGTTGTTAATGACAAAAATATGATTTTCTTTGAATATTTAAAAACTTTTCGGATCCCTGGGTGGCGCAGCGGTTTGGCGCCTGCCTTTGGCCCAGGGCGCGATCCTGGAGACCTGGGATCGAATCCCACGTCGGGCTCCCGGTGCATGGAGCCTGCTTCTCCCTCTGCCTGTGTCTCAGCCTCTCTCCTCTCTCTGTGTGACTATCATAAATAAATAAAAAAAAATTAAAAAAAAAACTTTTGCCATAACATTAAAAATCTTAACATTGGCTAAAAGTGAATAGGAAAAAAAATAAATAAATAAAAGTGAATAGGGACATAGAAATAGTAAAACTAATATTTACTTAGTATCCTAAATTTGGAACATTAGAAATGTTGACAATTAACAGAAGTTTTTGTTTAAACAAAAAGACAGCAACCCCCAACACATGCTGATAATCACTTTGCCTTTTATCTTGACTAATGTTTCCACAGTAATTACCATATAACACATTATAAGGTTTACATATCCATCAGCTTATTTTTTCTCTCACTAGAAGCTCTCTGAAGCCAGGGTTTTGTCTGCTTTGCTCATTCATGTGTCTCCAATGCCTTAGGACAGTCATTCAGCAGACAGAAGTTGCTTCATAAGCAATTATTGAGGAACACATGAATTCATACAGGGACAATCAAACCTGTTTTGCCAAGGAATTTTTCTGGGGAATGTGGGGAATCTGGAATTTTGGGTGATAGAATAAATTAATTGGTGAAGGGAGAAAGCCATTTGTCTCTTTCTCTCATGCAGATGATTAGCCAAATATCTTCAACCACAGTGACCCCAGTGAACCATTCAGTAGAGGGCAAACCAGTGATGCAAGAAATTAGAGAAGGAACACAAGGCTTCCTGAGTGCAGAACAGTTAAACAGGAGTCCTGAACCCATTATGGAGGAACTGATGAAAGAACAAAGTCATTCCTCTGAACTCTCTGTTAGAAAAGGGAAGAGGGATTTGCTTTTTGGGGCGAGGGGTGGGTGTGAGCAAAGAGGAATCAGTCACTGTTGGGGAGAATTGGCAAAGATGATTCTCCTAGGGATGGAAGAGCTACGGCTTCCTGACCTCAAATTCAAAGGTGATGACCAAGCTGACCGTGCAGTAATTCTCGGAGAACCTGTGCAGTCTAGCCAGGAAGGAGGCTGGAGCTTCCTTGATCTGAGAGGAACCACATTGGTATTCCGTTCATTCCCTCCCCACTGTCCTGGCTCCAGTAGTAAAAGCATTTTACACCACTACGAAGATAAAGTATGCCAAATACCACAAGGACACGTAGGAAAACTGAATGGAGTCAGATAATGAAAAACATACCCTGGAATCCAGCAATTTCTTTTCATATCTAAAGCTGTTAAAGTGTAAAACAACCTAATAATAACAATCAAAGCAGAAGACATACCATTGTGTGAGAGAATGATAGTATTTAACATGAAGAAAAAATAAATCAAGTCAGAGAGCAGCTGCATCACTGCCACGGGTCCTGGTCCCGTGGTGGAAGGGGAAGGGTGAGAGAGCATAAAACTCACAAAGGCCTACTCAGTAGGAGGAAGAGAACTCAGCTGAGAACTGAGGCAAAGTCGACCCTCCATGCTGGGCTCTGTCCTTTGCTCAGAGGTTTCATGCAAAGATCCACTGAAAGGAGCCTCAGATCACTGGGGAGGATGGAATGCCAAGGCCAAGCCCAGTGCCCCAACCAGAGTCCAGTGTCTGAACAAGGGTGTGGGTGACTTTGAAAGAATGGTGTGAAAAAGTGGACAAACCAGAGACCATAAGCCCCGGGCTGGCAGGAAATGTGAAACCAGACTATAGACATGTCTCAGAAGATCCAGAAGAAGCAATGGGTCAGCAATCAGGCAGGAAATCAATACACATTAAGAATATGGATCTTGGAGCAGAAAATACTTAGATTTGACTTTCACCTTGGCCATTTCATATTTGTGGGGAAATTATCCTCTCAAATCTCCATTTCTTTACCACTAATATGAAAATAGTATCTACTTATTAGACCATTCATGAGAATTAAGTGGTATCAAGTATGTAAAGTAAAGGGCCCAGCACAAGGCAACTAATATACAGTAGGTTCTTGAATGTGAGTGTGATCAGAAGCACTTGAGGGATTGGCTAACGTGCAGACTTCTGGGTCTCCCACCTTAGCTCTGGGGCGTAAGCCAGGTGATGCTAACGCTGCTAGTGCAGGGACCAGCCTTTGAGAATGGCACTGTATAGCAGTGGCGAAGCACATTCTGGAGACAGTGCTGGGGCTGGATCTCAGCAGTGCATCTCGGAGCTGTGTGACCTTGATCCATTAGCCTGACCTCTCCAAGCCTCCCTCCCTCACTGGTAAAGTAGCCTAATCATGGGACGTGTTTCACACTGCTGTTGTGAATAATCCACACTACCATGCGTAAATGTTCAGAAGAGTACCTAGTACACTTTTAAGCATCCACAGACTGTTTTTGTTACTCTTGGATAAAAGAGACTCTGGTTATAATCTAGACTCTAGGGGGAAAGCAGTCATCTCAGATCAAGCCACGATTCAGGATTCAAAAGTGTGGTACAAAGTCAGATCTACACATTGAAGTCCTGGTGATAAGGACATTTGGAATGGAAACTCTCTCCAAGTTGGCATGGCTGTTCTTGGTGGCTCCCCAACACAGGACCCCAAAGCCTTTAGTGTCTACGCGGGTCTGATGGAGAAGAGGTCACTGTGGTTGTGGTGGGTGGTGAAGCCCTGCTGAGACCCTTCTTACACCCCAAGTAGAGCTGCCTAACTACAGGTGCTCATCAGAAATGAGGTCTCCTGGATGGGCTGTCATTTTCAGAAGTCCTTTGCATCTTACTCAGCCAGGGCTGGTTAGCATCTGCGGGGCAGATGATACAATCCTCTTGCTTTTATGTTTCCTTTTTTTGTTCTATCAAAACAATTCTGCATAGTAACGGTCACCAAGTACCAGCATAAATAGCCTGACTAAGGAAAGTGTGGGGAAAGATGCTGTTAGCAATGTCTGAATTCAGCAGACGTCTGATTCTACAACATTTTTCAAGGGTTTTAAAATAATTGGGTAAAACCACAAACAGTGTCTGTGGTATGCACTCCTGCCCTTGGTTTCTAGACGGAGGCTTGATTTCATATGTTCTCAATCCAGCCACATTGAACTCATTAATTTCCCCACTAGTCTTTTTATGATTCTCCTCTTCTTTGAGGTAGGAAGTTGCACAGCTATAATATTGCTTTAAACCAGATCATAAATTTTAAACTTACGAAAACGCTTATTGACATTGGCAAATTTTACCCTAACTGTATCTAACTCGCTGTAATTTTACAGTTAAAGAGAATTACGGAGTTAAACAGTCATCAGTAAATGCCTTCCTCGGCTTTCTTCTTTCCCACCTTGGTCGGTGTGTCTGTGTCTAAACCATTCGCTTAACGAGTTTCTCGATCACTTTGCCTCAGACTTGAAGTTGCGCCACTGGTTTATCTTTATCATAATAAATCGCTTTCTCTGTATAGGTTGGGCCTAATACCGTATGCTCTGCTGCTACTGTGGACAGGAGATCTGCCACTTTCAATTATGATGCAATTATTTTTTTTTTCTTCCACCATCAATGACCACTGTAATATCTTTTGCAATAGCAATTACTTGGTTCTCCTGGGATAGCTACTTGGGGGTACTCTGGGAATTTTAATCAAGTACCTACGTTAATTAGAAAATGGTGGGGGGGTGATGAGGGAGGTGCTGATTAAGCATCTTTGAATATCTATCCATTCTGGCAATTGACTGAGCTTCAGCTTTTGTAAGGATTCAACCTTTTCAGAGAAAAGAATTTTAATTTCTTCCCCTTTTGTTCTTGTCTCATGGGTGGGAGGGAGAGGAAGGTGCTGGCTGGGGCTGCGGAAGCTAATGTTGTTGGGTACCTACTACATGTCATCATGGGGCCAGGAGCTTGGCATTGAAGAGTCCACGTAAACCTCACCACATCCATGTTAGAAAGGTCTTATTATTTCTGTTTTGCAGATGAAGAGTCTTAGGCTTGGTCCTGGGAGCAGACCAGCGGGGGGGGGGGGGGGGATCTTTTCTTATAAAATCTTTGGACTCGTTTGAGAAACATATTATAGACAGTAAAGGATGATATGAAGAGATGAAGCTCCTGTATATTGCCCTTTACTCACTATAACTGCTTTTATTTTCAATTATGCACCAGAAAGACTTAATTTTAAAAAGGGATGGGACATACGGTATCCATAGATTGGACACCTTTTTGTTCAACAATCACAGGGCCTGCAAACATCTGGTGCTGTGCTAGGCACTGAGTTTGTGATAAAATAAAACAGCATAAGAACTGTTCCTGCTCTCCTTGATCCCTTGGACAGGAAGAGGGCCTCATGAGCCTATGAGTCGCAGTAAGAATTGCCATTGTTAGAAGTCTGTGCAAAGAGCTATGGTATCTCAAAAAAAAAAAGAGGTGACTCACTTTGCCTGAAGAAAGTCACCAGAGACCTCTGAACTGGTCACATTTGAGCATGGTCTTAGGACAAAGGTAAAACTCTATCCGAAAGGTGCAAGGAGATGATATAGGAAGACTAGATGGTAAGTGCAAAGGTAAAGGCACCAACTATGCAGCAAATGTCACGTTGTTGGTGTGATTGCAGCATGTGGGGCAAATGGGGTCCAGAACCAAATAACAAATCTCTCAATGCTATGCCAGGGAGCAAGAACAAAGCTTATAAAGAGATGCCTCTTCCAGAAGGTTCATCGCTACCTTGGTGTGACCTAGCCATTGAGCAGTGGAGGGGACTTCAAATCCAGCTGGACCTGTTTTCAAGGCCCATCTCCCTCAGACAGATGGCCGCCTTAGGAGGCAGCTTCCACCTGTGAAGATGGGGCCATTACAGGTAGCCAGAACCTCAAAGAAAGGCCAGACATTCCAGAATGCCTGAAGCAGAAGAATGGAGCTGGAAAATTCATACCTGCCCTCAGGAAGCAGAAAAATAGAGCAGACTCACTGGCCATTTCCCAAACACACCTCCGGAGTGAAGTAACAAAGGGGAAAATAAAAAGCTTCTCTCCTATGTCTCTTCGATTCTCATACTCCAGTGGAAGACAGGCAAGCAGCTGGCAGCTCAGCAGGTTTCCTGGGCAGGGAGCCTGCCCTGAAAAGTTGTAAAAAGACACAGATCCCAAGGCTTCCTTTTTTTTTTTTTTTTTTTTTTTTGCCTCAGGTCCTTCTTTCTTTGGAACTCAGGCCACTTGCCTGGTTTCATAGCACAGGCAACCATGACTGGAGAGTGAATTTATTCACCGAGCCCCCTTGGCCTACTCTAGTAAGGATTTATGGCCTGTATTGATTAATTACAGGGCAACCCAATCAAAATGAGAGTCTAAGAGTTGTCCAGAGTTGGCACAGAGATATTTTAAAAACATCTTTTTCTTTCTTACCTTTTTTGGGGGGTAGAGGGGAGCTTTTTTGGTTTTCTCCTGCTGGGTGGTAACCATCTGTGGGCAAGGAGATGCCTTTAGTTCCATTTTGTCCTCCTTGCCTTCCATCCCCAGCTCTTCTTTGCTGGAGAAGTTTTTCTCGTCTGCCATCCTAATGATCTCTGTGCCACATGGGGCCCCTGATGCTGGTGCTGACAGACTGCTCATTAGTGCCAGGGTGCTGCAGTCAGCCGATGGCATGCCACAGCTCTGCTCCTGACACTTTTTCACAGAGCTGTCACTGGAGTCATGGCGCCTGCCAGCTCTGGTTGAACTCAAGCTGTGATACCTCCAGTGCCAATTAGTGCTTCAGTGTCCTGCTTGGCTGGGGAGGAAGACCTGTCAGTGCTGACAAATGGGGAAATAGGTGGGCGTGGAGGGGGGGTACAGAGGGAAGGACTCTGGGCATTGGCAAGGAGAAGGGCTTCCATCCAAGGGTCACTTTGTCCTCACCAACTTGGTGAGGTTTTCGGTGCCTTTTAAAACCATGAGAAACAAGGTCCAGAGAAACCAACTGTCCCTGGGCCTCTTCAAGTACAGCAGGGGAGCTCAGGTGGACAGGAAGAGATTTGGCAGCTGGGGAAGGTTGCTCAGTCTTGCAGGTATAGTCCACTGCACACTGTGGAAAGGGAAGGGTTCCGTAACAGGGCCCGGGTTGCAAATATAGACATGTGGTCCTGCTCTCATTCTGCACCCAGAGTCTTTCTATGGCCCTGGGAAAAACCAATCAATCTCTTTCCCACTTTAATTCATATACTGTAGGAGGGCGGGGGAAGGCAGGGAGAATTTTTCAACTAATATTTCTCTCTTTTTTTTTTTTGGTACTGATTTCTCTCTTTGGATTTTTATTTTTTTAACCCATGAGGTGCAGCAGATTTTCATATACCATTGAACTAACTTTCCCTGGCAATATATGGGATTATTTTATGAAACTGTTGGGAGCCACTGAGGGTTTAGGTATAATTAGGGTTGGGAAGAGTAATACACCAAAAGGATCAAGAGCCCAGAAAGGCCAGATGAAGACAAGGTGAGAGAAACACACACATCAGGGGGAGTGATTGAGGCAGTGAGGGAAGCGGAAGGGATTTCACAGAAGACCCACTTTCAAAGTCACTTGTGAGCCTTCTCAACTTTTTCAAAAGAGTACTTGAAAAGGAATCTCTCCTCAAGGAAGAGTCAAGCCCTGCCATAGCAGGTTCCCCAGTAGAGGGACTTCAGGAAAGGCTTGACAATCCTGTGAAGACCAGAGAAAATGTCCTGGAGACCTCCCAGTTGAGCTCCAGCAGGAAACGCACCAGGTCCCAACAGCGATATCAAAGTGGAAGAGAATTTCTCAGGGTTCAGGATGAAGTCTTTGAACCAGGAGTACAGGCTTGCCTCTCGGGGGCACTGGCAAAGGTAAGTGCTTGCTTACTGAATCAACAAATACTCCTTGAATGCTTTCCAGATGCTGGGCATTGAGCTAGAAGGTGAAGAAGCAAAGTGAGATGTAGGGCCTCAAAGAGACTTAGGTCTCAAGGAACTCATGGACCAGAAATCAGGACACACTCTGTAAATAGCTCATTGGACCTTACTGATCCCCCAACCAATGTCTAGGTACGAAGTATTCCTTTAGCAGCCTTGGTGAGGTTTTTATTTTCAGTGTTTTGTATGATGGGAGAGAGGAAGAGGTCAGGACACTCAAGAGGGCAGCTCCATTAGGACGCTCAGTGATTCCTGGTTCCATATGCATCAAAGAACTCAGACAAGAACAATCGGACTCATACCTTCATCCGAGTTTCATGTTGGGATCTCGGGGTTGTGGTAATATAGGAATCGCAGCCTCCTCTCTAAAGCTCTTAAAACCCAATAGCAACTGGAAACCTAAACATTTGACTTTGAGAATACTTTTCCATGAAGAGAGAGGTGCTAATAAGCACCTTTTAGGATATCCTGAAAGAGATGGTATTTCTATTTCCTTAGGGAAGACTCAGAGGAATAGAGAACATTGAAAGTATTCTTTTGGACACAAGAAGACTAGAGCTTAGAGCTGTGTAAAAATAAATTCCTGCATGCCTAGACGGGGACGAAAGACAAGATACAGAGCCATGAATGGGGAATGTGTCTATAGGAGACAGAGGTCCCTGAGGCCACCTGGGCCACTGCAGTAGGATGCTAGTACTTTTTACAGAGTTAGGCAAGGGGCCAATAAAACATTCGTATGGATCCAAGTGGATTTCCATGTGAGACAGGGAGACGAGGGCGCGTCTTTCTGAAAAGATCAAGGCCAATGCAGGTGTAAGCAACACTCGCACACTCCAGAGCAGCTGTGTAGAGGGAGGGCGGGCATCTTTCCAAACTCGTGTACTTTCTTCTTGACCTCTTGGGAGTGGTAGGCTCATGAGGGGAACTAGAAGACATGTTGCCAGGAGTAAGAGGAAACCGCTTCCCATGATCAATGGTAGCACAGCGATGTGGCTTGGGAGGCCTCCGCTCCCTCTCCATCTTGGATATGGATAAATGACGTTTTCTCCATCCGATGTAAAGTGCCAGGCAGGTGATTTCAAGGACAAGGCTCCTCTACCCTCTTCCAACCAGATGTTACTCCTAAGTGGCTGTGTATCAAAATAGTAGGAGCCAGTTACTAAGTGGTGGTTAACACTCCTGTTCTCCTTTTTCACATAAAAGGTGGTCAAGGCTCCTATATATTCTAAGGAGGTTTATGTAAATTTATTACATGTAGCACCATATGAGTTATGATGGAAAAAACTCGGATTTTTCAGAAATGTACAAAACAAACAGATCCGTCTGGAGGGATAAAATGTAATGAAGCCATCAGGGTTGCCGACGTGCTTAGCTTCCATCAGCTATCGATTCAGGGATTATAATGGGTACCTGTGTGAGAATGCTCCAGAATGAAACATGATCTACCCCCACAGGATGGGACAAAAGATGACAACAGCTCTCTGCCTCTGGAGCCTTTGCTGAGATGCGTCCTATATTTTTTTCCTCCAAGGAACCCCAAGCCTGTCCCAACTTATTTAAAATAAGTACCGTTTTGGAAATATTTAGTGGGGGAAGATGAAGGTCTGACGGCTAAGGGTCTCCAGCTTCAGTTCAGACCTGGCAGCAGCCCAATGACACCTCTGATCTCCAAATAATCAATCACAGGGAAAACGGCACCCTGGTGAGTTCAAGGTGATTAGTTACTGCTTGGCATGTCTCATCAGTTTGAATCTGGGATAGCTAATCTGGACCAGGGATCTGGAAACGGCTGTTCATCTAAATTACTCTGATCCACAGGTAAATTCTGATTATTTTGCTCCTCTCCCCTTGATCCATCTTCTGTTTCCATAGCAGCCAAAACCCCAGTAAAATGGAAGCATCTGGCACAGGCTCAGGTAAAGTCCTCTGGGGAAATGAGTCTGCTGGATGGCCACCAAGGGGGGGGGGGAAGGACTCTAAGGTGCGCCAGTGTGAACTCCAGCAAGATAAAAGGAAGAGGGCTCCAATGCCAGAGGAAAGACAAAGTAATTGTGAGAAGGGGTGGTGGTGGTGGGGTATGTGGAAAGAATGGAAATTAATGCACAAGTGTTTAAGACACTGAGAGAGAAAGGGAAAGGAAAGAATAAAAACACAAAGCATGAAAGGGCAAGACAAAGGAGAAGATCAACAGAGGAGAAGGAGAAAAGGGGACCCAGCAAAGGACAAAGAGTGGAAGAGCCAGAAGAGAAAGAGAAGACACCCAAGGGGGGCCAGAGGGAGGCCTGCAGGAGGGCGGGGCCCGGTGCCTCTGGACAGAAGGCAAAGCCAGTCCACCCAGGATGATGAATGATCCGCAGACCCTGAAGGCACAGACCACCCTGGCAGCCGGGAGCACTGGGGACTCCGCATTCAGCAGTGATGAAGGGCGGGCACCGTGGACTCGGGACGTCTGCCCCTTTCGACCACCCATCCTTCGGAGGTGTCCTAGGGCTACGTTCTCTCAAGGATGCTCTCCTGCGCAGCAGGAGTCTCCTCCCAGATTCTGGGCCAGTCCATCAGGAAGGCCCTACCCAGCCGAGAGAATCGCAGCCTGCAAGGGCCCTCTCCCATCCCGTTGCTCAGGTGGTAGCGTCAGAAATGGTGGCATGGGGTAGTTTCTCCCCGCTGCAGGCCAAATGTACTGCAAATTCCAGCCCCCCCCCCCCGCCCCGAGAAGCTGTAGGAGGGCAAGTCTGTCACTATCCGGGAGAGGGAGTGAGGTGTCAGGGCCCCTCCAGTGTCCTGAACGGATTTTACTTAAAGGCCCTGGTGTGGTGGACACTGCGATGCTCTCCCCTCCAAGAGGGGAGGGTGTCAGCCCCAGTGGGTAGATGTGCTGCTGGGGGGCGGAAGTCTGGTGCCACCGCTCATGAGGATTGTCTCACCTAAAGTCACCTGGCCCAGGGTAATGATCCTTCAGGGGACAGCCCAAATTCTGGGACTGAATGCTCTGCTGGTGTAAGAGGCCATCTCTCACCCCCACAGAGAGCGCTGCTAAAGGGTAAGGGTAGCTCTCCATAGGGTCAGCTGAGACACTCCACGGGTCTTCAAGCAGCTCAGCTTCTCCCTCAGCCAAACCCTGCTTCTGTCCCTTCCCTGTCACAGGAGCTGATCCCAAGAGCTCCTCAAATAAACTTCTTGCACCCCAATGGCGTTACTCAGGGTCTTCTTTGGGCACCCAACCTGCAACACCAAGCAGACATCCACTACTATGGTTCCTTTAGACTCCTTAAATGTGCAGTACTCAGCTGCACAGTTGTGCACGCGTGCACACGCACACTCACACGCACACACTTATTTAAATACAGTTCACATTAACCAGCAATAAGCACTGAAATGAGGCATCTTTATTCACATCTCTGTTCAAATGTCACCTTTTCAAAGGCCTTCCCTGACCAAACCTCTGGTCCTTCGTCAATGTATCCTGCTCTATCTTCTCATTCTTGTCCCCCCTTCTTATACTGTATACTCATGGTTTTTTGTCACTTGTCTCCTGAGACTGTAAGCTCATAAGAAGACAAGAAACTTGTATGTTTTGCTTTATTGCCACATCCTCAGTGCTCGGAAGAGTGCCTGGGCTATTACAAGCACTCAGTACATATTTATTTATTTATTTTTATTTTTTGTTTTTTTTTTTCTCAGTACATATTTAAAAACAAATGAAATAATTCAATGCACCTTGGATAAAAGCTAGCTTAATGATAAATGGCATCTCCCCTTAAATTCTAAAGGTTGAACGTTCAATCCATGAAAGCACAAAACAACACTTAGTCTGGTCTACAAAACATCTAGACATTTACCCAAAGCAAATATTGCAATTTAGTCACATTGCCCTATATTTGTTTTCTAGGATTACTCAGAGTAAAACAACAACAAAACCACAAAACAACTAATGGGCTAGGGGCCAGGTATCTGTCAGTGCTGAAGAAGCAGACTTAGACTTTTTCATTTTAGGACTCTGGCCATTCAAAGCTTTCACGCCTCGTGGTGTGTTTGTGTTTTCAGTATCTTACGACAACCACCTGAACAATGCCACCTATGCTGATTGTTCCATCAGTAAAGAGGATCAGTCGAATTCACCCAGAACATCTTACCACCATTTCACCCAGAAACAACTGGGATTCATTTCCCTGGGATTTGAGAGATCCCCAAATTTGATTTCTGCAGTCTTACAGGATATATTCCTGTCTTGCAGAGGACACCGAAATTCTCTGCACAGCCACAGGTACATTGTTATCAGGATACCCCAAATGTAGGACTGTTTGGGCAAAGCCACCGGTGCCACGACCTCCTAGCCCTGGCCAATAATTCTTCCATTTCCTCTCTTACCTTTTGGGGAGATGTGTCTCCAGGTAACCGTAGGCTCTGGTCTACCCGTTGCTATGCAGGTGAGGCTGATATTGTTCCCTTCATTGATGGAGATATCTGAAGAAATCTCCACAATTTTAGGAGATACTGTGGAAACAAAACAGAAGGGAAATAAAAATCTCATTGAAATATGTCTTTGTTGTCTTACAATGATAGTTTGCAGAACAACCCAGGGGCTGAAATATCGGGACTGTAGGAATAAATGATGAGAAATTAGAGAAATTACCTTAAGCATGAAAGAAATATCTTACCTCGAATTTAGCTTCTATTTCCTCCCATTCAAACACAGAGTCAGGGAGTCTGAGTGGGAATGGATTCCACTGCAATACTGCAAGAACTGTTCCCCTAGCTTCCACCCGCTTCCTTCTCCATTCTCACCCCCACCCACCTCCGACACACATCCACGAGTCATTCTCCACACCACAGTCAGTCCTCTTTTTATAATGCGATTCTGGTTGCATCATATCTGCCTAAACACCCCCAGGTGCTCCCTATTGCCCACCTGAAAATACTCAAGCTTCTCAGCCCTGGGTACCAGGCCGATCAGAGTCCAGCAGTAATCTGTGTTTCTACTACCCTTCCCCGTCATTCCCCCTCTCCTTACTGTCCCTATTATCCCAACCCGCCATGTCCTTCCTGGCCGTCATGCATTTGAGATCTACACTGTTCCTTATGTCCTTCCTAGGATGTCCAAAACTTCTGGTCATCCTTAAAGGTACAAATCAGATTCCACGTTGTTGCAGCTTTCTCTACCCCTATTCCTCTTTGCCTTCCTTCACAAATCTAAGTTACTGCTGCTTCTCATTTGTGCCCCCAGGGTACATTACAGTTACCTGATGAGGAATCAGAGGATTTCCAATTAGACATAACCCACTTGTTCTTTTTTTCTTTCTGTACTCTAAATTAATCCCCCATTCTAATTGGTAAAATTGGGAGCAGGATGCCAACTTCCTTCAGTCTTTTGTTTTGGAACCAGGCTTCCCTTAGGAAGCTATATTTTGTTGTGGTCCTCCTCATACATGCTTCATGGAGACAGCATCCGGAGGGGATCTGTAGACCCCACAGGATAGCCGGCACTTGCCTGTGTGCACCTGTCTCATTCTAGGGTTCCAAATTAGAAGCTCATTGTTGCTGCACATCTAAGCCTAATTCTCTAGAACCATCTTTACCACCAGTGAAAGTGATATTTAGCTCAAGTATGACTGTTTGTTTGTCTTATCTGCCAATTGGTTTGCAAAGTAAGGGTGTTGGGGCACCTGGGTGGCTCAGTGGTTGAGCATCTGCCTTCGGCTCAGGGCGTGATCCTAGGGTCCTGGGATTGAGTCCCCCATCGGGCTCTCTGCAGGGAGCCGGCTTCTCCTTCTGCCTGTGTCTCTGCCTCTCTCTCTGTGTCTCTTATGAATAAATAAAATCTTTAGAAAAAATAAAGGGTACCATTTATTGTGCCCCCAGACTCCAATTCTTGGCACTTATCCTACTATATTTTGGTTATTTACTTAGCATCTCTCATCCACTAACCAAGAACGTTTTGACAGACTGAACCATGACATACTCATATTTACAACCACAGCAAAAGCCCAACAAATGATATGCAAGGAAATCACCTTTCCAACCTGCTACATGTTCATACAACATCAGGACTGGATCACTAACACATATCAGTTCAGTCTCACAGACACTAGTTTTGACACCTTAGTTCTTTACAAGTGTCCCCTCTATCCAGGTCCCTTGAGGTTCTCATATTAGGTCCTTCCCTTGAATAAGCCCCTTTCTAGGCCATCAGGGTATGCAATTCCAGGCACATCATCCACCTAATACATAATGCTGTCTGGTCAGCTGGAGATCCTAGGAAACCTAAATGTTTACCTTATTCCTTGTCCCAAGGCCAGATGATGGCCATCACGTGGAAATCAGATTGATTGGAAATTTCCATGCTGGCCTTTCTTCTACTTGAACCATTAATCATTCACTTTTAATTGTGCTGGATTTTCTTCTCCATGTAAAGGGGGTATCATGCCAGTATCTTTTTCTAGCCCGTGTTCCTTCCTCCTTTCTTGCATATTGTCTTCCACCCCTTTCCCCACATCAGACAACTGGGAACACTCATTAATAAGCATGTGTTGCACTTTTGGATCCTAATCCCCATGCCTTTGCTGATGATTTTGGTCATGTAGATTCTTCTCCCCAACCTCCTCCCAATGTATACCTATTGGAATTGTTCAAGGTCCAGTTGAGTCACCATCCCTTCCATAAGATCTTCCAGATATCTCCCAAAAGATGTGACTTCTCTTTCTTGGGGATTCCATAGCCTCCTCCAAGGCATTTAAAATAAACTTGCCTATGTTAGCCCGATCTCACCTTTCTTCTCTGTTATAAATTATCTGAATACAAGCTACAGAGCAAGAGCTTTACTCTTCTTTTTATTTTCTGCTGTCTTGAATAAGATGTCTTGCATAAAGTAAACACCAGTTAATCATTTTTGGATTTAAATCCACCTCAAGCTTCAGAAAATAAGGCAGTGTGTGTGTGTGTGTGTGTGTGTGTGTGTTTGCACAAATAGTCTCACAACTATTTGGCAGGAGAGTCAATGTGGTGAGGGCTGGGGAGTGACCACTGGTTCTATGATCCAGGACTTCAAAGAAATAATATTGCATTTTATGCTTGTACTGATTTAAAAGCTAGATTGAATCTTCTGGGACAGAAATATAATTGATGAGTAAATGACTGAACACTTGATTTGCTGACTATCTGAAGGATCCAAATTTCTGAATGCTCTTAGTCTTAAAATCATTTAAATTTGATGTATTTTATTCACAGTTTTAACTGGAACAGTAATTTCTTGCACCACCACTCCCCCAATGCATACATTTGCCTGGCCCTTGCTCCCGCCCATTGTTGGCACCCACAGAGCTCTGCTTGCTTCCTGGAGGACAGGCTGCTTGCATAATGACCGTGCTGGCCTTGCAGACGTTGCTTCAACTGTGCAGGTAAGTAATTTATTGATCTGTAAAGCACTCTGAGATGCTCTGCAAGGGATTATGTCATGCCAACGCCATGCAATAAAATAAAAAATGATGGACTTTGTGAACACAGGGTGATTTAAGGTTTGTAGTTGGAAGTGTGCTTAAAGTACATTTTAAGTGGAAATCAGGCTGGGTAATGAATTACTTTTGCTTTGGAAGGGCTTACTGGGAGTTCATTTTCCTGGCTTCTTACATGATAGCTAATCTGCTAATCATACACTAGAGAACAATGGACAGTCCCCAAGTAGAATAGAAGGTGTTTTGGGCCAGAGCTGTCAGCACAGTAAGTATATTAAATGAGACAATCACACCTCATGCTTGGAAGAATCATCTAGAATTGTCTCCCTCCGCTAACAATTGGAAAGTGTCCCACTTATGAAGTAGAAGTTGAAGAAATGCTTGCTGTTCTTTCAATGCTGCACAGGAGTGCAACTCAAAGGTGGCAAATGGCCCCAGATGAGTTTGAAAGGCAGACTATTCATGGCATCGAGCTGAGATGGTTTGACCAGAGGTGCAATGCCAATGATCAGAACTACATTAGCACAATACCTAAGATGCTAAAAGAGTAAAAGTATAATTTTCTAGGTGGCAACTGCTAGCATACTGTATTTAAAATTAAATTGAGCTGATAAGAATACACTGTGGCCCTAGCTAATTCATGTTCATAAAAATGTTCTGGCCAATTAAGGCAGGGCTATTTATATATTTCTGTTATTTCCATAGATACATTCTGCATCTTACCTCTTCTCATTATGCAGGCTCTTATAAACATACTAGTATTGTTTTCCTTCCTTCCTTCATCAATATTCATTGATCACTTCCATCTACTAGCATTGTGCTTAACACTAAGAACTTAATGCTAAAGGCATGCCTGGGTAGCCCAGCAGTTGGGCTTCTTCCTTTAGCTCAGGGTGTGGTCTGGGTCTGGGGATTGGGTTCCATGTCAGGCTCCCTATGGGGAGCCTGTTTCTCCATCTGTCTCTCTACCTCTCTCTCCATGTCTTTCATGAATGAATGAATGAATGAATGAATGAATAAATAAATAAAATCTTAAAGACCTTGATGCTAAAAAAGACACAGCCATTGTCCTCAAGGAGTTTGCAGTCAATAAATGTAAAAACAGAAGTATACCCCCTTAATGTCTGGTGATATAGAGGAATAGATATGATGCTGAGGGAAGACAGAGGATAGATACTTAAGCCAGCCTAGATATGGAAGTCATGGGAGACTTTTTGGATGTGTGACACCTGACTAAGCTCAAGAAAATAAGTAAAAGTCAATCTGGAGAGAAGTAGGAAGATATTGTAGGCAAAGGAGACAATACAGAAATAGTACTATTATTAGGAGTTTTTTGTAGCCAGGCATAATTGGTAATGGGCAAATAGCTGCTAAAGGAGGCTGGGCCAAACATCATTCAACAAACATTCAATGAACACTTCCTGTATACACAACTGTGTTGTAGATACATGAATGACATGCAGAAATAAATTTTGTTGGCCCTCCTTTGCTGTTTGGGGAAGCAGTGCATACAAACATCCCAGAAAGTTGAAAAATAAAGTAAAATCTGTCCCCAAATTGTGTGTGGTTGAATGTCAAATGAGTGGTATAAACATTAAGCTCTGTAAGTTAGAAAGAGGGAGGATCATAGTAAGTAGGAGTGTCAGAGTGGCTTTGCCTTGGCTCTCAAGTCTATTTTGAATACCAACCAATGAAAAAAAAAAAACAGTCACAAAGCCTGAGAAAATGAAGCTGCTTTGTGTGGGACAGGAATACAGAAATCCATGAACTGTATGAAGATGCAAAGTTGACTTACTACAAAAGACAGTAGAGAGTTGTGGTTGAGATCCTGGCTCAACCGTGTTCAAACCAGACAGCCTTAGCCAGATCACTTCACCTCTCTGTGCCTGACTTCCCCATCTATGCAATGAAGTGATAATTCCATGTACCTCACAGGATTCTTCTGAGGACTTAAGGAATAAGTTTATAAAATGGACTTAAAGGAGCTCCTAGCAATGTAAAGTGCTCAATAAGTGAGTTGTAATATTGTGTGCGCTTGGCAAACACACATATGTAGTGTCAATACAGAATGGATGGTTGATAAATTTTAACTGACTCAAGGAAGAATGGGATACAAGATCAATGAGATAAGATAAAGCCAAAGCATGGAATAACCTCAATGACTAGGTCTTAATTTTCAGTCTATCCTATAGCCAATGGCAAGCATTTGGAATTTTTTAAAGAAAAAAGATGCCATAATTTTAAATGTACTTTAAGCAAAATAATCTGGTAACAATGTGCCAGAGGGAAGGGAATAGACAGAAATTAAAGTCAAATAAATTCATCTATATTAGAGTGATACTCAAGCATAGATTGCTGGCTCTATAAGGATGGAAAGAAAAGAATGGATTTGAGAGAAATGCCCACCAAAATGTGCAGGTGATTGATGATTGCCAGGATAGAGAAACTAGAAACAAAGAGTCAAATGTGAAGGTCATTTTGTTCAGCGGCAGCTGGATGGCTGAGCTAGTAGACCCCAGGATGCTATATGAAGACCTTCCTTTGGGGAGGACATTATTTTGATGAGTTTGTTTCTGTCTTAGACATTCTGATGGTGAGATTATCAAGGACATACAGGCAGATCTATCCTTTCAGGAGTCACAGTGATACCATCAAAGCTCTGGGGCAAGGTCCCAGAACATAGTTTGAAAGTAAACAGTAGAGGAGTGAGAACCGAAGCCACAAAGGTAAATGAGTTGTGTTAAGAGTCCATAGGTCCTTTCAAAAGGCCATTCGCTTGTTTCCGCATACATGTATGTGACATCTCTGCTGACTTTGAGTTCTGGATCTAGAAGACACACCCATATGGACACAGGAAGACCAAGAAGTGAGTAGGTTCTGTTTGGGAAGGAAGGCAGGAGCCCAATGAGCCACACTCTGAATACAGTTCCACATTTAACACATTATGTTAAGGTTTAATCTGGCTCTTATTGAATTCTAATTCAAAAGTGTAAATAATTAAATAAGATAATTATTGAAACAGTATTCCAGGGAACTTCTTCACTCTTGGTTTAGCTTCCACTGCCCAGGTGTTAAGTTTTAATAATTATGTCATTAATAAATAGCAATTTGCTGTTTTTAGCACACAGTAGATATCCTATTAAATCCAAATTAAGATGCTTTATTAAGCATTGCACAGTCCTGTGGGGCTGGGAATGCACATAAGCTGCTTGGACCAGGTTACTCTGCATGACACATGCAGATCTATGTATCCCAGATGGCTTCCTTTACTGCCACTGGCACTTCTCCTCCTGCCTCCTCTCTGTAATGAAGATCTGAGATGCCCATGGCAACTCAGGGTGGTTTTCACAACAAGGGCTCCTTCACTGCTAAGGCCCTGGGACTTCTGTCCTTATAGAACCAAAAGGACCAATCTGGAATACCTTGACCTTTCCTGGTTTCTGACCTCACACAGAGACTCTCAGGTATATTTTAATAGCCTGGTGCATAAATGTTCAATCTAGATGAAGAAGCTCTTAAAGATGGAAAGCTTGGGTGCCTCAGTGGTTGAGCATCTGCCTTTGGCTCAGGTCATGATCCTGGGGTCCTGGGATTGAGTCTCTCATTGGATTCCCTGCAGGGACCCTGCTTCTCCCTCTGCCTATGTCTTTGCCTCTGTGTGTGCCTCATGAATAAATAACATCCTAAAAAAAAAAAAAAGCTCTTAAAGATACAATCAAACAGATGTTCATTTCTGGACTAATCCATCTTTGCACACTGGCCACTGTGGACCAGGGCAAAGTCTAGGGGAAAATTTAGTTGTTAGGCAATGGAGTCAGGCTATGGCAAAATATGCTTGATCTAGGATCTTCTTTCTTTCATCTAGACTGAACAGAGAGGAGTTGGTCATGGAGCATGAAAACTCTTTCCTTGAGGTCTTTCCTCCTGAAACACCACAAGCCATACATTCCTTGACTCAGATCCATTCTGCTGGTCTTTCTCCGAGCTCTTCACCTGGCTGGTTCTGGCTTATTCTTTAAACCTTAGCTCCTCTATGAAGCCTCTATTGATCACCTTTTCTCAAGTGGAACCTCCCATACCAGACGGTTGCATAATTGCCTGCCTCTTCCAAAAAAAAACATGTAAGCTTTGTTGCCAGTCTTATTCATTGAGGTGCTTTGCACATACCATCACGTCTGGCACAGCTGTTCAATAAATATTTTTTGAATGAATGACTTAGGTGGTTTTTATAAGACTGTTTGGAAATGCAACTAAATTGAAAGGAATGACCTTCCTCAAGATCTTGAAATGACCCCTAAAGACTCTTAACATCTGTAGTAATGCTGATAGTTACTGTTTATTAAATATGCTGCAGAATAGATGTTTTACATATATTGCTTTATTTTATCCCTGCATCAGCCCCACAAGTAGATATTACTTCTAAAGTCACCATTGTCCTGGTTTACCTGGAACTGAGGTGTTTCCTGCAACATAGGATTTACAGTACTAAAAGCAGAAAAGTTCCAGGCAAATGACATGTGTTGATCACCCTAATTATTTCCTTTCCCATATTTTACAGATGAGAATAATTATATGCGGAGATGTCAAGACAGTTTTCAAGGACACACGACTGGAAATTGCAGAGTTGTAGAGTGTTTTTTTAAATGAGGGATCTTATGAGTCAGAAAATTTTTATAAAGCATGTGTAATCATAAATACATACCTTAAAAATAATTAATAGACACCAAGTACATACACACACAACTACACACATGGGCAGTGACACGTTATGAATCTCTGTTGTGCATTAGATATTTTACAGGGAGATTGACTCCATTATTTGATCTAATCTTGATGGGATTCTCTGAGTCAGTACTACTATTCTTATTTATAGATGAAGAAACTAAAGCTTAGTGAGATCTTTAAAAAATTTTCTCAAAGTTATCCAAGTGTTATCAGTGGGACCTGAATGTAGATTTTGTATGAATGAAGGTATGGAGAGGTCAGTCCAGTGGAATGCAGATTCCCAACACCGTGACCCTCGGGGCTTGCTGAACTCCTCTGTCCCTCCTCCATCATCCCCTTCTACCTCTCTGCATGCTCATGGTCCATTCGGGAACATGAGCCCTCTCTGTTCATCTGTATATGGTGCTATTCTCCATCAGAAGAGGACAGGGGAGGTTTCAGTTGTATATTTCTTGAACTTTTCCACATTTGCATAAATATCTCATCCTCTGCCCTGCTCCATCTACCAGCACTTCCTAATCAGCACCCTCACATTCAGCCTCCACTAATGTGAGCTGAGGCAGGGAGCCGTGGCCTTCCTGGGCAGCTTTCCTCCGAGGCAGCAACACAGCTGCTGCTTCCTGCAACCAGGCGTCCTACGTGTCTCTCTACCAAGACAGAGAAATAATCAATCAAATTCATGGCTGAGTCCACTGAGACCTTATGTAGCTTACTTTGCCTGAAAAGACTAGTCAGTCCTTCTGTCTTTTGTTCTTCCTTCCTTTCTCCCTCCCTCCCTCCCTTTCTTTCCTTCCTTCCATCTTTCCTTCTTCCTTCTTTTCCATAAAAATGTTTGTATAATAGAATGCATATTCCAATATTGTGGGTTTTGTGGGACTTTTCATCCCTCGATAAAAAGAAACCTAACCTTTGCATCGAAAGATCAGGTGAGACCAGACCCAACAATTACTAGCTGCATAAACTCATGTAAATGATCTAACTCACTGATTAGCTTAATTATGTTACTATCTTGCCTCTTCAGAATAGATGTTCCATGCATCAGACCAAACTGTGAGAAATCACATTTTTAACATAAAGTACTATTCAAATGTGATTTATCAGTGTTACTAAAAATGTGTACCTCTAGAGGCCAATACGAAGACAAATACAGACATTAGGCGCTGTAGGGGAGGGGCTTGGGTTGCCAGGGTGACATGGGACCCCACCCCTCACCACAGCACCACAGCGGATGCTAGCCACGATGTAGACCTTCTGGAGGTTCAGAGGCAAACAGTATCCTTAAGTGAGGACCCAGGCTGCTACCTGGGTGGGGATGTGTGGCAGGACCCCACCCACTTCTTGCCAGCAGTGTGCTTGCTGCCTC
Organism: Canis lupus familiaris; assembly: GCF_011100685.1. NCBI lineage: Eukaryota > Metazoa > Chordata > Mammalia > Carnivora > Canidae > Canis > Canis lupus. Next base: position 2,874,908 of record NC_049226.1, read on the forward strand.
CACTTTCCAGAAGGGAAAGGTCAGATCACACACATTCGGAATCCCAAATCAGAGTCTGAAAACGCTCTTAATGACAAAGCTCAAACAGACTGTTATTTCTTTTACCAGGATCCTTTTGTCATTTTTTAACATCTCATTCGTTCTCTCTCTCCATATTAAAACCCTTCATGTTGGCTGGAAAATCATGAAGCCCTGGGAGAAAAGCTAGTGATTTATTCAGGATTAGTCATAAACCACTGGTTCTGAAGTTTGGAATTTGTTCCTTTCAGGATCAGCTGAAGTGTGGAAGGAAGTTTTTATGAGCTCTGCTCCCTGACCCAGTTTAGTCATTCTTGATAGAGACGTAGGAGAATAAAATAAACACCATGCATTCCTCACTCTACGCCTTCCTGTTTCTGGGCATATTAGTGTAAATTGAATTTCACAGCGACTTACCTGTAACTGTAAGTGCTCCATTATATTTGAAAACATCCAAGAAGTTGCTAAGAAGCATCTCTTCATCAATTGTTTAATGTGGGGACATAAGGGTATTACTGCTAATCATGACGTGGACCTGCCATCCAGACAGGATGGTTGTTTACCGGTTTCTAGTAGAATAGTGCTTGCTTTGGGTTAAATGTGGGTGGCTGACTGTCATGCTCTATTCACAATATGGGACCACATTTTTAGGGACCAGGTCATGAAGGGAGGAGGGAGAGAATGGGAAGGGAAGGGCCACTGAACACTTTCTATGCTGAGCATGTGGCTCCAGTGTAACAGTCACTGCTTCCTTTTAAATCCTCAGGGTAATTCATACACGTCACCCCCACTGCACAATAAAGACAACGAAATTCAGAGAATCTGAACAACTAACTCCAGGTCATCATACAGGAAGTGAGACAACTGCCATTCACTAATAAGGCGTCCCTAAAGCAATCAGCTCAACTTTACACAAACGAGAGGTCCTTCAAAAACTAAAATAATGCTACCCCAAAGGGAATCAATTAATAATCTGAATCGCTTACATAATGTCATGAGTTTTTTTTAAAAGAAAGAAATCCAAGATAATATTCCTATTCATTATTATTCCTCATAGAAGAGAACTACTATTTGTTGAGCACCTAATAAATACCAGGTACCAGCCACGTATTTTCCCATTGGAGGCAAAACACTGCAGCTTTAAGAGCTGACTGTGTGCTCGAAGCCACTAGGCTAGAAAGAGGCAGACCCCAGACCCAAGCTCTTTCTACGGGGTTTCGGAGATCAAATGAAATATGGTATAATTGAGCTCACAGGACGCCTGGGTGGCTCAGTGGTTGAGTGTCTGCCTTTGACTCAGGGCGTGATCCTGGAGTCCCGGGATCGAGTCCCACATTGAGCTCCTTGCATGGAGCCAGCTTCTCCCTTTGCCTGATTCTCCCTCTGCCTGTGTCTCTGCCTCTCTGTGTATGTCTCTCATGAATAAATAAATAAAATCTTAAAAAAAAATAATTGAGCTCACTTGGTGAACTGCCCATCACTCCAGAAATGAACGCTATTGCGATGGAGATAATGCAGAGTTTGGTCAGTTAGGGGTAAACGGCACCATCGTCTGCTGTAACAATCCAACCCGGAATTGCTGATCGGGATTTCTCGACTGCACACCTATGACGTCTCCTGCCACGCCTGTGTCCTTCAGGTGCAGCAGCTCCCAGGTAGCGGCCGGCACGAAGATTCCGATGCCCCTGCGTCTAATTCCTGCTCACCAGGACGCGTCGACTCTTGTTTTCACCAGCAGCCAGAGGCTCCCACAAAGCCTCTCCAAGCAGTTTGCTTTGTTCCCTTGGCCCCTGTCATGTGCCCGTGTCTCTCTCTTCCTAAAGTGAGAATGCAGTGGGTGCCTGCGAAGCTCAAGTGGCCAGTTAAGCAAAGCTATAGAACCTTCTGTCACCTGGCCCCTTACACAGGATCAGCTGCCCCTCCTCCCGAAAGACTTTTTTTTTTTTTTTTTTTTTTTTCAGAAATGCCAATTGATCTTCAGAGAAACGAGACACAGACCCTACCTGGCTCAGGATGAGGCTGGCTACCACTACCCCCGGGCCTGCACTGGAGAAATTCTACAAAAATGTCAGTGTTAAGAGCTTGCACTTACGGCGGTGGCGCTTCATTTTCAATAGGGGTCCTTTTCCTCCAAACTAAGGAAGAGGTTAGCTGACTGTGCCCTTGGTTGTTCTTGCGTCTGCTCAGAAATCCACCTTGTGGAGAGAGGAACGGTCTTGGGTCTTGGTACGATCTTCAGTGCTGTGCCGGCCCCAGGACGGGGTTCGCACCGTCCATCTTGCAGCAGGACAAGGAACACACGTATGAGTGGGTCCGTGGATGTCATCATAATCTTGGACTCCTGCCAACCATTCTCTCTCTCTCTTTTAAAGATTATATTTATTTATTTATTCATGAGAGACTCAGAGAGGTAGAGACACAGGCAGAGGGAGAACCAGGCTCCATGCAGGGAGCCTGGTGCAGGACTCGATCCCAGGACCCCAGGGTCACGACCTGGGCCAAAGGCGGATGCTCAACCGCTGAGCCACCCAGGAATCCCGCGACCATTCTCTTCACTCATAGTCTCCCCTTGCCTGTGAGAGCTCCCCAGGGGGGCAGGTACAGCCACCCCCTCCTGGCTGCCCGGTCCAGGTCAGATGGGGACGACGGGCAGAGGCGGAGCCCCCGGCCGGTGGAGGTCCCACGCTCCGCTCATAGGGCTGCCCACTGGCTGGCTGCCGACCATGCCAAGCTCGCTCACATCCTCAGCCACCTCGGTGGCATCACCAGCTCTCCCTGTCCTGCTGCCCCCAGCAGGGGTAGCTAGGCTCTGGTACGCACAGTGCACATCACGGCCTCCCGGCTGGCGAGTCCTGCCCACCCGGCCATGGCTGCGGTGTGGTGCGGCTTCTCCACAGGCTGCTCTCTTCCCCCTCAAGTGCCTGCAAGGTTGAATTCAGGGGAAGGGAGGCGGCCTGGCGGGAGAGTGCCTGTCTCCCTCCATCTGAGCGCTGCTGTCTCTTAGGCCAGAATGAAAATCTGAGTTATACCCACCTTCTCTGGGACCGGCGTCTTTGGGAATGACTTAGGCAACTGCAAGAAACATCTCATTATCCGGCCTTGAATGTTGAAGCCCCAAAAGTGGCCCCACTGCTGTCCAAAGTAACTTGTCAGCTGGTTTTAAACTGATTTCTTGTTCGGAGGCCTTATTGCCACTAAATCCCTCATAAAGGTTAAGGTCTGTGAACAGATCAAGGTGAAGCCTCTTCCCCTCCAGCACGAGGGGCGGAGACACAGGCTGGTCTGTTTTAAGCTGCAAAGTCTCAGTGATGGCGATGGCTCCGTTAATCCCCCAGTGAAATGTCACGGCGCTGGAGCAAGTGGGGGAAGCAGTTGGGGGAAGAAGAAAGTTCCAACATGACTTCTTGTTAATACAAAGCTTGTCAAACACATCATCTAGAAATACCAAATGTCTTTATTAGATTCTTTTATCTCCCCCTGAGACTGGAGGGACGCCACCAGTTGCTTCTCGGTGGAGATGTCATCATCCAGAAACTAATTAAAGGCTACGCAGGAAGCTGGGTCTCTCGCACTCTGGAGAACAAAATGCATTAGCAACCGAAGTAAAAATATATATATATTACAAGTGAACTTTATATCGAAAAGGGCAAGTTGGGAATTTGACAATAACTCTCTTTCTCCCTCATCAGCTCACAGCAGGCAGAAGTGGGCCCATCAGGATGTGAATGAATCTTGACACGGAGCCATCTGCTCCCTGCATCACTCAGGCAGGGGTTTCTGTCTCCTGGTTCCCAGGGGTGGGGAACACCTGACCGCTGATGGTGGGAAATACAACAGCAAGGTGTTCACGCCAGCACCTGCCCGTCCCCACTAGAGTGCACGCAGCCTGGACACCATTAATTTATCTGTGCGCATCAAGGAGCCTCGCTTCTCCTCCCCCCCCCCGCCCGCCAAAAATAGATGATGCAATAATTATACTCCTCATAGGGCCATCCCGGGGATTCAATGAGTTCATGTGCATAAAGAGGAAAGAACAATACGGTGCGTAGAGTGCGCGTCAATACGGGAGAGCAATGTGGCCTACTTGTCGTCTTTCTTTCACCGTTCAATGGGAAAATCCACTCGTTGTGTCTCAGACAGAGTTCTGGAGTCCTCACCTCCCCATCCTACTTACCCTTTCCTAGTGAATGATTTCATCATCTATTTAATTGTTCTGGACAGAGTCACAGGAACATGTGATTTCTGTCTTCACCTCAATCTCTACACCCATTATGAAGTCTTGTTGCATTTATCTCAAAAATAACCCTCACGCTGCCTTGCCCCCAGTTTTTCTCCCTCTTGCTACCCAGGTCCATCATCATGCTGGTCCTCTGGCTTCTACCATGGGCAGGACATCCCATCCCCTGCATCACGGCTGGAGTCATGAAAAAGAGTAACACGACCGAGATCACATCCCCGGCTTAAACACCTCGAAAGGCATGTGACTGCAGTGAAATGTGAAGTTCATACCCGTGTCTCTAACACACAGCAGGCCCTGGAGGAGCTCTGACTTTCCACCGACCGCTTGGCCCAGAATTAACTCAGCTCCAGTCCCCTGACCTGCCTTCCGCTCCTGAAGGTGTCCAGCTGGCTTCATTCCCTCACACTTTTGTGGTTTCTGCTCCTTCTCTGGACATGCTCTTTCCCAGATCTTCACACGCTTAGTGGTTTCTCCTTTGGTTCTTATTTTGATCGTCACCTACTCTGTATCCTTCCTTACCGTGCCATCCGGGAGAGCTGCCTACCTTCCTACTCCCCCCGAGTCCTCTGCTTTTGTTTCCTGAAGTCTTCATTTGTTTGGTATTTGCCCTGTATGTTTCCTCATTAGAATGTGAAGCTGGAGAGAACAGAATCTTACCCGTGTTTCCCCGCCCCATCTCTGTCACCTGGAATAGTGCCCAGCACACAGTAGGGACTCAGTAAATGTCTGGTGAGTACGTGAACTCCCCTGGTCAGAAATAACTGCTCTTTCTTTTTTTTTTTTTTTAAACCATAGTTCTTTTTTAAATTTTTATTTATTTATGATAGTTAGAGAGAGAGAGAGAGAGAGAGAGAGAGAGGCGGAGACACAGGCAGAGGGAGAAGCAGGCTCCATGCACCTGGAGCCCGACGTGGGATGCGATCCCGGGTCTTCAGGATCACGCCCTAGGCCAAAGGCAGGCGCCAAACCGCTGCGCCACCCAGGGATCCCTAACTGCTCCTTTCTTGTCTTCCTGTGCCCTCTGTTCAATAGGTTCAATAGGTGCCCTCTGTTCAATAGGTGCCCTCCCCTACAGCACCCCACACACTGTCTTAGTGAACGCTGGTATGAGCACCTAGCACCGTCACTGGAATATGAGACTCATAAGGAAAGAGTTATACTATTTTTATGCCTTTTCTAGGCTTCGCCTTGTATACCCCCCAGCATGGAGCAGTCAGTGTCCCTTGCAAATAACGGAGGAAAAACAACCGACTGTTCATTTGCATGTTTGAACTACATCATACATATTCTCTTCCCTGTGGCTCCATGGTATTAAAATAGATATTTTTGGTAACGGGTTCTGTGGAACTATTGACTAACTATTGACACTGGAATGATTAAACTGTTACTGCCACACCATACACCCCAAAAGCCATTCCGGTGGCCTACGTGCATGTGCACAAACGCCCAGGCACACGCACACACACACACACACATGCACACCTGTCTTGAATCGGGGACAGGATGGCCGTATTTCGTACTACAAAATTCGCTGCTTGTCATGAAGCCAGAGAAAATGTCAACATGCTTTTGAGAAGTCCGAGTTCAGTGTCTTCTTCTAGGGCACTAGGACATCAAAGAAAACAATGGCCTCCAGGCTGCTCTTCTTTTACAGAGAAGGTTGTGTTGAGGAACACAGAAAAGCTAAACAAAAAATCTGTCACCAGGCAATAAATTAAAAATAGGTCTGTACTACTGAAGATAAATCAGTAACTTTAATACTCCTCCCCTGAGCTGGGCATCTTCAAGGAACATAGGACAGGTGTCTCCAAGCTGAAGTATTGGTTAAAAAGCTGTCCTTTAAATTACATTTGGGCTATTTCTTTTCTGGCTGGCTGTATTTTTTGTGATCTATCTGGAGGCTTAAAAAGACACACAGAAAAATAAATCTCAGTTCCATTAAGCACACACTATGGGCTTGCATATTTGTTCTTATCTTTGGCCTCCCTTCCTTTCTATCATCCCCCGGACCCCCCTTCCCAACCTCCCCAGTGCCATCAAACATCGGCACCAGAAAATGTTTACGATTACTCCAGACACTGATACTAATCTAATTCCCTGTAATTGCTATTCATCATCATGTAGGCTTCTTTTCTCTTTTATTAAGCTCTCGTGCTCACATCCCACACATCCTACAACTCCAGATATAAACTCATATATGCTTATTTCTAGAGTCAGAATGGTGGGCAAAGGAATCGGATCCCATCTACACTGTCAATCAGAGAACGTGGGTCAGCGGGGACAGCCAAGGGTGCAATGCAATGGGTCTAGATGAGATTAGCACAAGTTAATGTACTTGCCTTCATTTGAAATCAGGCACAGGCCCCTGCTGAGATGAATCAATATTTAATAATTGTGAGATACGGTTATGTGTATGGGAAGGGGTCTCCTTTCCACCCTCATGGGGAACTGTTTGCAACAACACTGCACATACAGCATCTCATAATGTCTGGTGCTAGCTCCTCTGGTGATTCCTATTTTTATCAGCAGCACCATCCACTTCTAAAATGCATAACAAAGATAATAAGCTAACCCCCCAAAGAGATCTGCCTAGACCGAAGTGGTTAGGGACTGGCATGAGTTCATAAAAGTAGGCGATGGAATTTTCTTTACTGGAGATACGGGCTGGGAAGGGTGCTCTGGAGTCTGGGAGGAGAAAGAACAACTTTATTTCTGAAAGTACTTATCGGTGCGGAATTTGAAAGCCGGCCTCCCAGAGCTAAGGGCATGTCATTGAGAGAGAAGAGACACAGGATCCTGTGCCTCTCAGCTCTTCAGTCCTCCAACCGTGTAATTCTGAGCCAATCACCGTTTGCCATGTGTCAGCCTTCTCAATCCTAAGAGGAGGGTTTGGGGCTGGCTGGACTTCTGCAGCTGTGGCACTGTTGACCTTTGGGGATGGATGTTTCATTGTTGTTGGGAGCTCTCCTATGCCTTGTAAGATGTTCAGCAGCATCTCCGGTCCACCTCCTGGATGCTGGGAGCCTCTCAGTCCCCTAACTCCTGAAGTTCAAGCAACCAAGAATGTCTCCAGATGCTGCCCAATATCCCCTGGAGGGTAAAGTCACTGTCACCCCCACCCCCAGAAGCACTGGGCTAGCCAACCCTTGTAACATCTCCTAACTTTCTGGCTCTGTGACAGCTACAATTGTTTGAAAGCTTCTCCCACATATCACACTCCTTCTAGGTGCCCAATCGGGGATCACTTTCACAGCAGAGGCATACGTTGTTTGCCACGAACCTCACTTCTCAGCCAGTAAAGGCACAAGCGATGCTAACGCACTGTCACATTCCTTAGTAGCTTCTCAATTCCAGCTCTGGAGGCCGATGCCCTGTCCACAAGCACCTTCTTGCTCTTTCTTGCCCTGCCCAACTGGAGGTGCCAGAAGCTTCCCCACTTTTGTACTTTATCTATGTCTTTTTCATCTCACTGCCCTCTTCTGCAGGTTACTAGCAGTGCAGGGTAGCAGCTGCTGAATGGCTCATTACCCAGGGCAAATTCGTCAGAGAGCAGCCTCAGCCTAAGCACTGTAATGAATCCTTCAATTGGCTAGGAATGAATGCATTAATCTGGGGCTATTAGAGTCTTTTATCAGGCTGCCTAAAATATACTGCCTTTCCAAAGCACACTGAGCAGGCATTTCACCCTAAAGGGGTATGTGGGAGGGGAGCACTATATTGGCGCTAACTAAAACAGAACAGCTAAGAAAAATATAAAGGAGGGGGGTGGGTGCAGAGAAGCCTGATATGGTGTTGCTGAATGTACTTCTAGACTTTTCATCTTATTTTTTCAAGGCACCCAAGCCTAAAAAAAAAAAAAAAAAAAAAAATCACACCATTTGAGCAACTTCCTTCCCAGTGAGGATGAAGGAAAGACAAGCAAGACTCTGTAAAGGTCTTCCCAGTAGCAAATTTCCCTGTGGAATTGCATGGAGAAGTTAGCAAGGCCACACACCCACCAGCTCTGACTCCATCAGGCACATGGTGGAGACTGTGAGATGGTGCCTATATGGACACTGCATTCAGAGGCAGACGATGTTCTCCTAGACATGCCATCAAGACAGCGGCCATGTGCACACACCTGCCACCACCACCCACCCCGCTGCTCTGAAAGCATGACCCCAAGGGCATTCCATCTGCCATCATCCAAGCACTCAGACCCTCCTGCATGATCTGCAGCCAGCCAGCGGCACCTGACGTGGCAGCGTGATGGGCACTGGAGTCAGGGAGAAACCACAGGACTCCTAGACCCAGCACACATTGGGGCCAAAGGGTCGCTGTCTCAGGGCTTACTGGCTCCATGCATAAAATAGAAATTATGATGACTACCTTTGCCCGATAGAGTTCTTGCGAGAGCTAAATTAGGCAATTTCTGTGAACATGTTTTCACATCAGTAAGGAAAAGAGAATATGAAGTAGAGATGGGATGCCATGGCCTGAAGGCCAGAACATTCCAGAGCTGGGGAGAAAGACGAGCTGTCCAACCCAGTAGCCATGCAGACAAGGAGATGGTGTCTCTATCTGCTGCCACCGCCGTCATGAATTTCAGGTGACCTGCGGGTTCCTCCAGAAGCTGGGATGCATGACCCAAACTAAAGACAGGAGACTGCCTGCGTAATCTGAGACAGGATGGGATTTCCTCGAAGGAGATCTCGGCTGTCAGAAACAAACTAATTTATTCAAGGGTTTGCTGGCCACTGACCGATTCCTTTAACTTTGGCTGCTCAGTTTTTCAATTTGGTTGATCACACCCTAACTGTGATTGTTGCTCCTCATAGGCAGAACATCATAATGAGATGGGATCAAGTAAAACTTAGGCTCCTCCTGGAGGTCCCAGTGATGGGAGAGCAGCTGCAGAGCTTGAGGGTTGAGTCCTGGTCCCCAAGGGCTCCTGCTGGCATTTCTTTCCGTAGTAAATTTGGAATCATCTCGGCTTTCCCAAAAGCCTAGGATTTATTGATTTCAATCATCCTCTTAACCATCTAAAGCAGAACATTTTAGATTTGACTTCAACTTCCCCTAATCTCTCAATTTCTAGGGTGGCAAAGAGATTAATAGGCAAGCGCGGCCATTATTTTTGATTAGGATGAATCAAGTCCAGTGCAGCGGTCTGCTTTAAGTAAATTGACCCATTATTTGCCTGTGCCCAAAGCGGGGACAACATTAGAAAATCCAAGCTCCCCCAAAAAATACAGTAAAAGTAATTGATGCTATCCAACCCTGAAGCCCCTTGTTATTCTATTCTAGGCTCTCTCCCAGACTTCAGAAAAGCTGCGCTCTTCTGGCAAATGAACTTCCAACTGTCCTCCATGCCGGAGAGCCCAAATCTACTTTGGGGATTGTGACCAGTAGACATTAACGAGACAGTCTTCTTCTTCTTTTTTAAAAAATAATAATAGAGGGTTTTTTTTCCCCACTATGTACAGCAAAAATAGCAATGCCTGGCCATTTGTTTTGGAGTGGATTACCATGGCCCATTTATGTAGCTATTGGGGAAGGAAGAAAATAACTATTTGTGGTATAACAAAATCATATGCAATGGGATAATTGGAAGGCAGCAAGCTCTAATTTTGGGTATCGTTTCTCATTAGACAAGCACTGGAAAAACTCTACGTGCATTATAAATACAGGGCTTATTTCAGTTCGATGCTCTGATGAAAGACAACTTCCTCTCTAGAGAAAAAAAAAGTGAGAGGAGAGCATTAAAGGGAACAACAAAAGGTCTGATATCTCTCTCAAAAACCGTGTGCATCCATGTTTCTTTGTATACATGCCTACCTATCTGCATGCAAACTTACGCACACACGTCCACATATGTGCACACATACTGGGGAGGGAGTGAGGGTAAAGGCTACAGAGAGGGAATTTAATGTTTAAGCATGTAAAACCTTCCAACATGGATGACTTAGAGTTTTTTTTTTTTGTTTACCATTTTTGCTAAAAAGTTCTATTTCTATACCAGTGAGTACAGATATGAGACTTTTTTTTTACAGGAACTTGGAGAATAACAGATCAAATACCATTGTAAGGCTGTCACAATGTATGAACAGTCTCAGCAAAAGAATCTGGAGTGCTGAGAGAGAGTACAATAATAACCCAAATTAACAGAAATTAAGACAACAGAAAAGATGAGCCGCAAACACAAGGCACCATACAGTTTCATAAAAATGTTGTCTCCTAAATTGCAAAATCTGAGCTGATCATGTGTAGCATAGGTTCACAGTGACACAGTACATTAATAATGCGTTAACCCGACTGAAGGTCAAGTGCTTATAACTGGATATTTTGCCAGAAAACTATGCGTAGCTAACCCTTCATCAAATCCATGTGTTGGGATTACAGATAACATACATTCAGAAAAGGCAGCATTGAAATTTTAGGGTGATAATCCTTCATGGTCCTTCTTTCCAGGTACTAACAACTGAGGGACAGTGTAAACCTTCAAGTGGTATCAAAGGTCTATACCAGTTCTACCAACAGGATGGAGGGCTGGGTTGTGACGGGGCCTGCAGGAAGAGGAACTTCCTATTCCCCCTCTTTTTACTGAAGTGTCGTTGGTATGCAATATGAGTTTCAAGTGTAAATCACAGTGGTTCAACAATTCTATGCATTACTCAGTGCTCACCACGATAAGTGTATCCACCACACAGTGTTACTGCAGTATTATTGACTGTATCCCCCATGCTGTACTTCTTAGCTTCCCAATTTATTTATTTTATAACTGGAAGCCTATGCCTCTTAATCCCCTCTATCTCTTTCATTCTTCCATCCTTTGCCCCCTCTCTTGCAACCAACAGTTTCTTCTCTGTATTTGAGAATCTGTTTTTGTTTATTTGTTCATTTGTTCGCTTTTTATTTTTTATTTTTAAAGATTTTATTTATTTATTCATGAAAGACACACAGAGAGAAAGGCAGAGGCATAGGCAGAGAGAGAAGCAGGCTCCCTGTGGGGAGCCCGATGTGGGACTTGATCCCGGGACTCGGGGATCATGACCTGGGCCAAAGGCAGACACTCGACCACTGAGCCGCCCACGTGTCCCTGTTCTGCTTTTTAGATTCCCCATGTCAATGAAATCAAATGGCATTTGTCTTTCTCTGTCTGACTTCTTTCACTTAGCTTAACCCTCTAGGTCCATCCATGTTATCACAAATGGCAAAATTTCATTATTTTTATGGCTGAATAATATTCCATTATATACCACCCCCATCTTCTTTATATATTTGCCTACTGATGGATGCCTGGGTTGCTTCTGTATCTTGGCTTTTGTAAATAATGCTGCCATAAGCATACAGGAGTGTCTATCTTGAATTAGTGTTTTCATTTTCTTTGGGTAGGGCAATTCTTTGCTTAAAATCAATCTGATCTATTTATCTAGTAGTAGGTAGAAAAGCTGAATAGAGAGAGGAGAGATCTACCTGTCTGTGTCCTGCAGGATCCCAGGAAGTACAAGTGTCCTGTACAGTTGTGCAAAGAAGAGTGCAAATTGAGCTTGGAAGAGAACTCTGATTGGGAAATGGTAAACAATCATATATGGGTCAACTGGATCAGCCCATCCCTGAGCCCTTTTTTTCTCCAAGAGAGCAAAGTAGGAGATAAGGAAGGACATCTTTTCTTTGGCCCTCACAAGGAGGCAAAAGTTTTGGTAGAACTTCCTCTCTTCTGTTAGTGGACACAGGGTATGGGGCAAGAAGAACCCCACAGATGCTCCTAAACCCAGTCCTTTTAAAGATCAAAATAAAATATTTGAAATGCAGAATTCCTACCTTTCTTATTTTAGTTAAACTGTATGTACAACAGACACTGAGATCAAATCATTTTTCACATAAGTAACCTTCATCAAGTAACTCATAAGTTAAGGGTGCCAGTGGTGCAGGAGGATAAAGGGGTGTAAGCATCATATTCCAAAGCAAAAGCGGTTGCCATTTGGCAACAGAGAGCTTGCTGCCATTTGCCCTAACTACAAAGCTATACCTTTGCTCTTGCACATTCATTTGTCTGTTATATACTGATTTATAACTTCCAAGTACCCACTAAAATCCTTTATTTGTGAATTAGACTGGGAATGGAAGCATTTTGTACCAGGATCTTCTCAGTCCTGGTCTCCAGAGCTTAATATTCCATGGGAATGCTTTCTGGGTACTGTGGCACATTTTACAAATGGAAAGAGCATTCATGCATTTTTATAGAATTACTGTTTTTCAATAATTAAATTTTGTGAAAATTATTTCTGGTTTCATCCAGTAGTACTCTTTGTTTTCAAATACAATAAATAAAGTGGCACTTAGTCTAATTAGGAGTTTGCAACTTTATTTTGAGAGGAGGGGATCCAAAATGACTACAGTTTCTTAGGCCTATAGGAAATATACTTGTCCTGGTCCTCTCAGGGAATGTGGGGCTTTTCAAATGGCACCTGTCTTTGTAAAGGTAGTAGCTTCTGATTTTGGATATTGTACTAGGAAGTGCACAGTCCATAACAGTGATTGAAGAGTCCCGTAAGTGTGATGTCCACTAATCTAGAGTTTCTATTGGAATGAAAATTCCTTCAGGAAAAAAAAAAAAAGGATCACGTGTTCCTGGTATTCTGTTAATGTTTTAGCAAGGTGCCAGGTGCCAAGCACAAACAGGAAATGGTTAAAGCAGAGCTATAGGAGTCAAGGCCCTCAAATACTCTGCCCATTTACCCCCCTGCCAGATATAGCCAGTGAGACATGAGTGCTCATCTGGATCAAGTTGGTGCATCTCTCCCTGGTCTCCTCTAGGTCTTCAAGGAGTCATTGCAAATGTGAATCACCATTCCCTGAGCACCTACTATGTGCCAACCCCACATAACAGAGATGGAACTGAAAAGAGTAGGAGCAAGGTCACCCCAGTGAGAGCAGAAGTTGATGATACATGCAACAAATCCTGTACAGTGCCACCAGATGAGATGTATATGTCAAGTATGATGGGACACAAGGAAGGGGCAGGGGGAAATGCAAGGTAAAATGCTGTGTATTTGGGTTGTACAGGAAATGCGGGAGTATTAAAGGCACAAAGGAAAGTGTTAGAGGAAGCATCAACAGCATATGTCAAAGCTCGGAAAAATAATATCTGAGAAATGCTGGGGAGTGAGTTGGTCCATGTTCCACTACTACAACGTGGGTAGTGATGAGTGGTAGACAAGAGTAGCAGAAAGATAGCCAGGGGTCCCATTCTGCAGGAGCTCATGTGCCTCACTAAAGAGCTTGGATTTATCTCAGGAAATGGGAGCCATCAAAGAATTCCAAGCAGGAGAGTAATAGAAGCAAATTTATGTTTTGGAAAGATAATGCTGGCGGCGTGTTCTAGAGAGTACTGATGAGAAGTCTCTACTCCTACTACCACCGTATTAGCATCTTTACCACCTCAACTATCACCACTACTTTTCACTTTGAGCATTAATTACCTTACCTTGATGGAACATGTGTTGTGAGCATTCAAAATGCTTTACACATACTGCCTCAATAAATTCTTGCAGCAACTCCATGCTATTTGCTCCATGTAGGTATTATTCTTAACTTTATTTTATGTAGGACACAGAGCAAGGTTAGGTATAATGCTTAAGGTTACTCAGCTAGTGAGAGGCAGAAGTATGATTTGGACACAGGTGGTGTGACACTGGAATCCATACCCATAACACCCTTAACATCATTACTGCTTGAAAATATTAAAAGTACTATTTTTAAAAGGCATAAGGTTAATCTAAGGGGGGAAGGTTAGTGTGCAAAATATTTAAGGAATATTTGGTAGATGGATTTGTAAAACTCAGGGACTTATGTAAACAGCACTAACAGATTTGTACCATAAAGAAAAGATAAAAATTTGCAGAGGATACTGAGGTTTTTAGCTCGGTTGATTGGGTGTATGTTGGTGTCATTTGTTGTGAAGAGAAGTACCATTTGAAGAGAAGACTTACCTCATGACATATACAGTGATAATTTACCATTCATTAAAAATACTACCCAGAATCTGAACCCTTTTTCTATATTTAAGAAATCTTTGCAATTGTGTGTCCAGTATTAAACTTGATAAGGTCAAAGGCTTGTGCTTTGATACTCCTATAGCTGGAGAATGGGAATATCAACTGGTCTCTGTCTACTGGGTGCTCTCATTAGGGACTCTGGCTCTATACCAAGTGATGAAGAGGCAGGGACAGTTTGAAATTTATTATTTTCAGGATGTCTAATGCTTAGACACATTAGAAGGGCCTGATGGTACCAATAATAGTCATATGCTAGTTGTGGTGGCTACTGTGTCCTGGTAAGACTCTTCCTTCATTGTGATTTTTGTGTGTGTGTGCATATTGACCTCTTTCCCTTTTTTGAATCAACCCTCTGTCACATCCATGGGTTCTACATTGTACTTGTAATCAATTCCATTTTTGTTAAGTCAGCCAGAATCGATCTCTGTTGATTGAAACCATGAACCCAGTTAGGTACAGGAGATAAGAACAGTCTGAAATATGTTGAGTTCAAGTTGTTTGCAGGACATACAAGTTTAAGATGCTCGCTAGATAACCTGCAATCATTTGAAAATTTAGAAAAGAGGTGAGACAGAGAACACCCTGATGACTTCCCAAATCAATACCCCCATGCTAAGGCCATGATGGACTAGCAGCACCTGGGAAAGACCAGAAGGAAAGAAACTCAATGTTACAATCTAGAGGAATGCCAGATTTGTGATTCGTGAGAAGGGTCTAGGTTATCAAGGGAGCTGAGATAGACTGGGTCAGAGCTGGGTGAAAGTGCGGAGAGAGTGGTTTCATGAAAACCTGGGAAAGAAAGAATATCAAGGACAGTGGTAGCAATGGAATCGATTTCAGCAGAAAGAATACTGAAAAGATGTCAGGGGATTTGACAGTGAGAGACGACAGGTGGGTCCTTAGAGGAACAGCTTAACTTACCTTACACTTTTTGGTAACTTTTTCTGTAATCCTCGAGTAAAATAAGTAGCCTTTATTGATAGTGTTGAGTGACTGATGATATCCAGATAGTGCTGAACCAAATTTATCATTTATTTCCTCTCCTTTCTGCTCATTTTTTTCTTTAATTTTGTTCTTCTGATACTTTACCCAGGAAAGGACTCATGTGTCCCTGGGTCTGGCAGCAGCATAAAACAATGGAAAGGCAACCTGATGGCACAGCCTCATCAGATTTTAGTTTTTCATCCTTTAAGGATAAATGGAGTGGAGGTGGGGAGCTGCGTTACCAACTTTGATGACTATAAAGGTATCAGACATAGAGATCAGTAACTCAGGTCCTTGAATTTGTGTTCTACTGCCTAGGACATAAATTATAGAAAAGTCTAAGAGGATTGCTCTTTTGTTGTTGTTGTTGTTGTGTTTTTGTTTCTCTTGTGACCTTGGGAACCTATGAGCGTACAGTTCTGGAATCAAGAACAGACCAGAATTAATTACTCTTTTAGGCAAAGCTGTTCAGTTGCATAAAATTTATATCATTTATCCTTTTCCTTTAAGGCCATAAGCACTCCCCTACCCCATTTTTCTTGTCCATTTGAGGTTGTCTCCTTTACTTCTTGGCTAATAGCTACCTTTAATAATTAGTTATTTATCACTGTTTAGTACCTTCTTTGAAAGTTGTGTCTAACTTAACATGACTATCAACTTCTCTCTACCTTCTGAACACCTTTGCTAATCACTTCCAACATCTTTCTAGTGGATTATTTCATCCTCTTTAAAGATCTTCTTATTCTCTTTCAACTTCACAGATTGTGCATAATTTATTAGTCTGTGAATACACAATCCAAAGTGAATGTAAAGTCCCATACCAAAGGACTCACTTTTCCCACCAAACCCAAGAAGTCCCTCTTTTATATTCCGACAGCTCATAAAATGGTGTTCATGGGCCTTTAAAGTGTCTGGGAAGTGTGTCAAATTTTCTAATAATTTTCTGAAAGTATATGTAAAATCACATTACTGTTATTATTAATATTTGCCATTTTTAGGTGAAGAAACTGAAACCACATGTCAGGGTCAAACAGCCAGATTTTAAAACAGCTAGTCTACTTCCAGAGGCCACATGCTTAAACCACTATGCTCTATTATCCCTCAGTCAGGGCATCTCCCATTCTTCTTCAGTTTCCTTACACCCCCACACCAATCAGTCATGGAGTCCCATGGATTCTCATTGATGAAAAATCATTCAACTCTCCATCTTTTTTGTCATCATGGTGAATTACCTTAATTTAGGCCACTCTCACTGCTCCCCTGAAATGACTATAGTGGAGTATGCCAGTTTTGTCCACTTTCCAACCATCTCCCAAAATGACTTTGAATTACCTTTTCAAAAATGCAAATCTCTTCTGCTTATAATATTTTAAAGTATTCACGTTTCATTCAGGTTGGCAGCTAAATCCTTGGCTGAGTATATAAACAAAAAACCCTCAGGACTGGTGCATTTATAACTCTTCAATCTGCTCTTCATGCAATATTAGTGTCCATCCCTCTCTCTCTCTCTCTCTCTCTCTCTCTCTCCTCCTCCTCCTCCTCCTCCTCCTCCTCCTCCTCTCCCACCCCTTCTCTATATATGTAAAATCTCCCTCTCTCTGTCACACACACACACATACACACATGCACACATGCTCACGGCCTTTGCCCACCCAAGCTTATCTTTCAATCATTATTACCTGTAAACTGGATTAGGATGTTTGTCCCATGCCTTTCTTCCCAGAATTCTCTCTTGTGCATCTATTCTGGTTCCTTCCATTGGCAGACTCTCAATCTTCAGACAGCTAACTCCTCTTAGCCCTTTAAATCTAGACTCAGATGTGGAAGCCTGCCCAGATTCCACACCACCTTGAGCCAGTTCAGTATTGACCCTCTTTTTTGTTTCTCTAACATCCTGTGACAGCTCATTGTATCAGATGTTAACAGAGGGTGGAGTTCCCTGAAAACTCTGAGAATAGTGATTCTTTTTATCTTTGAATGCCCAGACAGGACTGAGTGCTTGAAACATAACAGGTACTCAACAAATGAATGGCAAAATGAATAAAATCAGGAACAAAAAGCAAATTCAGCCTTACTTAATTAATATAATTGTTTGAACTGAATGAATGAGATGCCCAAGGTTTTCTTTGCTTTGAATCCATTAATCTAACTGACAAGTTAAATGTTAAATTCTCAGAATTTACATTTTCCCATAATATTTTTAAAACATTTTTTGTTCTGAATAAAAATATTCGCTCTCTTTAATGGCCTAAAGCTACACTAATGAAATTCTTATTCTTTTAATTTAACTTTTAATTCCCTTCTCCCACATCATGCTTCCTTGATGGACAAATGATGGACATTCCTCCCCCACCCTCAATTTTTCAAAAAAATATTTTATCTATTTGTTCATGAGAGACACAGAGAGGCAGAGACACAGGCAGAGGGAGAAGCAGGCTCCATGCAGAGAGCCTGATGTGGAACTTGATCCTGGGACCCTGGGATCAGATCACGACCTGAGCCAAAGGCAGGAGCTCAACCGCTGAGCAACCCAGGTGTCCCTCACCATCCTCAATTTTTAAAATGGACAAATTCATATCCACAGGAGCACCTGGGTCACTCAGTGGTTCAGCATCTGCCTTTGGCTCAGGGTGTGATCCTGGTCCTGGAATCAAGTCCTGCATCGGGCTCTCCACAGAGAGCCTGCTTCTCTCTCTACAAAAATTCACATCCACCAAAAGCATAAGCACTCAACTGTCCAGAATATATTTAAAACAATATAATATTAAGTTAAATTACATACACTAACTATATATTATTGTTATATATACTATATATATATATACATCAAGTTATTCATAATTATTTCTATTGTACCATTTCCACAATAAACCTGAGGCATTTTACAATAGAAAAACAAAATAAAAGAGTAAAGTAGGGCAAAAAGTAGAATACCTCAAATGGCAATGATAAATGTCAACATAGATTATAATGTTAAGCTTTACATTTCTTTTTACACTTCCTGATAGAAAGGGCAAAATGGGAATGCTATTTAGTTATATGGATGCCTTGTTAAGTGAAAGGGAAACATTACAGCTTCTTTGGATAACAGGGGGGAAAAACATACATGATGTTCACTTTCATTTCCCACTTTCTTTTTGTCAAACAAGTGACAAGCATAAGCCACATGTCTGTTTATCCCCAAGACCATAGTCAAGTGATATGATCCTAATTATTCAGAGTTTCCCTATATTATCTAAGTTATCTAAGGCCTATATCACTTTATGTTATATAAGTATTTTTTTAAAAATATTTTATTTATTTGAGAGAGAGAATGCACACACAAGAGAGAGCACAAGCAGTGGGAGGGGCAGAGGGAGAAAGAAGTAGACTCCCCACTGAGTGGGGAACCCTACTCAAGGCTCCATCTCAGGACCCTGGGATCATGACCTGAGCTGAAGGCAGATGCTTAACCAACTGAGCCACCCAGGCATCCTTATATAAGTATTTTTAATTTAGGCATCAACATAGGTATACATAGTATAAACCAGTTTAATGTTAATTCTTCAGCAATGCTCCTGAAGTACTCCATCATTGGTTTTCATTTCTTTTTGCCATGTGTGTAAGGGGTAATAAAGTTTCTTTGGAGCATTTATAATCAATAAACAGTAAATAAGAAAGCAAACAGTATCCTGGATTAAGATTGTGTCTATTTTAAAAGTTTCTGTACAGTTGCCTGAAGCAATTGGGAATTAACAAGAGGTTTACCTAGTCAGGATAAATACATTAGTTCAGCCATTAAGGCAGAGATCCTATCTCCCCAGTATTTTACCCCATGCCCCATTGGGGCTTCTTTGCTTTCAACAACAAGACTTTCGTTAGCTTTAGGCATTTTGTTAGTCTGTTCGGTTCATTGCTCAGGTGTGGAACCACTGAACTCAATTATGGCTCCTTGCATAGAATTCTGAAGTACAGAATTACTAAGAATTTGCTTGTTAGGAAAAAAAAATCAAATGTCTTCTGAAAGGTTCTGTATTTGATCTGATTTGTTGTAAAATATTATCCTTTGTTTCAGCAACAATAATGATAGCAATGATAATAATGTATTATAAAGTCATCCGATCCTGTCCCTTGTTCCACTTTGTGGCGACGTAAGTGCAAAACAATGTATTAATGTTCTGGTACTCACCAGTTGAAATTGTTAAAGCTATTAAATTGAATCATACTGTGGCCACTAGATTGGAGTGCTACTGTTGAGCTCTAATATTTACTTGTATAAGGCCAACTGAATCTGAATGAACCGGAGTTTCTGTCCGTGGTGCTGAAAGCAAATAGTCTCCCACAGGATTTGATACTGAACAAGTTCAAAGAAACCTCTTATGTTGAATCATGCATGTATTGTAATGTCTCTAATAAATCAATTACTTTTTGGCAGCAAAATGTCACAGCATTTCAAATTCTGATAATCACCTCCACTTTGCTGAGCTTTAGGCTGTAATAATCCACACAATCTCGTATGGAATGCATCAAGGAGAAGGTTGAGTACCAAAGAAACAATAAAACTTAGGCTCATATACTTGACTACGATTCAGAGGCTAAAAGCCTTCCCCACTCCCAGAATGCTAAGGAATATACAGATGTAATACCCCTTGTCAAGCATAAATCTGAGAGGAAATCTACCCCTCGGTATCTTATTTAGAAAGTCCGTTGGAATGTATACAGAGGAACCCCTCAAATATTTATTATTTGTTAAACACCAGCACATACAGGATATCTTTTGTCACTTATGTAGCCCAGTTTTACGCCCTTCAAATGACAAGATGTGACAATATCTTCTACTTGTTATATTGCAAAAGGGAAAGAAACTGCCTTCAACTTAAAAGTGTTTCATCTCCTATAAAGATGAAAACTCTTTCTGAAACTGATTTTTTTCCCTATGTGTTTTCTTTTTCTTTGAAGACTGATTCCATCTCCCGAACTGACCGAAATGCCAAAACCCCATTTTTGCAAATTCCTACTTTTTATCACCTAACCTTGTGCAAATAGCCTCACCTGAGGGAGTGTACCTGACTACCTCTCCCTCTGGAATGAGATGTTATGTGAGTTTCCCAAGGACAGACGAATGAGCAAGCCTTTGCACACTACACAGATTCTCTTCTGCACACAGCAACACTTAACTTGAGGGAAAATATGAATACACTTTGATCAAGCAAAATTCTTTCATGGATTTATTCAATGAATTTTTCTTTAGTGTCAGCCATATGTCAAGACCTCACTAGAGGGGGATGGTGTGGAAATAAACTTTAAAAGTCTGCCTCCTATCCTCAAGGGATGCAATGGGGGCAAAGGGAACACCCATGAGGTGGATATTCACAGAACAGTGACAGCAATGCTGCAGTCATGATACAAATAAAAATTTTTGGAAGTTCAAGAAGAGAATCCAGCAGCTTTCTCAAGATAGGGTGGGATGGAGTGTGGGAATATCTAAGAGTGGCTTCTCAAAGAAGGCAATTCATTTCAGTCTTAAAGAATTGAGTAGAATTTCTTTTTTCAGACTGAGAAGGAAGAGGAATAGAATGCCAGAATTCCAATTAAAAGCTCTCAGTAACATCTCCCACAACCATTCCAGGGAGCTCAGTCTCTGCATCCCCGTCCCTGGTGGGGGAGGGGGGGGAGGAATTATACTAGAGGAATTATTCTTCATCTGCCATAAAGACCATATTCTGGTATATTCTAAATTTACACAATTCTGGTTGATTTTTACCAAATCTGAGGTTCTATTGCTTATGGACCTGGTATGACACAAGGTGTGGGCATGCATGAGTGACAACGGTATGGGCAGACCTGTGTGCCAAAAGACAAAGACAGGTGTTGAGAATGATGTGGTGCTCATTGCAGAGTTGAGAGAAGATCACAGGCTCAAGTGGAGAGGACAGGTGCCCTCCACCCCCACTGTCACTGAGAACCACATATACCCCACACCTTTAATTAAAAATCTTACATGTATATATTCTGCATTAAATCATTCCCTAGTACCAGAGCTGGGCACTTTTATTACCCACTTTATTTGCAAAGCAGCAGCCTCCCACATCCCACGACTGAGTGTTGTTGAGCTCCCTCCAGCATGCTGCAGGGGAAAAGTGAAGGTCCCTGGTCCCCTGGTTCAGAACAGCCATATCAGATAAATGTGAAGTCCTGTTACCCAAAAATATTCATCTAAGGAGAAGAGAGAATTTGATTATCATGAATTCTGCTCCACACTCCTCTTCCTGCCTGACAATAACCTCCCTCTCCAGAGCAACAATAATCTGAACACAAACAGACGTGCAGCTTTTCAAAAAGTAATGAACTCTGAGGCGTTGGAGCCAAGGCAAGCATGGTTTAAATGCACAGCTCCAGCAACCCAGAGAGG
Organism: Canis lupus familiaris; assembly: GCF_011100685.1. Lineage (NCBI taxonomy): Eukaryota > Metazoa > Chordata > Mammalia > Carnivora > Canidae > Canis > Canis lupus. Next base: position 2,896,581 of record NC_049226.1, read on the forward strand.
CTATCAATTATACAGCCCTGCCATCGAGGAAGCAAAAATAATATTTCAAAGAGTCATTGCCAGAAAGAGAAAGAAAAAGAAGAAAATGCCACAGAAATCACACCACTCAGAGCAAGCAGTTCCAAGAGCAAAAATGAGTGGCTAAATCCTGCCAAAGACAGCCTTCTTCACCCAGTGAGGAAAAGACAGGACACAGTGACTTCCCTCTTGCCCTGCCCTTCATCCAACACACCTGAGTCTGTAATGTCACTTTTCCAGCATTGTTTTCGGTTGCTACTGGGGCGTGTAGAAAAGTACATTCTTCATGTGCTAATACAGTCACACATACTTTTGAAAGCTTAAAACAACACATTGCATATATACAGGAATTCTTTAGTTCATCGACCCAGTTCATATCCATGATTTAATTTTATTCTTACAATAACTATTTGAGGTATGGAAAAGAACATTATTAAGTCTATTCTGCAGATGATAGAATTAAGCTCTGGAAAAACTTAAGTGACTTGTCCAAGGTCAGCCAGCTATTAAGTTCCCAGGTGAGAGCGTAGAATGCAGGAGGCCATCAATAAGCATTTTTTTGGCAATAAAGATTGATGAGAGTGAATCATTAGGTCTCTAAGTCATGAATTTGGTCTTCTAAGTAGTCAGTTAAGGCCTCTTTCTAATGCATCTCTCTGTTGAAAGCATTCTATTATAGGCTAGGTCGCACCAAATGGGTTTATAAGACATTCTGTGCATAATGATACAAATGTAAGACACATTCTGTGTCTAAAGCATTCTGAACAGTTTTTTGGTTGTTGTTGGTGTTTGTTGTTCTATGATTTTAAGAGGGTGGGGGTGGAGATAGTCCAATATTAAAGAAAAAGGTTCATATCATTTAGACACTGATACCTTTAAAAGTAAATGCTTTAACAATATGGATGGAATTGGAGTGTTTTATGCTAAATGAAATAAGTCAGTCACAGAAAGACAGATACCATATGACTTCACTCAAATGTGGAATTTAAGAAACAAAACAGATGAACATAGAGGGAGGGAAGGAAAAATAAATTAAGATAAAAATAAAGAGGAAGACAAACCATAAGAGATCCTGAATTCTAGGAAATAAACTGAAGGTTGATGGAGGGGAGGTGGGGAGGGATTGGGGTGCCTGGGTGATGGGCATGAGGGAGGGCATTTGAAGTTATGAGCATTGGGTGTTTTATGCAATTGATGAATCACTGAATTCTACCCCTGAAACTGATAATATAGTATATTTCAACTAAATTTGATTTAAATAAAGAATTAAAAAATAAAGTAAATGCTTTATCTTATAGAAGGGCAAGAAAGCAAATGGACCAGCATCCCTGTAGCCAGGGGGCTCCAATCTCCACTAACTTGGGTGCTTGTCACATTCTGTGAGCCCCACATTCTTTACTTAGTAAATAGAATTGATAACACTTGCCCTACTTAGCCCACACCTTTCTCAGCCAGTTGTGATAATGGGCAGGGAAAGCACTTCATACAGTCAGATGCATGTAACTGTTACAGATGCAATAGGAGTTGCAGTACCTGTCCTCCAAGGATCCCAGTAGCCCTTCATGGAAGGGAAGGAATGTGTAGCCTACTACACATCAGGTAGAATGAGTAAAATAATGAGAATAGGGCAGTGGTCATGGTGGTGATTCCTATGAGTATAACCCCTTTGTGGTTTAAAAATGCAAAGAAAACAAATGGAGGTAGTTCAAAGCAGGGAATGTGGAGCCATGAGAAGGCCTACTGCCCACTTTCTGCATCCTCATGGACTATCATAAACAGATTAGTTGATCTTTTCAGGTCTGATTTCTTAGTCATAAAATGCTAGTGATAAAGACATTGAACTTATATGCTTCTTCTGAAGATTAAATCAGACATGTGCATACAGCCACTTAACATAATACCTGGGAAACATGTGGAGAAATTATAATAATTATTTGGATTATGACTTGTTGTTTCACGTTTTACACATTTTGTAACTACAGTTGGATTGACAGGTTTATTTCTTTCTCTTCTGGATGTCTAATCTTGGACACTAACTGGCCTCATGGGGTATTATAAGGTTTAACTAGTTGACCAGTGGTGAGGAAACTGGCAGAAGTGTAGACATGGAGAGTTACAGGTTGGCATGTGAGTTTCATGACTTTTTATACTAGTCCTTTGGTATTACAATTGATCTTGCCTGGTTTCCTCTTGCATTGATCTGTTCAGAATGCTCTTGACACAAATGCAATTTTCTATGGCCAGCAATCAAATTCACCAATCAAACATGGCAAAAGCAATCGAAACAAAGGGCAGAAGCTGTGCTATTTCTAGCACAAATGATCAGTTTGGGAGTTTTCTGACAGCATCAAATGGAAAAATAAAAGTAACTTGAGACAGAAATCACCCAAAGACCCTGGGTCCCCAACCCGTTTGCAATATTCCTACGTGACCTGGAACCCTCTGCTATGTGCCAATGGGAAATTACACATCTCGTGAGGCTGCATGCTGGGGAGAACACGGTGTTGGCAAGAAGCATGGCTGGCCTTTCCAACACTATTCCTGATTTTAATTATTGACACTTTGGTAGTTTTTAATGGCTTTATCCCTCTTTTAGGCCAAGACATTTTAAATTGGGGTGATTTCAAGCCACTGAACACATTTCCCCAAGACACATCTTCTGTGTCTCAGGTTGAGACACAACCTTTTCTATGTTCAGAAGGGAAGTACAGTAGATGAGAGGGACCCGAGAAAAGCAGAGAAGGTTGAAGCTGACCATCCTTGGTTTATAACCTTACAGACATTACAAAACATCTCTGTATTAGAGTTGCCAATTTGTGACTTTTTACTCATATCAACTTTCAAAAATAACAGAGCCCTGAATAGATAAAAATAGCTTCATAAATCATGGTATCTCTAGTCTCACTCCAGTCACAGCTGATTGGGACAAAGGTGAACACCTGACTCAGGTAAAGGCAGTTTGACTCGATTTCCTGCTAACTTAACTTTGAGGCACCAAAACCAAGTCATCCAGCTGTGATCTATCAAGCACCAAGGCAGGACAAGGTCACAAATGAGATGAAGTTGGTGGTATCAGAGAAACCCTAAGGAAGAGATTCAAGGCCACAGGAGATGGGTAGAAAGTGGCATCAATTAGGAGACCACACAGCCTCCACGAGAGAAGCACAGAGAACAACTCTGGAAGACAGTCCCTCTGCACAGGCTTTGCCTGTTCTTCCTGCACCTGTTTGCATAAAGTCAGCCCATCTTTCCAATAAACCTTATTCAACTAGTTGAGTGAATTCCTATGATTCACACAGAATTCTTAATGATGACCCTGACTGGGTTGGTAGAAATTGTCAGTGAAAAACCAAGGGAAAAATAAAGGTAGTCAAAGTGCATGACAGAGTAAGAAAGGTATCAGCAACAGGACATGCAGGGACCACATCAAAGTCCAAGTGCTTGTTTGGCCTCCCTGAGCTTGTGCTGCCCTGGAGAAAGTTAGCTAACATCTGAGGAGAGAATGGAAGACACCAGAATCTATCACAGAAGGAAAAATGAAGAAGTAGAAATTCTTCAACAGTCCACATTTACTGAAAAAAATATTTGACATTTAGTGAATGACTCTTGAACACAAAAGAGTGGGCGAAGATTCTTTTGGATGAAGAAATAATTACAATAAAATGACAATTTATTATAATGACAGCCAGATACAATGCCTGAACTACTTTGTTATGGGGGAAAGAGGAGACTTGAGAAAAATAATAGGTATCTTCAAAATTGTAATTCCTATGGTGAGGTCAGGGACCACTTAGGACTCATTTTCCTATGCCTAACACCTACCATTGTGCCTGACTCACAGTAGGAGTTTAACAAATATTTGTTGGATTTTATTTTTTCTTAAGATTTTATTTATTTATTTGAGAGAGAGAGAGAGAGAGAGAGAGAGCCAGAGAGAGAGAGCACAGGCAGGGGGAGTAACAGAGGGAGAGAGAAGCAGGCTCACAGCTGAGCAAAGAGCCTGATGTGGGGTTCCATCACAGGACCCTGGGATCGTGACGTGAGCTGAAGGCAGATGCTTTAACCAACTGAGCCACCCAGGAACCCTCAAATTGAAATTTAAACATGTTAAATGGTTCCTAATATTAGGCATTTCACTTAATTTCAATCCCCTCCCTCCACAGTAAACTGATGAGCAGTTATACTTGAGCTGTATAAATGAGAAAGTTGGAACTCAAAGAGATTAAATACCAGATTGAAACATATACAGCTACTAATATTGAGCCATTCTTGACCTATAAATTGTGGAGATTTGTAAGAGTCTAAATTCCTGTCTCTTAATTGACAGCCAAGAATTTTTTATTATTATTACAAAAGATTCAACTTATTCTATGTAGTTTTAATGGAAATCACCGAAAGATGCACAAAAGAGAGAAGCAAATTTTGGCTTAATATATTTTTTTAAAAAGCTAGAGCTTTTGAAAAAGAAGTACATACATGACCAGTTAGTTAGCTGTCCATCACTGGCTGTGTTCAAATGAGCCATACATGCTATCTAACCTATCTATTTTACTATGGAGAGATTCGGGTTTAAAAAAAAAAAAAAAACTGTGAGAAAATCCATAGCATGAAATTTCCCTTATTCTTTGGAGGCTTAAGGATGCTGGTGATATGAGGTAGGTTGGAGGAAATGAAGGAGACAGACTCTTCCACCTTGACCTTCCCATGTTTTCCATGAAATATTTCCCAACTCTTTTCTAGACACATCTGATATGGCCACATGGACTTACTAAGCCATTGGCCGACAGCATCTGAAGGTTCACTCCTGGCAGGTGTCAGCAGCCAGTCAGAATTAGTTGTGCTCTCTCTCTATCCCAGAATGAGTCATTCCTCATTCCTCTTCTAACCCATGGCCTTTTACCAGAAGTTCTGCCAGTTTCTGGAATAATTTTCTAACACCATATTTCTGGGGATGTAGGACCTGACAGGGCACAGAGGGAAAGAGGAAATAAACTGAAGTTTAGACAGGGAGGTGAGCATCGCTCTCTGCAAACATCCACATAGACAGCAATATGCTCCAGTCCTACCAGAGAAACTCCAAAAATATTTACTTCCATTTTTCTCCTGTTGGTCTGTCAGTGTTGAAGACAAAGGCATGATGATTCCTTCTGCGTCTTATCCTCAGGCTCATGCCCCCAGGCTTAGGCCAAGGACAGCACCAGCCTATAAAACTATCCGAAGGGCAGGGAATTAAACTTGGAGGTCACCATAGCAAACACAGCAGGTTGGAGATGTCAACATCCCTCAGAAAGTGTTTGTGATGGCTCTATTCTATGATGGGTTGACACATTCGACCACTCAACCATTGGTCCTCAGAGAGAACAGAGGGGAAGAGGAAATAAGAATAAACTAGAGACCTAAAATAAGTAAAAAGACAAAGGCCTATTTAATTAGATCTGATGACTCAAATCCTAGGAATAATAGAGACCAAAAGAAAAGGAGGTGAATGGATAGTGGATTAGATAATGTCTGAAGAGTTCAGTGATGTCGGATTCTAAAATCGATTCAGCATATCATTTGCCTACTCAATAGTTTTGATGTTGTGAATCCAAGACTTTTCTGGTACAACCACTTGAATCCCAATGGGGATAGGCTTCTGTGTCTGGAACAAGTGTAAAGTGAAGATCTGCTTTGCAGGAGCTCAGTTGTTTTTGTAGTGCCCTGGCAAGGCCAGCTACTTCTCAAGTCTGGGCTCCTCCCCTTCCTGCAGGCAGGTTTCTCTCAGGCCTTGAGTTGACTTAAAGATTCCCCAGGAGAGCTGGCCTGAAAATCAGTTCTAAAAGCCAAAAAAATGAGGAGAGCCAGATTAAAGTATCAGCCCAGAATTTATGCTCTGGACTTAAGGTTTAATAATGCAACAGAAAATCAATATTTAATAAAGCAAATGATGGAGAAAAACACTGCCCGGGAGATGAGGCTGCTGCACTGTTTTCAAACATCTCAGTCCCAGAGGAGATTGGGCTGGCAGGATGGATTGGAGACTAGGTTGACAAGAGAATCTGGCATGCAGACAATCGCAGGTCCCACTTGATTCCTATTCTGTTATCTCTGGGCTTGCTGGCCATTTCTATTGAAGGACTAACATAGAATTACAATGAGACTGAGATGAGATACCCAACAGAGTCGGGACAAATGGTCCAAGGCAGCCTTCAGTTAGCAACCCCAGATTGTCCCGACCTGTGCAAGAGGGGTTTCAAAGTTCACCATCTGTTTGGAGAATGGTAGGTGGAAATGGGCCTAGAATTGGGCCCCTCTGGATGCATTCCAGAGAGGTGACCAAAGATTAGCTGTTATGGCCTAAGTCATTGTACAGTGAGAAACTACAGGGGACTGTCCACAAGCAGCTTTGTGAACAATGGCTTGTGCTTAGTGGGGATGCAAATGGTCACTGAGTGATCATGTATTTTGAGAATATCAGGTTGAGGAGTGCACAGTTCCTTGGGTTCTCGATGATTACTCTGTGGATTGCAAAGCATTTCTGAGCTGCAGGAAAACAACTGAATTGGACAGTTGTTTATGGCTACATCCTTTGATAGCAATTTGAATATTTATGCTTAGTCATTTTTTATTGGAAATTATTTTTCCCTTTGAGGGAAGACAGGTTTCATCCTATTTATTGCTGACCTAGACATCTGGGTCACAGTTCATTTCATATTCTTATTTTGCTAGAAGGAAATATAGTTGTTAGATGTCCAACAACCTCTATCTAGCCAGGAGAGGGGTTATGCCCAACCAACTTGAACTAGCTCACTGTGTTATGGAAACTATGCATGACCACCATGTATAATACAATAAAATATTTTGGGTAATTCTGTCTTTCACTCATCTAGGGATCCCAGTGTAGCTGGGAAGAAGTACAGACAACTAAAGCCAATATGTTGCTCATAACATAAGAAGCCTCAGGCAAGGTACGTGGCAGCCACTGCTTGAATAGGAATGAACTCATTTGTAATGGACAGATTGGCTACTTCCCTTTATTTTCTAAAACAAAAACAAAAAAATAAAAACAAACAAACAAAACACACACACACACACACACACACACACGGAATGAGGACAGCACAGCGTATTGTTCCTGGTTAATTAGGAAACTTCTTCGGAAATCCTTAATACAACTGTAAATTATGACAAGAATATATTCTTGAAAGGGAGGCATGTCAATACGAAAAGAGAGGAAGTAAAGAACCCACACTACAAAAGAAACTATGTACATCTTGTTCATCACTGTGCATGCCAGCCATCTGTTGGTACGTAGAAAGTGTGTAGTTCATTTTTATTGAATGGATGACTGAATATAGTGTGTTAAAAAGAAGAGGAAAGAGCATTCTATGGGGAAGCTGAGGTAGTGAAGGTCAAGTCCACTAGCATGCTTTGGGAGATGTCCAGGGAAAAATCCCAGCTTAGCCACTAGTCACATCTGAATTCTTCAACAAGTCATTGACATTCTTTAAATAGAAGACAATGGTCCTCTCACATCTCTTGCTATGAGATTGTGAGGGTAGCAGGTAGGTTCCAGAAAGTAGCCTTAGTGCTAGAAATGAAGATGAGTAACCCAGTGACTTATCCTATTCCCCTTGTTTGGGGTTTGCTTCCTTTCCAGACTGACAAAAAACTTTGTGCAAATATCGAAGTTCAGACTCCTGAAATCCCATGTGCCAAATAACTGCTGTGATCAACTCATATCCAGCTCTAGAGTACCCTGGAAGGGATTTCTAACACAGGCTGACAGATAACAGGTCTTACTTAGCATGGGTTGGGGAAGGAGGGTTAACTCATTCATTGCAAAACTGACATGTTAGGTCTAGCAAATGGGATTCAGAACCTGAGTGTTTCAAAAAGGCTAAAGAAACTAGGTCATGCTCTCCATAATACATTACATGGAACTTTGGCTGAGGTGTTTTCTGCTCAATTCTGATGGAGAGGGGAAGGAGAAATGCTACATGACTGTGTCAAGATTACACAAGCAGGAGAGAGTAACAAAAGACAAGGAAAACTTGGGCCATAAAGGGCTTTAGGTGAAAATTTTCAGCAGTGAGAGTAATTGATATATCTGCTAAATAGCTCAGGGGCTGGTATTGGAGCAGCTGTAATAATAATTTTATTTATAAAGTTCTTGCTTCTCCCAATATGCTCAGGGCCCTGTACAATAGCACTAAATAAATTAAATTAAAGCATGAAATATTATGAAAATGCAATGAAATCAACATTGCTGAGGAAACAAGGAAAAAAAAAACAAAATAGAAGAAAAAAGATTCTTCTCTAGAAGAAGTAACACTTAGTAAGAGGATGATTTTGAATAAGCCAAGCAAGGGCTTAGATTCCTGGGAAAGGTGGTGGAGCTACCATGGGCATTCTCTCAGTAGCAGATAAGGGTTCAAACCCCGTCTTCCATTTGGAAGCTTTATGATCTCTAGTAAGATGCTGAGTCCTCTTAGCTTTGGTTTCCTCATCCACAAGGTGTAAATATAATATTCTTATCTACCGTCTATGGTGGTAGGATTTAAATGAGTTTTGCCCAATAAATGTTTGCTATTGTTTTTGCTGCAACCACTGGACAGAGGACACGGCATGGATGACTAAGACTATATATAAGGAAATCAAGTAAAGTGGGATAAAAGCCGGAACCTAGGCAGTGACAGTAATGATGGAGAGATGCAAATAAGGGACATCTACAGGATCTGATGACTGACTTAGTGAGGAGTGCCGATAGATAGATAGATAGATAGATAGATAGATAGATAGATAAAGGATAACCTCTAGCTCTCTCTCCTGGGCATTGGAAAGATATTCTTCCATTCTTCAAGACTGCTAATACAGAAGCAACAAGTATTTGGGGTGGCAAGAATGGTGGGATAAGATGATTTGTTTAATTGTGAACATATTGAGGAACTTTCAAGAGGAGAAGCCAACAGGCTCTTACAAATACAGCTTTGCTCATATTGGATATAAAGGTGTGGCTCTCATTAGTGAAACCACAGTAGTTGAAGTCACAGGCTTGGGCAGATCATTGGAGATAATGTAGCCTAAGGAGAAGAACAGAAAGTTAAGGAGTGGAAACCAACAGGTCATGGAAGCTGATAATAGAACAGCCATAGGGGAAAGGTCTAGTCAGGTCAGGGACGACTTTGGAAGAATACTATTATATCAGCTATGAGGCACAATCCTTGGAGTAACCTCCATTCTATCATGGCTTCCTTGTTGGATAGAATTGAAAAAAAATATGGATAAAAACATCTCCTGAAGTACTAAGTCCATAGAGAAAAGATCTAGTTAGTCTACAGGGTACATGATGATTCTTTTCCCCTTCATCAACCTTATAAATATCTTTGCTTCTATTCTGGTGGTAATCCTGAGAAGAAGCTGGGGAGGCAGACCACCACCCCCATTTGTGATAATATGCTATAGGGGCAGCGGCCACATCTGAGTGTCTGGCCCACTGCGGCCAACCCAGTGGCCAGACATGTCATCAGTAAACCCTCATGAGAGTCTGCAGGTGATATCAACTTGCCCAGACACATGTGAAGGAGACACATCATCTTCAGTGGGTTTAGAACCTAATACACATTCTTTACTTACATACTACTTTATTTTTAAAATTTAAAGTTGCTATTACTGCTGACTACAGGATGGCTGGTGAGACTGATGTTTAATGAATGGTCCTTTCCATATAGTAAAATAGTACCATATGCTAGGTGGGATTATGAAGACTTTATGTGCTATCATCTCCCTATATCACCTCACAACAACTCCTAGAAACAGGCTTTATTATTTTGCTCATTTTGCAGATGAGACAAATCCGAAACATAGATAACTGAAGCCCAAGGCTGCACAGTGACTATTCTATCCCAGTTGTGTCTCTGTCCAAAATCTTACCCACCATGTTTTACTGTGTTCTCTCTTTCACACACAAGGAAAGATATATCCTTCATCAGGGGCAGGGGAAAGAGCCCTGGATGAGAGCCAGGAGAGCTGGGATTGGCCCTCACAACTGCCCTTAACCAGTGGTTGTGACCTTGGACAAGTCAGTTAATGTCTTAAGTTTCATGTTTTCCCATCTGTGATATTAGAACCATGGTTCTCATCTGTGATATTAGAACCATGGTTCTCAACAAGGGGGTAAAATACAAGCACCTAAGGAGTTTAAAAAAAATAATCCTTCTCCAGCCTTAATCCCAATAAATTGAATCAGAATCTCTGAGGGGAGGATCCCTGGGTGGCACAGCGGTTTGGTGCCTGCCTTTGGCCCAGGGCGCGATCCTGGAGACCCAGGATCGAATCCCACATCGGCCTCCTGGTGCATGGAGCCTGCTTCTCCCTCTGCCTATGTCTCTGCCTCTCTCTCTCTCTCTCTCTCTGTGACTATCATAAATAAATTAAATTAAAAAATAAATAAATAAAAAAGAATCTCTGAGGGGAACATTCTTCTCATTCAACAAAACCCCTAAGTAATCGTAATGTTCAAGAGTTGAGAATCACTGGTTAGGTAACCTTCAAAGTGGCTTCTGAAATGATTTGAACCCAAGCCCAAGCTTATGAAGAGTACACCTACTTGGGATCCAACCTCTGAGTCAGATTAATTTGACTCTGCTCATAAAGAGAAGCACAGTGTTTGAGGGTAAGCTAAGCAGGGTCAGACTCCCTGATTTCAGATTCTGGCTCTGCCACTTAGTAACGTCTGGTCTTACCCAGGTTAGCAGGTTTCCATTTCATCTCTAAAGTAAGGGCAATAATAGCATCTGGTACGTGGGGTTGTCTTGAACGTTAAATAATATTCATAAAGTGCTGCATCCTATTCCTGGCTGCTACATAATAAGGTTTCAATAAGGAGTAGCTATAAATATTATTATCATTGCATATAAAAACCTGCCAGCTACTGTTTTCCTATAGCTGCCTCTAATGGTCCTATGAGATGAGAAGCTGTGTTTATAATCTTCTACGACCAGAATAGAGTCACTCTGCTCCAATAAAGTACTCCAGCCTGGAGCAGAAGAGGCCTCTGGGCATAGCAGGGGCCAGAAAAGACCCCTGCAACTCAGTAGATTTTTGTACTGTGGCCACCATTCCACTGCAGGAAATATCCTTTTCCTGATGCTGTGGCCTGTGCCCTATGGCTGGTAACAGGCAGTGCCTCTCTGCAGAGAAGGGTTCCAGGTGGCTGGTGGAGTGGCCAGGACATTTCTGATGATTGGTACCTTCACAACTTGTCATTCTCTTAGAGGGGATCAGTATAGTTACATGGCATAAAGCATCAGGCCTTCTGGGACTGTCCCTCTTCTAGAGCTACTCTCCAAGCAGTCCCTAGTCTTGGGTGGAACCTTTTTGCTCTATGGTCCTCACATAGACCTGGATAAATACTGTAAGTCCATCCCATGATCAACTGTGAGTTCCTTCAGGCTCAGAAACAGATGAAATCCTCTCCCCACAAACACACATATAATCACATACGTTGGTACACATGGCATTGAGGACAGAGCACACAGACCCAGCATACTTGAGTCTCAACAAAGTAACCTTAGATAGTCTTTCCTCTCAGCACTGCACAGGGAGCGCATTTCATCTAAGGTTAGATATGGATTCCTCAGGGGAAATTATGTAACCTGAGTAAAACAGCAGCTCAATTTCAGGATGTGCTTATTAAGGGAAATTAAAAATAAATAAATAAAAAAGCTCATCTGATTATCTTAGCCTCTCCATAATGACAATGTGAGCCCTTAGTGCTGGTGACAAAAACACAAATGCCACATCAAGGGGTAATGGCCCTCATGGTCAGGTGGGACACTGAGATGGCAGGGCTGGGAGGGGCCAGCAGGCAGGAGAGCACAAAGCTGTGACCCGGGAGGGAAGAGAATAATGGGTGCCGAAGCACAAGGGAGCCAAGAAAGAGGAGAAAGAAGAAAAGGAGACAGGGAAAATGTAGGTGAGGGAAAGAAGATTCCAGTAAAAATTAGAAGAAAGAAGCACATGAGCAAAAGGGCACAGTCCTGAGAACAAAAGGTCAAAACAAAATAATGATGCTGGAGAAAAGTGAGAGAAGAGTGGGTCAGAAAAGAGAATGATGAGAAGAGTAAAATAGAACAAAAGTGAAAAGAAACGAAAAGACAGCAAAAAGTACATGTGGTAATGAAAAAGAAGTTGCTGGCAAGATCGAGTGAAAGACTGACTTCGAGAGACAGATGGAAAATGGCAAAGAGGATAGAATGACCTATCGCCGAAGGGGAAGTTTGCATCTGTGTCCACACTAACTCTACTGGTCTGGAGAGCTGCTCACTGAAGCCAAGTTGGAGGATCCATCCACAGCTTAATCCCCGTTCAAGGTTCAAATATAGGCTATGAGACTGGTGCTGACATTGCCTTCTGCCAACTCATGGCACCTCTGGGTAGACGTGGATATGGGATGGCCTAGGGAACAATGATGCACCATGGAGGACCTTTGTGCCTTTGCTTTGCTCCCAGATACACTCTTTCCAAAACTGACACCCAATGAGCAATCCCCCTGAATAGGATCTGCTCTCTCCTAATTTGGGACCATTTTGCCATTAAGAAAAGTTCCCAGTCTTGTGATCTGGCTCCCGCCCACCTCTTGGGTCTCATCTCAGACCCCTCCGTCCCCTCCTCTGATGATCTGCCTACAGGATGCTTTCAGCTTCTATGAATGGTTCATTCATCCCCTAGTCTTCGTATATGCTGTTACCTGTGTAGAACAGTCCTCCTTCCCTACTTTACCTAACTAATCCTATTCAACTCTCAACTAAGGTGAAGCTTCCTTGTGAAGTCCCCTGAGGTTCTCAGATGTAGGGGCTGCCGTGATACTTGCCCTGACTCTGCCTATATTACAGCAAACTATTTACCTCTTGAATAGCAATAGAAGAAATATTACTTCTCTTGTCACTCACTAGAATATTATTTCTTTGGAGACAAGTATCTGGTTTCTGTGTTCTACCATCAGCACAATATGTGGCTCCTAGCAGGAACCCAGTGAATATTTGAATAGTGAATGGATGAAGGAGTAATGAGTTTATGTGATCAATGATTCCTTCTTTATCCAGGCTCTGAACTGAAAGGTGAGGCAAGAGTTTCTGTGCATTCAGTGGGAGATACCGCACTGACTCTATTTCAGCTTACCTTTGCTTGCCAGGCCAACAGGCTTCCGGCTCTTCTGAATGCCATGGGATACACTTGCCTAAATTTCCCAGTATCACCCTAGCGCCTATAGGGCTATACTTAATCTAAATCTGAGGAAGATTTTTAGCATGAAAAACTCACTTGTCATCTGTATTAGTCAGGGTTCTCCAGAGGAACAGAACTAATAGGACATATATATAAATTATAGGAACTGTCTCATGCAATTATCGAGGGTGAGGAGTCCTGTGATCTGCCGTCTGCAAGCTGGAGAATGAGAAAAGCTGGTAGTGTAATCCAGCCCTTGACTGAAGGCCTGGGCACCAGGAGCACCAGTGTCTGAGGGCAGGAGAAGATGGATGTGCTGGCTCAAGCAAAGAGCGAATTTGCCCCTTTCCTGGCTTTTTGTTACAGCCAGTCCTTCAACGGACTGGAAGCTGCACATCTGCATGGGTGAGTGAGATTTGCTTTACTTAGTCTACTGTTTTGAATGCTGATGTCTTCTGGAAACACTCTCGTGGACACACCCAGAAATAATATCTTCCTGACTATCTGGGCATCCCTTCGCCCATCCAAGATGACACATAAAATTAACAATCACAAGCCTACCCCTGGCTAACATGGCATCCCGTTCCATTTCCTTAAATTACACCTAATCTCCAAATGAAGACAATGACAAGGTTGCCATCCACTTAGCATGACACAACTCTCCTGCATACAACTGAGAACGTACTAATCCTTTCCCTCGAAGAGGAGGTAAAGGCCTTGAGTGGTGTTTGCTCTTATCCTGCAACTTAAACACTATGATGTAAAATTCACAAAAAAGTCAATACATCTTATGCTACATGATAAGGGAATAAGAGGAAAGAAGACAAAGATGTTTGCCTAATATACATACACATACACACAAAAGTGTCCCTGACAAAATAGAGAGGATATTTAAAACCTCAAGGCAGAGTCCTCATGTCTGTAACTGGCCATGTGCTTACAGCTGCTATTTGTAACCTTCTTGTACCAAGTACCCCGCATTTCCCTTGTCTTCAGCCAGCATCTCAGCTCATCATGGTTCTTCACCTGGCAGGGTAATCACACCTTTATTCCTGAAACGTCTGGGCTCTGTCCTCTCTTAGTCATGCCTAGATCGGGTTGTTGGTTTTACCTTAGCTTAGTCACAGAACATGATACTAAGAGATGCCCTAAGGGAATCTCCTGGATTCCTAACATACTCTTCCTACCTCCACTTTGAATTTCCCTTGTGAGTCTGGATCAATCATCCCAGGTAGTACCATAGCTCTCCTCCTTGCCTATTGATTCAGAGGCATGAGGAGGCCAGAGTGGCCGGGTGATGTGGTCTCAACTTCCAGTTGAATTGAATCATTATTGTGTCTCCTGTTGGATGCACTCTTCCCTTTGGAACTAAGATATCTCAATCAGCAGATCCTAAAGTTGAAGGAACAGGTGGCAGACATTTCGCTAGTGGCCACTAAGGGTGATAGTGAGTAGTGCCACTGCTATTCCCACCACCCGATTCTAGGTCCCGTGGTTCCTGGCTATGGGGAAAATAGCCATCTGAGTTCCAGAAGAAGGTTGGATACACCTCTACTGAGTACTGAATAGGCTGAATGTTGCCTGAAAAGAGAAAAGGGAGAGCTTCAGATGTCTTAGGATATAGTGATGAAGGATGACAGCCTAATAATTCTTTAGACACTATTTTATTTTTAATTTTTTAAAGTAGGCTCTTTTTTAAAGAGCTTAATGTGGGGCTCAAACTCACAACCCTGAGATCAAGACCTGAGCTGACATCAACAGTCAGGCACTTAGTAGGCTGAGCCACCCAGGTGCCCCTAGAAATGATTTTTAAGACAAAGTAGAGGAATATGGGGGAAGACAGTACTGACCCACCTAAGTGAGCAGCTCTTTTTCTGTCTCTGTTTCTTATCTTTCATTTGAACAGCAATAAATCAACAGGGTCAGGGCGATGAAAGACACACTGTAATTAGAAGCATGGAACAGGCCCACTCACCTGGTTTGACACAATTCCTACTAATGAGCATGCCCATACATCAGGATTTTATATAAAAAAAAATGTTCTCAGTCTGACTTCTCGTTGCCTCTGACTCTTAGACCTGCTGTGCCCTGACCCGTAACTGCAAACCCAGCTACACAAGGTTCTCCACCCACACCTCCACCTGCACGATTCAGGTCCAGTTGGTCTGGGGAGAGTCTACATTCTTCTTAATACTTTTTTTTTTTCCTAGAAAGTTCCTCATGAGCTTCTGAGAGAGACATCAGAGTGCACTGACAGGCAGTTTTCGGTATCTCAAGTTTTGGTGTTCTCTGAACCTTATACTCTATTTCCAAATATCTTCTGTTTAAAAGGCCCTCCTGGTGCTTGATTCTCTCCCATCTCATCTTATTTTAAGCTTTGCCCTTTGGTCATGGGCTAGTGTAAACCTTATCTCCTCTTTGGTGATCTGGCTTCATTTCAAGAAGCTGAAAGCCATATTCTCAGAATTCCAAATTGAAACAAAACATGGCACAATTTCCCCCCATATTTGTAAATATGGAAACCCAAACTTTTAGTTCCCTTTACTTGCAAACTTAACAAACGACACTCTGAGAAGAAGACACATCTCTGGGATAGAACCTTCCAGTAAAACTGAGCCCAGACCACCCTTACTGCATGTACACACCCATCCATCATCCAGCAGTGGCTCTAGAGAGCTATTTGTCTAGCTGCTCAAGAAGAGAGGGGATCTCTTGAGGTCAGGGACACAGGATAACATGGTATAAACCATGTTCTCATACTCTTCCAGTGCCCCCACCTCAAAACTCCCCCTCTGATCCGTTCTTCATTCTGATGCCCAAAGTCTTTCTAAAATAGAACTCATGTAATTTCCTTGCTTTAAATTTTCCGATGATTTCCCATCCCCACCACCTGAACTTAGGTTGGCAGAGAATTGGTCCTCTCGCCAGAGGGGCTCTTGGGGCTACTTCCCCACAACTCTTGCTTTCTCTCCAGCTTGCCATGTGACACAACCCACACTCAGGTCTCTCGATTCCTTGCCTGTGTGTTATTCCTTCAGCCTGGGGCATAAGCCTCCTCTTTATCTTCCTAAGAAAATCCACTAAATTAGATTTAGCTTAATGTAACCCAGTCTGAGAATCATTTTGATAGAAGTAACAGAAAAGTTCACACTTTCACACTCAAACAAAGAAACACAATAAATGCTGGGAAAAATAATAATAATAATCAAGCTCACTTAACAGAAGGCCCTAGTTTTCAAGTTTTAATTCATATAAGTATTCAACAAATACTCACTGAGTGTCTGCTGTAGGCCAAACCCTGCCCTAGGACTTGGATACCACAGTGCCAAGGCAGGCCAAGTCCCTAACCTTGTGGAGCTTGTGCTCTTTTGGGGTGAAACAGACCACGACTCTGAAACATGTGAATATATGCAATGCAATAGATGATCTTTGTCTTCAAGGAAAACATATCAGAAGGGTCCTAGGGAGTAACTGAGGGAGGTGGGGAGCTCTATGTCATACAGGTGACCAAAGAGGCCTCTCCTGTACAGTGACCTTTGGGAAGAGAGCACCAAGGGACACCAAGAGAGCATGGGTGCCAGCATAGGGAGCTATAAGGCCCAGAGAGGGATGCCTCTTGGGGATATTCTAAGAACATCAAAGAGACAGGTCAACAAAAAGGGTTGTAGGAGGGGAGGTCAGAGAGATGCCAGGGGCTACACACTGAAGGATCTTTTAGGCCACAATAAGGACTTGGATTCTAGCATGGGTGAGTTGCCAAGCAACTGGGAGGACTGATCAAAGGAGTGACAGGATCTGTAAAGGTGCCAGCAGGGCCATGCTTCCTCTGGGTGCTTTAGAGGAGAAGCTGGTCTTCACTCTTCAAGCTTCTAGTGGCTGCTGGCTCCATTCCTTGGCTCATAGCCACATCCCTCCAGTCTTCAAGGCCAGAGATTTTGCCTCCCTCTAGTCCATCTTCACATTGCTTTCTCCTCTGTGTATCAAATCTCCCTTTGCTCCCCTTTGCTCCCCTCTTACAAGTATGCATATGGCTATATTTAGGACCTACCCAGCTAATCCAGGATAATCTCCCCATCTCAAACACTTAACTTGCTCAAATCTGCAAAGATGTCATCATGTAAGTTAACATTTACAATTCCAAGGATTAAAATCTGATACATTTGAGTGGTTGTTACTCAGCCTATCATAGCCAGTCTCAACACACAATAAACCACTTTGCTTAGTGATCTTTTTTTTAAAGAAGCTTTTCACATCCACTCATTATACTGCCCATGAGCCCCTATTAAGTTCCAGACATTGGAGACAGAGTGCAAAAGGGGCTAGGCCCCTTTCCCTCAGGAAGCTCATAGTTACTGGAAAAACAGGTATAACCAAGTGATCATACAAACCAATGTCAAATTATAACTATGCCGAGAAACACAAAGAATAGCATGACTCTGAATCTGGGGGAGGGAAGGAACTAATGCAAGACAGGCAGGTCTGAGAAAGCATCCTAAGGAAGTGACGTTCAAGTTCATGCTTGAAGGATAAACAGTATTTGCTGAATGAAAAGAAGAAGAGGATCCAAGGCACTGGAGAGGGAATGTAGCAAGGGCCCATGACCAGAAAGAACAGGACAAATGAAATAATGAGCATCAGGAGGCAGGAGCACCGTGAAGACTAGGAGTGGAGAGGATGCTCATCCCAAGGCCCTGTAGGCCTTGCTAAGGAACTGGCTCTTTTAGGTGAAGTCCTTGAGGTCCTATCAGATTCCGGTTTGAAAAGATCACTCTGGCTGCTAGTGGAGAAGGGGTGGGTGATGGAGAGTGTGGGAGTGTGCAGACTAGCTATTTCATTTTCATTTTAGTAGCCAGGACCTGAAGTGCTAGACCATCCATTTCCAAAGTCTTCTCTTTGTGTGTCCTTCTCACACACCCACCCCTGCTCCCAAGCTTGGGGAGGAGCCTGGCTCTCAGTCCTGGGATTCCTATGAATGCTCTGTCCCGGCAGCCTCCCCTTCAAATTTTAATTGCTGCCCCCACCCCCACTATATATTCTGATGAGAAGGACTGGTCACCTTTGTCTCTGTATCTATCCCAACCTGTATTTTGGTACTTCGTACGTGGTGGTCTACATGTGTGTGAAAGGGAAAAAGGAAAGCCTCTCTCAAGGGAGGAAGAAAGGACTTGGCCAGTTTGGATCCTTAGTGTGGGGCAGCGTTAGCATGAGAGCCCCTATCTGAAATCTGGTTTCAGAGTACGGTAAACAAGTCCAATTGGAATTATGAGAGCAAAGGAGATGATGCTTAGAGAGCAGAAGAACATCACCAGGCCAGAAGGTCAGAAAACCAGAAACACTAGAGTCCAAAGGATGGAACCAGGATGGGGAAAGGGGATACAATCCAGGTTCTTGGGAATGAGGACCCACACCAACAACAGAACAGGGGTGCATCCCTGGAACAGAGGAGTGGGTCTGTTTAAAGGAGTCAAAATGAGACAAATGGAAAGAAGAGCCTGGCAATGTTTACTATGGATAAATAGTTGCAAAAATGAAGGATTTTAATATGCAGTGGCGCTTGGCATCCTTTTATTTAGTACCTTTCTCCAAATTGATTATGTGATACATCAAAATATTCCTATAAAGGACATCTAAATATGAAATAGGTTAAAGAAGTAGGTCATTCTTTCAGGTACTTATTGTCAACATTCAGACTGGAATCCAGGATTCCTAAATCCTGAAATTTCCTTCTTCCTGCTAAGCTATTCAATCCCCAACGGAGCCAACACCGGGTTCATTGTGCAGACTCCCAATTAATCACAGTAGAAAGCACTATTTGCCAAGTGAAAATCCTCTATTTTGAATTCTTAATCCCCCCACCAGCTGAGTTTACCACAAAGACATGAATATATAATTGAGACATAAAGAAAACATGCCACCAAATTAAACTGTCCTAATTTTAAATCAATAAATTCTTTCTCAAATAACATGAAATGAAGATCTTTCGAAAGAAAAACATTGAGCTCTGGCAACTCCAGGAGCAATTCACCACTGAGCCTACATCCAGCAGTAGCCAATTCAATTTTCACCAACGTTAGACACCAATCTACCATAGATGATGTTCAACAGGAATAGGAGTTTTATGCTATATGCCAAGTGGTGACAGCTTAAAGCCTAAATTAGCCTGGAGACATCTGAAACTCTGAGACTCCTTCATCGGCATGTGGTGGGCTCTCAGTTACCAGTGAGTGGGAGCTGCTGGCAAGGGGCCGGTCTCCCAATTCCTAAGGGGTTCCCCCCTTCCTATTCACCTTGATCCTTCCTGGCATCCTTGCCACGATGGATCCGTACAATTGCCACGATGGCAGAATGAGGAGCCCCATTGTCATATCCTCTATTTGCTGTTGTTCAGAGAAATGTAGCTTAACTTTACTACAGATTAATAATCATTAGTGGGACTGCAATGGTCATAAAACATAGGTTTTAGTGTTTTAAAAAACTGGCCTGGTGGAGAAGAGTCTTTGGCACTCTTCCCCCTTTGTATCTTTGCCATGCAAGGGACACAGAACCATGTGGGTTTGGATGTATTCTTTCCTTCTAATACTTCCCTCTTCCTACCAAGTTTCTGACTCTGGTGCTTGTCATTTTCTATTCTACTGATAGACTTCTTAGATATTTGTCCTTTGCCAGGACAGTCTAATGGAACTTTCCTTGGGGAAGAGAAGTGATGTTCTTATCAACATCAAGGAAAACCAAGCCTGTTTTGAAAACCAGCAGGACTCCAAGGCCTACACTTCTCACTGTGCTCCTTCCTTGGCACGCAGGCCATCTCCTGCCTACATGCAGACGATCTTCCTGGCCATATACTTAGCAACTTCACCAGAGGAGCCCTGTCCTGTGACCACCTTAGTGTAGTCATCGTTCCTCCAACGTATCGTACCTCCTCAGAATGCCAAGCTTTGCACCTGTTACTGCTGCCAGGATGCCTTCTCTTCAGTTCTAAAAATTTCTATTCACCATTGAGCGGGTTGGTGAAATGTAACCATGCAGTTTTGCCTGGTCTTACAGATAAATTCAATTGCTCCCTTTCACTGTATTAATAGCATTTATATATAAGAGCATCCTAACCCCTGTTACCCTATAAGAGAGCTATTTCTAAGGATATGAATGCCTTCTGCTAGACAGGGTGGGAATTCCATCTGAATTTCTGTGTCCCCAATGCTTGACTTCAAAGTACTGTTCAATGGAACTGAAAGGTTTCAGTTGAGATTTCTCAATCTGACAACAGATGGGCTGAGAGACATAGTTACTAACTTCTCTCCATGCCTGAAAAAGCTAAGTATTTCAATTTTAGCAAAAAAAAAAAAAAAAAAAAAAAAAAAAAACAAAAAAAACCCCACAAAAACAAAAAAAAACACATAAGAATTATCAGAGGCTTTTAAGTCTTTTGAGTACCTATGGGTCCCCTAGCAATAGTCATGACATTTAAATCCACAATGCTGGCCTTGATAACACTTTACACGCAACCTACAGGTGAGGCCTACTGAAACTGTTATGAATATTGTAAGAGGGTTTTTTTTTACACATATCCTGAGATTAGCCAGATCCATACCAGTGGGTCATGAGACCACAAAGAGACACTGCCATCCCCAATTAAGACTATTTCAAGTTCAGCTCAGATAAACCACAGGAGCTTCTGATACGGGAATAGCAATCTGTAGGAACGTATCTTGGAAGGGCAACTTATTCAGGATCTCATGTTTGCCCTTTCCCTAAAATAAAATGACAGCGGGTCTTATTTGGAGACCACAGAAGTATGTAAGATCAAAGGGAAATCAGAGCCACTGTGGTATTAGAATTGGAGGCAGCTGGGACTCCCTGGGGAAAACCACAGCGATACGAATTCTGCGGTTGCTTGAAGACCCTCCTTTGGGAGCCCTAACTGCTTACCTGGAGGGACGTTGCCCGACTCCCGTAAGTGTTTGCTGTGAAGCAACAGGGTCAGGTCGCCTGAACTTGCTGCTTCCTGAGAGCCATAAGTGGTATGAAGGCCTTGGCCGGGGCGACCCCATCGTTATTTGCTGTTGTGACCAGGAATCACGGGAGGCAGAAGTCAAGTTTTCCAAATTGCTTCCCATACATGAGGGCCCCTCCTGGCCACACCACAGAAGGCAGAGAAAATGCCATTATTAAACCACTATGACTTTCATTACAGCAATTTTCTCAGATTCCTTTAGTCTAAGAGACTCTTCAGCCCCTCCATTGTGAGTAACTGCATGGAGAAATTTAAAAACTCACCAGTTAGAACTGAAATGCTTCATTTGCATGCTGTCTAAATTCTATAAATCAATTTCAGGTAAAATGCCCTACTTCCTTGTCATTCTCCAGGGTGCTTTGAGGATCACTCTAATTTTGTAGTGGGATTTAATTTCCTGACTTTTTGGAAGTTCTGTCGAATTCAGATGCACAGTCTTACAATCAGACTGAATGTTCACGTTCATCTATTTCTTAAGCAGGGGCAGGAAGAGGAAAGATAATTTGGAAAGCAGTTTGGGATGGCAAATGTGACCTGCTGGCACGCAGGGCTACTGAAACCCGAAGAACACAGATGTACTCAGAAGGTGACTTCTGTTGATTTAGAACCGGATGGTGACGTTTCCCTTTACTACGGGCTCAGCAAGCTGTAGCTTGAATG
Organism: Canis lupus familiaris; assembly: GCF_011100685.1. Classification (NCBI taxonomy): domain Eukaryota; kingdom Metazoa; phylum Chordata; class Mammalia; order Carnivora; family Canidae; genus Canis; species Canis lupus. The sequence continues at coordinate 2,918,476 of NC_049226.1, forward strand.
GAAATGAGTCGGTACAAAGGTCTTCTCGACACTACAGGAGCCTTGCAGTGCCAGGAGGGCATGCTGCTTTCCAGGGGAGCTGGCTGGAGAGACAGAAATCTTTGCTTTCCATGTTAAGGATTAGAGCACATTATTCCCTTTGATACGTTGTGCTTCATATTCTCTTTTGTACAGGTTCAGAGTGGGGAGGGGTGTCTACAGGGCGTGGGTGTCCAGGAATTAAAAGTTATTGTTCACGTTCCCTTAATCATAATAATGAGTTTAGTTTGACAAGGTCAATTAATTATTCAGGATTGGAAAGCAACACGATTATACAGATCAGGCGGGTAAGAGGAGAGGGCTCAGTACGGGAAGACAATAAAAGGTGAATGCAGGGCTGGTACCGCCAAAGCTCCATTGTGTGCAAGTCACCTGCCTGTGCTGACTACCTCCCTGGCCTAGGCCCTTTCTCTCTGGAATTCCACTAACACAGGGAATGACAGTGACGTCCTGGCTTCCTTTGCTCATTCCTACCCCATTCCAGAGGCATTGGCGTCTCCTCCCTTTGGTGAGCTTCAGAGCTGTTTGACTCCAAAAGACAGGTAATTAACTATCAAACAATAGCAGGGATTTTCAGATTAATTCTGCTTAGGTGGAAACTGGAAAACTCATTTACACTAAACAAAAGGGAGGGGGTGATTAGACACTCCAGTGACAAAAGAGAGACCTAGGTAGAGCCTGGAAAACTGATAGAGACCAAAAGCTTTGTCGATTATTATTATTTTTATTATTATTGCCATTACACTAATTAATGCCCTGTCTTATGGGCACCGGATGCTAACATTTGCTACCATGTGAACATGTCTCTGAGTGAGATTAGAGTCCCACGTATACCACCCAGGCCTCTGTGCCTGGATGAGAAGGACCTTCACTAATGTTGTGCCGACCACCAGGCCAGGTATGCTCTACCGTCACACAAGGGCGCTTGCAAGACCATCAGGGCTTTGAGACATCTTTCATGTTGCCCTTAACTTAGCAAACGATTCAGTCCCACAGGGTGTTTTATTTACTCTGAGCTCCTCATGCTACATTCTCTTCCAAAAAGCCACAGAGCCAGAGGTATAGCCATTCTAGATACCCCAAGAAGTTGCAGAATCAAGAGCAGATAGGGTTAAAATATGCAGCTGGGACTCCAGAAGCAGTCACTTATTAATTACACGCACAAAGCAGAACACCCTAAGGTCAAAGGGATGGAAATCATTAGACCCCATTTTCAATAAATCTAAAATGGATCTCCCTCACGCTGGCCTAAAAGATTGTGTTCAGGCTGCCTAAGTGGGCGTGAAAACGTGTGGGTGGTATTTCTTACTTCTCACAAACTCCTTATGGATGGAGTATTTAAGGCTTCTACAAATTAAGAAGTCCAAGGATCTGAGGGGCTCCATGGCACTGCCACACGATGCTCTACTGCATGAGGCTTAGGTGAGTTGGGATCACCTGCCCCAGAACCTGCAGGTAAAACATCCTGGTGTGCCCCCTCGCCCCTCCACGCCCACATGTAGCCAGCCCTACTTCTCTCTATATTCCCTTGGATACCTCCTCAGACTCTGGCCTATCCTCTCTTCCAGTCCCCTATCTTGGTAATAACCCTCTCTTGTCTTTAAAAGACCTCTGTCTTTTCTTATTTCCATCTTCTCTCCAAATTTCCATTCTCTTTTCCATACCACACCCGACCCCTTAAGTTAATGAAACCCACTCCTACTTTTACACGTACTGGCCCATAATGGCAATCACGTATGGCACTGCCTGAAAGAACTTTCTGAGAGGAGAGAATAACCTACTTCTACACTGCCTACTAGCGTAGCCACTGGTCACACATGGCTACAGAAGCACCTGAAATGAAGCTAATGCGACCAAAGTAATAAATTTTAAATTTTAATTGGTGTTAGCTTGTTTAATTTTACATAGCCATGGTGTTGAGCAGGTACTTCACTCAGTTTTCCCATCCCCTGCCTCTTCCTGCCACCAGCCCCTGATGTCTTTTCCTCTTCCTCCTTCCACACAGCCTCCAGGGCCACTCTCTTCGTCAAAGCTGTCCCTTATTCCTGGCTTGTCTAGAAGACTTGCTCCCATGATCACCTGGGCTCAGGGCCTGCAGCCACAAGCCCACTCGTACCTCTATGTTGACCTTGGACGATGCAAATTGGAAGAACTGTCACCTTCTGGCAGGCTGCTCTAACACTCTGGCCCATGGAGACAGAGATCTCCATGGTTGGGCATGCATCCTTACTCCACCTGGTGCTCCCCATGGCTCCACTTAAGAGTTGCTCCTCCAACCACTACGCTGCCCCCTGCAGGGACCTTCCTCTGCAGCCCAGGCCAGACCAACCCAGTCCATGTTCCAGCCACTTGACCTGCCCTGAGGGGACCTTCACAAACCACCCCCGTCTCCATCAGCTTGGGGTAGATTTAGGAGAATTTAGGTACCCCCAGAGCTACTTTTTAAAGAAAAAAAAAAACACATCTAGAACTTTCCACCAATGAAAGGCTGTCCTAACAATTGGAAGGACTGGAGATGATGTATTCAACTGAAGCTCTTGAAAACACCAACCAAAGAAAGGCCTTAGCCCTTCACCCCATGCCTGAGCTAAGGGATAGACTCATGCTTAGGAGCACCAGGAAATTCAGCTGCCATATAATAAAACCAGTCTGATTTCTGTACAAGTCATTTCTGAATTCTATTAAAATGTATAATCAGATAGGATGCAGGTAAGAGGACCCACTCCTCAGGTGTTTCCAGGAGCAACTGGAGTAGGTGGGTGCCCTACAAGGATTCAGCCAATAGTAGCTATACTTCCAGAAATCAAATTTTTTTTAAGAATATATTTTTTTAATTTTTATTTATTTATGATAGTCACAGAGAGAGAGAGAATGGCAGAGACACAGGCAGAGGGAGAAGCAGGCTCCATGCACCGGGAGCCCAATGTGGGATTCGATCCCGGGTCTCCAGGATCGCGCCCTGGGCCAAAGGCAGGCGCTAAACCGCTGCGCCATCCAGGGATCCCCAACAAATTTGTGGGCATGACTTGAGCAAATATCGTAGAAGTCCATCCCCACATGCATGGGAACTAACTCTGCAAAGGCAGCTTTTTATTCAATCTCTGTGTGCTAAGCAGTTGGCCAAAGTACCAGTAACCAGAGCTGTTTCTCAGTGATTATTTCCCCTATGAAGGAATGAAGGCACTAATGAGAGTGTGCACAGAGGGCCAAAGGTCTGCTTCTCAGGCAGCTGCGAAGATGGCATCACAGCTGCCAGTGAGAACTGAACATACTGAATCACAACCATGGAGAAGATCTAGAACAAAGACCTAGTGGGTCCCAAAGGGTAATTTGATAACAAGAGGAAATGCATGATGTCTCCCTTAAGCAGCTCACATGATGCCACGAACGTGTGACTACCTCCCTTCTGCGGGGGTTTATTTGTAAGTGAAGCTGACTGCTTATGTGTAAATACATATACCGTCGGTTTGGTTCTTTCTTCTGCTGCTATTATGTGTGTGTGTTTGTGTGTGTGAGTATATATGTGTGAGTGTTTAATGATTGTAAGACCATTCTGAAAACTTAATATGTCTGACTTTCATTCCAGCCGCGTTCTGTTTAGGGTTGAATAGCAACTTCAACAAAATCCAGACAGTCAGCTCCTGCTAGGGGAATTAGGGTTTATGTTCAGTACAATAAATGATCCCAAGATAAATATATTTCTTTTATTTTTTTCAATCCTGGATGGTGATGTATCCTCTTTCCAATACAGAAGTGAGGGAGTCTGGCTCTATTTAGTTTGTCTGATTGCTTTTAAGAGGGGGGGGACAGGTTGGCTCTGAAAAACTATGGTCCACTATTCATTAAAGTGTCAATAATGCTCAGCCCAGGCATATCGACAGCGGATTAGCTTGGGCTGAGTCTGTGTACAAGACCAGTGCCTTTTTTAACCTAGCTTGTTTCCAGATCAATACACCCATCAGCATTCGAAAATTAGCCCAAGATGAGATTCCAATACTTGAGGTGGTGTGTCATGCTAAGAGGCCACCTAGCCAAGTCACAGATGTAAACATCTAGCTGGGGATTAGACATTTTCCATTAGCTTGGACATGAGCGAAGATTGATGTAGACCCCCTCACCTCGCCCCTCCCACGTCTCTACCCCCACATGCATTCCACTTTCCCTCTCCGAGCCTATGTAAGACCTCCGGACTACAATTCCAGCTATTTGCTTCAATAAGCGTTTATTATATGTGTGCCTTGGGTCAGGCGCTCCCCCAGGTACTTAGGGCAGGGACGTGTGGGTGTGTGGGTGTGTGTGTTGGGAGGGGATGTCTTAAGAAAAACAAAACAAAACAAAAATATGGTGCTTATTTTCAGGGAGGTTTGAGCATTTTCCACTATTCCTTCAATAGTCCAGTTCCAGAAAGGCGCTGCTTCCTAAAGCAAGTATCTATATTAGTGTGCATTTGCTAACTTCTCTTTGTCACTGTGGGGACATCCTGCTCTCTACAGTGTGTGCAGGGCGGGCCTGAGGGCAGCATGGGGGATGGCTTCAGAAGCATCCCCTGGTAGAGATCAATTACAGATGGTGCCACTGGCACGGTTGCCGGACCTCCTCATCAAATGTGATCCTTAAACTACGTTTCGAGCAACTATCCACCATAAAAAAAAAAAGAAAACAAATGTTTTTTTTTTGTTTTTATTGACTGATTGATATTTTTATTTTTTTTAAGTAGGCCCCACCCGGAGCGTGGAGCCTAACACAGGGCTTGAACTCACAGACCTGAGCTGAGATTGAGAGTCGGACGTTTAACTGACTGAGCCACCTGGGCGCCCCCCAAAATGTATTTTATATCAAAAATGTACACACCCTAAGACATAAGTCTTACGTGATGATACTTAGTCTGCTGTTTGTGATACACTGATACCTTCTATGCAATTCCATTTCCTTTAAAAAATGCTGTTTGCATCCAGCAGTTTGAAAACCAGGAACCAATTAATAGAAAAAAGCCATAATAATTTCTTTTTAGAGGAGTGAGAAAAAGAAAGAAGCACCACACGGTATGGCCAAGCTCTGCCCCAGCACGAGGGGCAAAGACGTCCCTGCGGTCCCGCCCAGAGCCAAGCCACCGTTGCCTTGCTGTAGCCGTGTCTCCTCCCTACTCGCCTCAGCTCGCCCTTCACCATCGATCGCGCCCACAGCCCAGGACGAGCACCCTCCTCCTTTCTCGAGCACCCTCCTCCTTTCTCGCAGGTTACGTTCCCATAATTCCTTCCGTTCCTTTGCATTCTTCCTTCTCCAGCCACTCTCCTGCCCTTGTTTCTCCAGCTACTCATCTGCCAGGCCCTCCTTTCCTCAGGCACCCTGACAAGGAGCGGTGGCCAAAGGAGCCTCCCTTGGAGGAGCTTCTCACCCTGGATGCCTTTCAGCTGGCTGAAGGAGCTGAGAACCAGGCTGCAAAGGAGACCTCGGTAGAGGAGCCGGGCTCCACTACTCAGAGCTTAAGCTTCTGGGATGAGATGATGGGGTGCTGGGTCCACTGTAGAAGAGTTGCAAAAATCTAAAAAGTACTATCAATATTTTGAAAATCTTGATGGCTAACACACAGCATGAGGTGCCAGGCCTACTTCTAAGGGTCACGTAAAATTTAGCAAGCTCGTCACAACAGTGACTCCTTTTTACAGAAGGAAACCCCGAAGCCTGGTCAGCAACTTGATTGGGGTGTCCCAGCCAGAAAGCAGCAAGCGTCTGGCTCCTGGCTCTTCCTCCCTCATCAGGGCTGTCCCCCACGGGAAAGTGCGTGAACGCCCCGGGCCGGTTCTGCTTCCTGGGGGAACAGGCGAGGACCACCGCCAGGGCCTGAGAAGCACGGGCAGGGCACAAGCAGGGGAGATGCAAACGCAAAGCCAGTACACAGGCCTCAAAGGCCAGGGGTAAGGGGTGCAGTAAGAGGGGGCAGGGACTTGGGGTGACACCAAACACAGAGAATCAGGTGAAGGTTATTAAAAGGGAGAAGTGGCGTCGGAAAGCCAGGGCTGGGAGATGAGAGACTCGAGCAAGCCGGAGACAGTGGGGGTGGCTGTGAAGGGTGTGTCCCAAGTGGGCGTTTAGAGCATCTGTGACGGGCTCTGCTTTCTTTGAAGGCTGTGGGAGGGTATGGCGTGTATGTAGTGCCAGAAGAACTAAAACACTGGTCTTAAAATAAAGCAAGCTTAGAACTATATGGAACCACAAAAAAAAAAAAAAAAAAAAAAAAAAAAAAAAAAAAAGATCTTAAGAGGAGAAAAAAGCCAAGGAAAGCAATAATTAGAAGATAATTTTCTGAGAAAATATATTGGAATGAAAGCAAAAAAAAAAAAAAAAAAAAAGATCCTAGTCTTATTCAACAGGAAAACTTATTTCAAAATTCAGCTTCTAATGATAAATGACAATTAGTCGTCCTGTTGTCCTGGCTGGATGGAACACACAAAACGCACCTCTGCTGAGGATCACAGAAACAGTGCTGGACACGGGCTCTCCCAGCCGTGCACCAAGACCGAACAGCCAAGCCCCGCCTACCTTGCACAATGAGGTGGACCCTCGAGGTCTTCGGGTGGTTGTCCGTCTGCACAGAGCAGGTGTACGGGCCCTCGTCGTACACATCCACATTCTGGATCTCGATGCTGTACTGGGTTTGGGTGTTGCTCAGGAGGACCACGCGTGGGTCCAGGCACCACTTGTCATTCCCGGCGTAGAGGATGGTGCTGCGGTTTAGCCAGGCCACCCGGGTAACCCGGTTATCAATTGTGCACCTGGAAGGAAAACCAGACATGTGAGTCCAGGGACCAGAGGAGAAGGGGGAGCCATCAGAGTCAGGTCTTCTTAGCAATGCTAGGATGGCTTGTCACCATGCCTTATCTTCACCATCCCCTGCGCCCCAGTATAGACACACACATTTCCTGTTTGGTTTGTCATGAGTCTCACTTTCTGGAAGTGGGCAGCAGAGATCTTGTGGGATTATAGCCTCAGAACACTGGCCATCTGAGACTTCTGGGTCCTGACCAGGTCAGTGCTTCTGAATGCACCTGAGCAAAGGACTACTTCCAAAGTCGTAACTATTCATGATCATAACTGGAGGCATCTTCCATACCCAGAACGGCTAGATCCTCAGAGCACCATCGGCTCTCCCTTTGCTCAAGGATTCCCATGCTGTAGGCATTTGGGGAGTACTAAGTCATCCAGCACTGGTGACAGCCCTACAAGCAAGGTTCTGTTGGTAAAAGTGATGGAAGAACAAAGAAACTAAATATTTCTCCCAAGCCACACAGATAATATGTGCTAGATCAGAGACCCAGATTTTAACTACTAAACGTTATCTCAGAATAGCGAATTCTAACAGAAGGCTTCTGAAGTCAAAACTAAATATGGACCACCACCATTGCTATTTATCTTCATTACACCCAGGGGCAGAAATGTTCAATTACTGCGAGACTAAAGGCATTTTCCAAAATCTCAAAACTGTTTGCACATGTAAAAATAGATTTTGTCTTTTTTATTTTTGCATCTGGAGTCCCCAAATTGTGGAAGCTCCCTTCTCTTTCCTTACACTTTCAAATCTCCCAGCTTCTCTCGCCAAGTCCTAATCACATCTCCCTGTCTGTATTCATTTCCCTCTCTCAATACACCAAGAATGTTCTATGGCCTTAGGCTACATTCACAAACACAGTGTCCTGATCCTAACTATAATGCTGGAAATAGCAATGTAGCTCAGTATGTATAATGATGCCTCAAATTTATACATTCTTTTGCAGTGTACAAAATGCTTTTACATCCACACTGTCTCTTTTGATTCTTGCAGCAAATCTGTGAAGTAGATGATCTTACCCATTCTCTACTTTAAAGATCAGAACTCCACCATTTGGCATAGTCTGGCGACTTGGCCAGATTAGGGAGCTAGGAAGTGACAGACATCTCAGCCAGGGCATCCGTCTCATTCCTAGTCCCGTGTGCTCCTCGGAAAGGGCGAAGGGGGATTTTTCAGTAAGTAGGGACAATTGCCCCCATTGAGTTCTCAAAATGGTCTATGATGAAAAAAAAAAAACAAAACTAAGAACTGCTGCTGAACACACCAGCCTTCCCCAGGCGGTCGATCTCAAGAGGAGATATCCTGTATCATGCATTTTTTTTCCGCTTGTACTTGTGTAAATGTCACAGGATCATTGCAGGGCCACTCAGGCATAGGTGGGGAGCCTTGCTGAGAATGCCTGTAGGGAAAGCTGCTCAACCAGAAACACCTTTGCTCTGGTGTCCAGCAAGTTCTGTGCTGTTCACTGTGTTTCCCGGACAACGCAGGACGGAAATAATGGAGGATGTTACTAGGGAAAGGTCAAGGGAATGGGCCAATTGCATCAGAATCACATGTGGGGTTTGTCACAAGTTTTTAGTCTCTGCTCCTGCCCTACTGATTCAGTCTGTGAGTATCCAGAAACAAGGATTTCTAACAATGTCCCAGTTGGGTCATATACCTACCAAAATTTGAAAAACACTGGTGCAGAGCCATGTGTCTGGGCTCAGCTCCATACTTTGGGGAGCTCAGTATAAAATGAAAATCTGGAGCTCTTTGTTCAAGAATTATTAAGAGTTTCAGGATATTGAGAGTAGAGCATTGAACCATGGGCAGGGCTCTGTTTGAATAAATGCATACCCTGTGTGGATCTCACTCAGACTTTGTTGTGCTTACCAACGCTTCTTAGGAATCTTATGAAAATGCAGATTCTGATTTGGTAGGTCTGGGGTGTGTCCTGAGAGTCTGCACTTTTTGTAGGCTCTCAAGTGATGCCTACGCTGTTGGCTCTCGACCATTCCTTGACCTGCACAAATCTAGAGACGTGATGTATGAACATTAGGGTTGGGGTAGCACTAGTCTAACACCTCCCTATGTGCAAGTGTGGTCAGAAAACCGACAGATCACCATCCCATTGGAGCCTGGTAGAAATGCAGAGACTCTGGCCCCGCCTCAGCTGCAATGATTTAGAATGTGCATTTTAAAATTTTCTTTTTTTTTTTTAATTTATTTTATTTATTTATGATAGGCACACAGTGAGAGAGAGAGGCAGAGGCAGAGGCAGAGGGAGAAGCAGGCTCCATGCACCGGGAGCCTGACGTGGGATTCGATCCCGGGTCTCCAGGATCACGCCCTGGGCCAAAGGCAGGCGCTAAACCGCTGCGCCACCCAGGGATCCCTAGAATGTGCATTTTAATAAAATCTCTAGGTAACAGAATCCACATGAAGTTTGGGCTTGTCTAGAATGTACTTTAAGTCTTCCTCTGGCTTTGATGGCAATGCCTAGAATACTCCGAGAGTTGAATGAGAGGTAGTAAAGTACAGCCAACAGAGAGGAAGCACCTGATGCTATTTATCCCTTCCCTTAGGTTCCTCACAGGCATTCCTGACGTTCATCCTCTTGGGCTGCCTCACCTGAAATGTGGGCTTTGAAGCACAGTGGTGTGAAACCCTGGAAGAACAACAGACTCCACAGCATACTTTACTAGTAATACACTTGGGATGTTATCTGTCTTAATTACCTTAAGAGTGGGCCCTGTTCTAAATTTTGCTTGGGGTGGGGGTGGGGTGCCTAGGTGGCTCAGTCGTTTGAGTACCCAATTCTTGATTTTGGCTCAGGTCATGATCTCAGAGTCATGACGTGGAGCCCTGCTGAGTTCAGAGCCTGCTTAAGAGTCCCTCTCTCTCCCTCTCTCTCTCCCTCCCCACTGTCTCTCTCTCTCTAAAAAAAAAAAAAAAGAAAGAAAGAAGAAAGAAAGAAAGAAAGAAAGAAAGAAAGAAAGAAAGAAAGAAAGAAAGAAAGAAAGAAAAGAAAAAAAATCCTCAAAAACATAGATTTTGCTTGGATCTAAGTGAGATGTGAAATTCATAAAATTCATATAATGGCTAATGTTTATTGAATACATATTTATTGTATGATTGGTACTATGCAAGCCTATTATATAGACTATCTTCTCAAGAACTTGGTGGGTTCGCTTATTAATGCCAGATTACAGATGGGGTTAAGTCAAGTTAAAAAATATGCAAATTGAAAAAATTATCGAATTCATTAGAATCACTGTGATGTTAAGCTGCAGACTCAGGATTCACACCCAGTTTTATTTTGTTTTGTTTCACAATCAGTATTTTTGAATGTCCTTATAAGCCCACCCCAGGACCCTTCAATATTTAAATTCAATGCTCATCATAATCACCCAAAAGCCCTAATAAAATACGGATTCCTGGGCCCCTCCCTGGTCTAGAGACCACATTTTGAAATCCATTATTTTAGACATCTGGTTTCTGGTGAAATGAGAGCTACAGAGTGAGTGGGCACTAGGAAATGATTCTGGTTTGAAATAGTTTCCCATACTTTCCAGGAGAGGACTTCCTTGTAACCGATATGTTCTGGGAAGCCAGAGCGGAGGCCCAGCTATTTTCTCCTCCAGCAGCTAAAATGTGACCAGACACCAGGTGAATGGCCGGCTGTGGTGCAGGAAATTCTGATCAACAACCTCTACACGGCTTGAATAATTGTTTTTGATGCCCACAGTGGGGGCATCTCAGCCTCTCGATGAATCCGAGAGGACGGTCCTGGGCTTCCTGTGAGTGTCTAATTATTGGAAACTGACTGAAACGAAGTAGTCTCACTGCTCTGCGCCGTGCTTCCAGGGCCAAAGATGTTCATTTGCAGATACGCTAACGCTCCGAACGCAGCCAATTTCCAGCACGGTTATGCGGCCCTTGTGATATACTACACTGAAAAGCTGGCATAGCTTCAGCTGTGGTTTTGGGCACATCCAAGGTCATGTTTAGATGTCCAAACTGTCACTGCTGGGCATCAGTCTTGCAGAGTCTCCATGGCATTACCACCGGCTTCTGCAGAGATGGATCACAAAGGTAACTTGGCAGCCAACTACTGTCACCTCCTCATACCTGTCCCCATCTATCTGTCTCATTTATCGAGTCTCCACAATAATGTCGAGGAGACTATTCTCCCAGGTTAAAAAAAAAAAAAAAAGTAAAAGCAAGCATAATTGCTCCCTCAGCCAGAATACCTTGGCTTGTGGGGAGTCTGTAGAAGGTTAGAATGGGAAATGCTATCAACAGGTGCCCCCCCCCCTTTTTTTTTTGCAGAGTTGGCCCTTAACCTAGTCCTACAAAATGACTCCTCAAACACACCATGGTATTTCATGTCCTTCAGGAAGGTAATTAACTGCACGGTTACCTGGGAGTAGGGAAGGCTTCAAACTCAACACTCCCTAATCCATACAAGTGCAGGTGCTGATGGCCACTTGTCGTTGGGAAATAGTCACAGGTCAGGGTGACACAGGCCAGGAAGGGGGAACGGAGAGACAGAGGAGTTGAAAGTGCCCTGCCCAAATCTTGAAAGCCTCTCACTTAAAAAAAAAAAAAAAATATATATATATATATATATATATATATATATATATACTTATTTCAGAGAAAGAGAGAGAGGGAGAGAGAGAGGCAAATATGGAGCAAGTAGGAGGAAGGGCAAAAGAACAGAGAGAGACAGACTTTCAAGCTGACTCCCCACTGAGTGCAGAGCCCAATGTGGGGCTTGATCTACTGGCCCTGAGATCATGACCTGAGCTGAAATCCAGAGTGGGACGCCCAACCGACTGAGCCACCCAGGTGCCCCACCTCTCACCTTTACCCTGAATCCTTGAGCTACACTAAGCTCCCAACCCAAGCATCTTCTCCACCCATCCTGCCAGACATACAAAGAGAAACCACCTTTACAGACCTACGCCTTCTGGCCTGAGCCCTGGAACTCCCACTTCTCTGACTCCAAACATCTCTCAACTCTGAAAGTCCCCTGTCCTCCAGCCTCGATGCTGCCCTCACTTCCATCCTCCAACCCTCTGGCCTGTGGCCATCGGCCTTCAGGGCTTGTGTCAATGGTCTTCCCCTCCCACCAGGCCTGTGGCACTCCTCCTGTGTGTAATCCCCATGGGCAGCACATGGCCTGACCTATGCAATATCCTGGTAAAACCCAGACAGACAGACAGACAGACAGACAGACAGAGCCTAGTAGAGATGCTTCCTTAGCATTTCACTGACGAGCCACAGTGCCCTTCTCAGTCTGCATGTCTGCACCCTGCTCCTTTTCTTGGAGAAATTTCTTCTTAAAGAGAGCAAGCCTGTTCTATCTGAACTAAGATCAGCCAGGGTGTGTAGCTTGCATTGGATCAGCAACGCATTTTCTTTAATGATGAGAAGGTTCATGTGTAGTCGACAGAAGACCAGCCACACACGCCCACGCTGGACCTCGCACCTGAGCACAGTGTATGGCAGAGAAAGCTGTCACACCTGTCATTTTCTGCAGCTGTACCAATTGTGCAAAAGCTCTAAAAATGCAGCCCTCTCTGTCCTTAATCTCTTGCTGATGAATAGTGGCTTTATTACACTTGCTGCATTTATACGTAGAGAAACAGAAAAAAAAATGATTAAGTATGCCCGGGACGAGGGGCTGCAGAGATAAAACCATAAAAGTATGGACTTGAGGCCTCAAGCTACTTTGGGATCTGGGAGGAAATGAGAAAGGGAGGGAGGCAGGGAGTGTGTGTCTAGAAACTGGACGAAAAATAGAGCCAAAGAATCTGCTTGGAATCTTCTAAGGACAGACAAAGAGAGTGTTGAAATAAAGAGAAGGATTATTGAAGAAAGAGAGAAAAATCCAGGCTTGGCCTTTCTTAAACACACCTGCCTGAAGATCTGAGGACTATAATGGATCCAGACAGTGGGTAATCCAACCATTCCTTCTATCAAATGGCCCCTTAACTGCTTTTGAAAAGCAACACGTCTCAAGCAACGCTTGAGACTATAGTAAAATAAGAGCTTCCGCCCTTCACAGCACCTGGTCACAATCTCCTCTTACTGCACAGAAATGCTCCAGCTGCCCCTAAGTTTGGTTCCTCTGAGCATTTGGCTTGTGCCCCGCCTCTCCCTGCAGGCTTCATGGAGCATCATTACCATGTGGATGGCTGAGAAATGCTGCTACCCAGTCCCATGGAGTTGGCATGGGCGTCCTCCAGACCTGTTTCTGGGGGGAACCAACAAACACACAAAGCAAGATGCTTCATCACCAACCTGCTGAAAATTCAGACATCACTGGTGCCTCAGCTCTTTATTGTAGAAGACGGCATCCCTAATGCGGTTGCCAAACTTATGCATCAACACTCAGGTTGATATTCATAAAATTGTTCTGGATCATAGAGACAAAAATACTGAACTTAACACTCAGTTCACACTGGCCTTGAATCCCTCAACTACTATGGGTTTGGCTTAACATTGAAAAGAAAAACAGATGCATGCTATGAAATCTTTCTTAGTTATGAAAATGACAAAGCTGCCCATGCCTGGGTAGAAGCAGAAGTCTTAAAATAGAGGGGAAAGGCCGGGGTGGGGGGTAAAGCCCAGCTGTGCACACACTGCCCTGGGAGCTCACACTGCTGGCGGGTAGCTGGGGTCTAAGGTGGGGGGAGAGCCAAGAGATCAGGCTCTGAACTCAGATGGCTGGAATCAAAGTCCCAGGTCTGTGCTTATTGCCTCAACGGGCCCTCTGAACCTCTCCGAGTTTCGTTTTACTCATCTGCAATGGAAATAACATTTTCTCCTGCATGGGGCTAATGAGAGATTAAATGGAACCATGCATGTAAATGCCTTGCTTTGCATGTAGTAGAAACTCAACAAACAATGCGGTTCTACAATCTATTATCCATGCTGCTTTCTCATCTCCTGTGTGTGTATGTTGCATCACTGGCTAGATGGTAAGTTCTCGAGAACAAGGGTGATGCTTTAGTTTTCTCACGTGCCCCTACACAACCTCCAGTTGAGTACAAAGTAAGCATTCAGTAAATATCTGTTGATGCTTTTTTGTTTAAACATCTCTCCCCTTTCACAGATTCTTGAGAAGTAAAAGATCATATAGCCCGTGTCCAGAAAAGCCCCAGGTTGTGAGGGTAAATAAATCCTCCGCCTGCATTTACAATACAAAATGCACACACACACACCTCCCTCGATGCGTGCTCACCCTTTGAGGGCATCAAAACCCTGGAGTCTATCTCCCTCTACGTCTCTAATGTCTTGAAGATATAAATCCAGAAGGTTTGGCTTTGTGGACCTCCAGGAAGTGCTCTCGATAAGCACACCTATCCATCTGTCCTTCCTGTCCAAGGCAAATAAAGTAGCATCATCTCAGAACAAACTGCTGAGCTAGGTGGGCCATGACTTGTCTGAAATGAATGGCGCAACATTTTGATTTGTGCCAGCTACAAAAACCCAAAGCTAACTCAAATTCTAAAGGGGGCTTGGGACTGCCCAGTAGGTGATAATCACATTTCTAAGCCAGAGCTCCCACAAGCCACTTCCTTACTCAATGGGGGCGATAGGTCACCTTAATTGTGTCATCCAGCTATAGACAAAAGCAACAGAGACTTTTTTTTTCCCTAGGTGACCAAAGCCAAGCAGCCAGGAGGTTTTTTTTTTTTTGTTTTTTTTTGTTTTTTTTGTTTTTTTTTTTTTCCTTATCCCTTTTCCTGACAAACACAACATTGTCCAAACATAGAGGAGGGTCTCTGGAACCCCTTGGTAAAAACCAACATTTCCTAGGCAAAAGAACCCAAAAGTGCTGAGGGAAAGTTTGGTGGCAATTTGCCTTGGACTTCATCCACCATCTGACCTTGCGCTTCAGTGCAGGATCTCCTGCAAAGCCGCATCTCACCTCCCATCCCCCACTGCTTTAGGCAAGACGCGCATCGGGTATATAGGACTACTTCTAACTGTTACCCGAGGACTCTGTTCACTTGCAAGATTCAATAACTCACTGTATTTGAAATGCCCTTCCTTGCTGTGGTTTACACAAATTCCTATCCCCCATCAAGGCCAATTTTAAATATTATTATATTGTTTTGTATCCTCACTACCTTTCCTTTGCAAAAAAATTGTTTAATCCCCCATGAATGATCTCCAGACATATTTTCATCCTGGTCTGTATTTCTGTTTAGTGTCCCTCTTCCTGTGATAGGTGGAGTCTGGGAAGGCAAGAATTATGTATTTGTTTCTTTATTCCAAGGGCTCCTGGTTACTTTCAGGACAATTTGGATCTTGTGAGGGTCAGGGCGGATGTTGAGGTTAGAAGGCGCTTGTTAAATACAAGAGGGCAGACATGGCCTTTCAGGCAGAGGGAAGAACATGAGCAAAGCACAATGGAGCTTTAAAAATTCCTGGCATGTTTGCAGAAGGCTGGAAATTGGACTTTATGGGGGCTGTGGCTTTGAAGGAAGAGAAAAGTTAGGGAAGATGAGGCCAGGGAGTGAGTGCACTGTTAGGCTCCTGTGTCCCCTGGATCCACCACAGACTGACCAATGCGGGTCACATCTACAGGATCCCCTGTCCTCTGGCTTCCCGTTGAGTTTGTCTGATGGGATGGAGGAGGTCATAGGTGGGCCAGAACTTGTCTGAAATGATTGGTGCAACATTTTGATGTGTGCCGGTTACAAAAACCCAAAGCTAACTCAAATTCTAAAGGGGGTTTGGGACTGCCCAGTAGTCTCCACACAGCCCTCCCTCTCTGGTGGGAGCTGTGACCTCCTCCTTTTTATCCCCTCTGCCCTGCGGGGGTTAATGATGCCCTCCTATGCCAGCCCTGTGGTCCTGATTATCCCATTTTCCTACACTTTGGCTCTACCTTTGCAAATATCCACTTTATTAACTCTCTTCAGATTACTCAATTCGAGCATGCCATCTTTTTTCCCTGCAGGAACCCTGACTCTTGTAGGTGGCTTGTACAGTACGCTGTGTGAAAGATTTCTGAATTTATTCCGAAGACAAGAAGAACCAGAGAACCAAAGTGAAGAACTTTCCAGTGGCAACCTCAAAAAAAAAAAAACAATAATAATACCAATGGCTATAAAAGGCACCCAAATTGATCTTGCTTCTTTGTCTTCCAGTGGGTGGCCCTTCCTGGCGTGGAAAGAAATGTGATTCCAGCAAATAAATCTATCTGCAATCCTTTTTGCTTCTGTTTTGCGTCTCCTATCCTGGTCCTCACCAGCTGCTCTATGTAAAGCCTTCACCCAGGATGGAGCTTCGACCTGAAGAAGCTGGACCCAGACCAGCAGGGTGCTGGTAGGGAGCACATCACTCACTATCATCCGGTCCAATGATACTGGGAAAGTCAGGGCTTGCTCAGGTAAAGTAGGATGGACAATCCATATTATTATTATTATTATTATTATTATTATTATTATTTAAGATTTTATTTATTTATTCATGAGAGACACACAGAGAGAGGCAGAGACACAGGCAGAGGGAGAAGCAGGCTCCATGCAGGGAGCCCGATGTGGGACTTGATCCCAGGTCTCCAGGATCAAGCCCTGGGCCAAAGGCAGACTCTAAACCGCTGAGCCACCCAGGGATCCCCGACAGTCCATATTAGACATGCAGTGCTGCATGCTGGAAAAGGCGTGTGGAAGTGCCCGCCTCCTCGAAAGCCCAGGCCAGGAGCGGCTAAGAAAGATGGACCAGCCTGGCAGGCCTTGCGCCTCACATCAGCCTCAGATGAGGCCGGCGTGGGGGTCACTCTGACTCCAAGTCTGGCACAGGCTCGAACACTTGCACCTTGTTGGCACAACTGCAAATCCCTCCCCCGAGGCCTGGATCCGGCCTCCAGCGCCCCTCCCAGATGAAGACCGCCTTGAACATCCCCAAGACGGGAAGAGTCCCAAGGCCGAGCAGGCCAAAGCCACACCCTGGACCACTGGCTGCTAGCACCCTCCTTCCCGCCAGCGAGGGCGAAGGCCGCCCAGGCAATTCTGACAGTCGGTCCACAGGTTGCCCTTCTACATGGTGCTCCACCCGGAGACTGGGTGCACGCATGACCCCGTGTCAGGGAAACACAGGTCGGGGGGGAAAGCGATGCCAGAGCTCTTTTTGGAGGCCAGAGCTCTTTTTCCTCCTGTGGGAAGGAAGAGCCAGCCCGCTGCCAGGACTCCCACAGCACAGCAGCAGAACGGCCCGGCCCACTAAAGCCCAGATCCCAAAACGACCAAGAGAGCCTCTGGGCCGAGGGGCCTCCCGCGTGTTCTCACTCGGGGACCCTGGCTACACGCTATCTCCTCTCCGCGGTGCCGCCGGGTCTCAGACGGCGGCCTGGGGCCTGCGTGAGAGCCAGGGCGGCGGGGAGCAGGCTGGCTGCCCCTGGGCCCCCAGGTGCCATCTCCAGCCCCCCTCCCGCCCCCCCCTCCGCAAGGCTGAGCCAGCTTCGGGGAGAAGAACGGAACCACGTGGAGTTGGCACTGCTTCCCGCCTCATGTATCCCCCGTTGGCCTGAGAAGACGAAGCGTCCCCAGGGGCCAGAAAGCAGCATTTGCTACAAGGAGACGTAACAGTAATTAAGTGGAAAGGAGCTAATTGGGCCTCTCCAGATAGCTCATCTGTGTGATGTGCTACCTTGGGAGGCAGGACGCACCTCCCAGAAAGACAAGAGCTCGCAGCAGAAGGAGCAGCCTTGGCCCGGGCCTGCTGTCCTTCGCAGTCCTCAGTCCCCAAGCAGAGGACGACAGCGGGGCGCGGTTGCCGTCGGATTTCTTCATCTGTCCCGGGACGGTCGCTTGTTGGAGGAACTGCCCCTCAGCCGAAGCCAACCCCTCACACTGGTTCCTGTTAATGGGCCTGCGGGCCACAGGACCAGTGGGGACAGGGGGCCAAGGGCATGTCTGGCCGCCTGCGTCCTCTCGCTCACCAAGGATGGTGGGAGGCCTGGAAAGGCCCAGAGAAAGGTCTCCCAGGTGTGTTCACCCTGGGGAAGGACACGCCTCGGTGCTGCCCTCTTCTCTGGGCTCCAGTGAGACCGGGTCCCCCGAGCAGGGCTGCGCCAGCCTGCCACAGGATCTGAAGCACGGGGTGGGGGAACGGCGAGGAGGGGGTGCACAACGGGCCTGGGGCCCTTGGGTCCTCCCTCCCCAGTGGGCAGGACGCGGCAGGTGCAGGTGTGCAGCCCCCTCCCTCGGTCCCCTTAACCATCTCTGGGCCTCTCGGGCTCCTGCTCGGAGCAGCCCATCTGCGCCCCCTCTGCAGGTGGGCCTTGAGGCTGCAGGGCCGCTCTGCTGTCACCCAGGGGGCTGGAAGGAGGGGAGCCTGCACCCCCGGAGGCTGTGGGGCTGGGACAGCTGGGCCCTGCACCTGCCAGCCTGGCCGCAGATCCAGGGGAAGCCGCACTCGTCCGTACTGGCCTGGAACTGGGCCTCCCCTAGGCTTCCTGCCCTCTCCGCCCGCCTCCCCATCTCCCTGGGTTCTCCGGGGAGTGCTGCCTCAGGAAGCCCCTTCATCACCAGCTCCCGTCTCCAGGGCCTGCTGCGGGGGCTCCAGAGCGACACAACCCTCTGTGTCAGGCTCACGAAGTTTCTGTGATAGAGAGAAACCCTCGAGGAAAGGACAGTGCTCTGGAGGCCGCGAGAAGGTGCCAGAGGGACGCAGCCTGCTCTGGAGTCAGGCCCTGGGTGGGCGGCAAGGGCTGTCCTGGCTCCAGAGAGAGGTGGTGGGGCCGGGTAGAGCCTGAGGCCCAGGAGAGCCAACAGGGAGCCGGGCCCTTGGAGGGACACGCGGTCCGGGCCGGCGGACGAACTGAAGGCGAGAGAGCATGGTGAGGGGTCGGGGTGTGCGGTCGGGGGCAGCGTGTGTGGGGCTGTGTCACGGGGCAGGGAACCCTGAGCTCCCGTGGATGCACGATACATCTCCACGGGGACGCCAGGAGGCTCGGGGGTGCATCTGCCCGTGGCCCAGGGCATGACCCCAGGGCCTACGCCTGTGTCTCTGCCTCTCTCTCTCTCTGTGTCTTTCATGGATAAATAAATAAAATATTTTTTTTAAAAAGGAAAATAAAACCAACAAATATATCTGCATAAATGGAGAAAAAGCAAGAAGGTTTCTCCATAAGAGAAGATGGAGCCTAAAGAGAGGAAGGTGCACATGGGGTCAGATGTGTAGGTTCTGGTCTGACAGGTCGGGGATGCAGAGGGGCAGCAGGAAGGCTGCAGCAGTCGGCTTGGGGACGGCCTGGAGTGCTCCTGTGTGCAGCACGGAGCTGCTGTCTAAGTGGCTGGCAGGGGGTGGGTGGAGGGGCCTTGATGAAAATCAGGTCAGGGGGCAGCGCAGGAGAGGACGTGGACGTGGGGAGCCAGCACCTCCGAGACGAGACGGTGTGAGTGCTGGGGTGTCCTCTCCTCAGGGAAGCACGCCCTCCCCCCATGCTGGGTCTCATGCATGCAGCCGACATCCCAACACAGGTGCCCTCGCGGACAGGGTCAAGGTAGACACGCTGACTGGAGGGGGCGTGTTAAGGGCTTCGTGAGTCACAGGATCTTCCCCGTTCCGCAACCCTTTTAATACCCTCCCGCAGTCCCATGGATTCGACCCCCAGGCTTCCCCTGCTCTTGCTCATTCTTTGCCCTTCACGTCTAGTTGGGCCTCCAAAGGTGTGGATAAACTTAGGTGTGTAAGGATAGGTTTGCCGAATTATGCATCTATTTGACAGAGGTTCACTGCGCACCTACTAGGTGTTGTGCACGGTGTTAGGCTCTTAATTGTGACACGGAGACAAGCAAGACAGACTGAGATGGACACTCTGCTCCTGCAGAGGCAAAGAAAAGCAGACCATCCTGAAGCGTGGGTCTCTGGGAGACGATTCCATGGGCTGTTGTACAGAAGAAAGGTGAGGAGTCCAAGAACCGACCCCCGTCTAAAGGCTCAGTCCAAGAACCGACCCCTCGACTCACGTCTTGCACAAGCGGTGCTTTTGCTGAGAACTTTACAAACCAATATAAATTTGGTGCTTGGAGGGACCTGAGAGGTGGGTCAGCAGCCCATAAGGTAAGGGTGTGAAGTTCCATCTCTACAGTGACTTCACTCATGAGCCCAGGGCTACGCAGCCACGCAAGATGCAGATTCACAAACTGCATCTCCTGATTCCTTAAACCAACATAAAATTAAAAAAAAAAATTCAGTGATTCCCGGGGTCAGTGGATTCCAAGAACAACTCCGTAATGAACATGCTGAAAGCTTGACAATGCACTGGGTGTTACTCAGATTTTAACAAGATCTTTACCATCTGTAAGCTGCCATGAATTAGTATATTTTATCTGATAGAATCTCAGCTTGCACGTTCATATTTAAGAGAAGCAGCCACCATGCCCAGAGCTTCTGGCCTAATTTCCGTGGTGTCGAACTAGCCGGGCCCTTGTTTTTCTTTTTCTTTCTTTTTTTTTAATATAAATTTATTTTTTATTGGTGTTCAATTTGCCAACATATAGAATAACACCCAGTGCTCATCCCGTCAAGTGCCCCCCTCAGTGCCCGTCACCCAGTCACCCCCAATCCCCCGCCCTCCTCCCCTTCCACCACCCCTAGTTCGTTTCCCAGAGTTAGGAGTCTCTCATGTTCTGTCTCCCTTTCTGATATTTCTACTCATTTTTTCTCCTTTCCCTCTTATTCCCTTTCACTATTTTTTATATTCCCCAAATGAACGAGACCATATCATGTTTGTCCTTCTCCAATTGACTTATTTCACTCAGCATCATACCCTCTAGGTCCATCCACTTTGAAGCAAATGGTGGGTATTTGTCATTTCTGATGGCTGAGTAATATTCCATTGTATACATAAACCACATCTTCTTTATCCATCATCTTTCGATGGACACCGAGGCTCCTTCCAGTTTGGCTATTGCGGACATTGCTGCTGTGAACATCGGGGCGCAGGTGTCCTGGCGTTTCACTGCATCTGTATCTTTGGGGTAAATCCCCAGCAGTGCAATTAATGGGTCGTACGGGCCCTTGTTTTATGACCTAATCTGCTGTGACAAGCCTGGGTCCTTAGACATCATGTGACTCAGTTTTCATACGTGTCAAAGGGGGAACAACCATCTGCCCACTCAATTCTTATGGTTGTCATGAGGGTCAAAGCGGGTAATTTAAGGGCAAATATACAGGACTCTAAAGAACTGGGAGGTGTTAATATTTACCAAGCGTCTGTGTGAAAATACAGTCGCCCCCCCCCCCCGTTGAGGTTTCCCGAGGGACCACATGCATCTACAACACCCTGCTCAACACTAGACATTTGCCCCCCGTGCTTGCACGCCCGCGGAGATGAGGTGCCCAGTCTTCAGGACAAAACGTACTCCTTGCCCTCTAGATTGTCGGAGCTTAGGATACAAAGACGGTAACAGCTACGGAACTGGAAGAAAGCAGGGGACCTGCTGGGGCAGCGAGTGACAATCAGTGGGCACACTCTGAAGAGTGGGTCCGATTTTGACCCTGACAGTACAGCACTCACCCCGGGACCTGAGGCAGGGAAGCCCAGGGAGGGTCCTCTGCTCTGGCCCGTGTCCCCACGCCGGCAGGAAGCCGGGCACAGCCCTGAGGGTGAGGCTGAAGGCGGAGGGGAGGCGGGGGGCTGCAGACGCAAACCGTCCCCCAGCTAATCCGTCCCCGAGCGCTGGGGCTGCCTCGGCCGCCGCTTCCTCAGTAGTTTCTTCTACGGGCACTGGGCAAATAATTGCCCAAGTCCTTTACAGAAACTCTCCGCGCCTTTGGTGGTGCTCTCTAGTAAGTGATCTCTGTAGGGAGGGATTCTAGTCGCGCCGTAGGAGAGCTAGTTCTTCCTCTGCATAAAGTACTCCGAGATCTTGGCCCTTCAACAGCAAACTCAGAGCATTCCCTGATCCCACTCCGATCGACCACTCTCGGAGGCCCAGGAAGTGGAGGCCGGCAGGGGAATCCAATCTGGCCTCCCCTGCATGGCGGGTGGCACCAGCTTCACCCAACTGGCTTCTTCTTGCCTCCAGTTGTGACCCCTCTAAGCTAATCGTCTTTCTACCTCTAACAAGATTGTTGGACTCCAATTGTTCAAACCCTTCCATGGTTCCCACGGCCCTTACCATGGAGCCACAGAGCGGCTGCCCCTGCCTCGTTTACACCCGTCACCTTGCACAGGACCCACATCACAGCACGTGACTGCCGTGCTCTTGCAGATTCCCCGATGTGGCAACCCGGCCATGACTCCAAACCGCTCCGCGTGCCGTCCTCTCTGTCTGTGACACCCCTTTCCACCTCATCACCCCACACACTTGCCTTTACAAGGCCCCCTCTGCTGTATCATGTCCGCACCGACAGCCGCGCACCCCAGTGCCTTACACGCGGCTGTCACATCACCTACCAAGCCACTTGGCACTTGCGAAGGCAGGATCCAAGGGTTTCCTTCATCTTTATTATTTTGACCCCCATCCGCCTCCCCCGAGACCAGTCGTGTTACCATGGTACCTAGCCCATTATCACCGTCATTTTGTAGATCTCTGGCGCTCCAGGTGAAGGCACACTGCAGCAGGCATCTATCCTAAACCAGGTGTCTTTGAACAATAGCTGGCCTCAGGCACAACCCAAATACTGGAATCCCTCCAACTGTTCTCCATGGTTACTCATGCCAGGCTGCCAGGAGCCTGGCATGCCTGCACGTGCAGCATGGGTGAGCCCTGCTACCAGAAGTCACCAAGCCACGGGTCAGCCCCGCAAAAGCTTGCAAAATCAGAAAGGAGGATGCAGCCGACATTCCATAAAAACATTTTGTTAATTAATCAGGCGAAGGAGAGCTCCCACTTTCCTTGTGCATGACAGCTTGAGGAGTCCTTGCACATGTCATCGCGTCTCACGGAATCATCAGAACAAAGCCGGATGAAGGGACGGAGCTCTCTCCCCAGAGCCAGGCTACAAAATTGTGATTGCAGGCAAGTCGTTTCACCTCCCTGGACCTCAGCTCCCTGGTCTGTGAGGGCCCGGCGGCCCTGAGCCACGTCCCAGGTCTGCTGCCTGCACCCCCAGAATGTGTTCCGTCCCTATTCCATGATGGGCAGAGCTGCCTGAAACCCTTAAGTGCTGCTCTCTTTGCCAAGGTGAACAGAGAGAGGACAGGTTAGGAGGTTAGAATGGAAAGTGGAGTGGAATTGTGAGAGCAAAGATGCCAATTACTCAGAATGCAATAAATGCAAACACGACTTCACTTCTTATGCAAATTCTCGAGAGAAAGAAGGAGGAAAGTGTAAAGGAGCATATTTTCTTTCACCTCAGCAGGACACAGGAGAATCAAATAATATTAATTAGAATTTAAATGCATGGAATAAAATTAGCAACATGATTGCTCCTTTCATTGAAATTATCAAGAAAAGCACAAAAAAAGTCAGAGCGATGGAAATGTAGTTCCTTCCCCTTGGGAAACACATTGCACTCTTAAATCTTGTAACTTTATATGGCACCCCTAGCATCTCCCAAACAATTGAGCTCTGTTTCTTTCCTCCTACCCCACTTATCAAATGATTGCTAGATGCAAGTGGTCCCGTCTGCCAAGATGATTTCCCATTATTGGTCACCTCTGGGCTCCTTTCTCTTGAGAATATCTAGTGTGGAAACAAATCTCCCACTCCCCAAGTCCTAACTGTCTCTGGAATTAGGTTCTTCTCCTTGAGAATAGGATGCATGTTGGTACCTTTAGCTTTAGGAATAGGGTAAAGGAAGGGGGGTGGGACAAGACATACCAGCACCTCAGCATGAGTGCCACTGTCTTCCAGGGTTGTGGCCATAGGCTTTCGGTTCCTCTCGTACTCTTTACATTCCTCTTCCTTGCTTTTCTAATACAGTCCCATGGAAAACAATTTGAAATGACTTGAGGGAGGCAACACGCACGCGTGTGTGTGTGTGTTGGAGAAAATCTGGACAATCACAACAAAAACCCACCTCTTACTTCCTAGCAAGTCTTTCCTTCAGTGACTTAGACAAAGAGCTGGAGACTGATCCAAAGCTGACCTTACTTCTTGGCAGGCGTGGAAAACCCACCCGAGGTCTGTATTTAGGAATTCCATCTCGAGGGATATTTCTGCTGTCAGGGACATAGAGGGTACGTGCTATTGGGTCTGGTTTCCCAAAGTCCTCATGTAAGGGCTCACTTAGAAACGGCAGGACCTGAGCAGGCTCCTGGGTCCTGTTCACCACCCCTCTGTTTAT
The DNA here is from genome assembly GCF_011100685.1 of Canis lupus familiaris. Lineage (NCBI taxonomy): Eukaryota > Metazoa > Chordata > Mammalia > Carnivora > Canidae > Canis > Canis lupus. Next base: position 2,942,591 of record NC_049226.1, read on the forward strand.
CTTACTGGGGGATAAAGCCAAACACTTGGGATCAATCCATGTGAGAGAAGCTGGCAAAGGACCCTCTGAGCTGGCTCTGAGCCATCATCGGAGCCTCAATAGTAATGGCACTGCTCACGCAGACACGTGCACGCTACCGTTTTGCTCATCCAGGATGCAAACAGTTTGGGGTACCAGTCCCTATATGGAGGCCTCCACACCTCTCCTCTGGAATGCCCACCCAGCCAGGCTCCCCCCCTCCACCGCCGCCATCCCACCCCCACATGCATGCTGCTTCTTTGCAAATTGTGTTTTCCCAGGAGCCCTTTACAAAGAAACGTCCTCTGTGGCCAATCCCATCAGTCTGAGCCAGGGGAAACCTGCCAGCACGGTCCACAGGGATGCTGACCTGCACCAGCCATCCGTGCCTGCAGGACCTCCTGGCAAGTCAGGCCGGCTGGGGGACCTCTCCCCACTAAAACCCACAGCTCGAACCTGCCGGAAGACACTCTGTGGCTCTGGTTCCTGTAAGGAGGAGAGAGAAATCCTGACAGCCTGGGGCCGGTCCACCACGCGCTGAGGCCTGTCCCCGGAGAGGCAGCCTCTGTCATTTTGCTCCCCGGGTCCCCTGCGTCACTTCTAGGTGTTCCCGCGGAGGCAAGTGCCAGTGGATGTGTAACATTTTGTATGCATATTCAAAAGACATTTATTATGTGTAGGACATTGTTTAGAAATTGCTCTACTATTTGATTTGTGATAAATGATTAGTAAACACGTTTATCAAAGTAAACAAAACCCGTGGAGTGATTTCACTTGGATTAACATGCATTAGTGCCTGGGAAACCTGTAAAGGAAGCCTCCCCTAAACGGAGCTGGTGTGTCAGTTATCTCCTCCTGCCTGTAGCCCATCCCTCTGCACCCGGACGTCATCCACCACCTGCCCTGCCTTCTTCCGGAGGCAAACTGATGGTCACAATCAAGGGAACGTGGGGGACACAGATGAGCTCGCCTCCAAAAAAGAATATCACATGCCCCCCCCCCAAAATCTTTACAAAGAGTGTAAAACTTTCAGAGGGTCAATTCTGTGGTGAGAATCCTGCTTAGTTCAGCCACTTAGAGGAAGAAAGGTGGATCTAGGCCACAGCTAGGCTCTGGAACCTGCAGACCATAAACTTAGACATCACTAAGCCTGCCGGCATGACATCCTTTCTCCTATTAATAGCAACTTCTTCCATTCTGCTCGCCCCAGAAAACGAAATGAATGAGGCTTGGCTGCAAGTGTAGGAGAGAATAAAACCCAGGATGGCAATAAATCGGAGCGCAGAGTGGCAGACACTGTAATCCGCTGGAATGACGCTCTGGCTCAAGGAAAAGAGCCTCTTTGGGGAACCAGTGAAGGGAATCAATGCCCATAAAAGCATCCAAGGCAGCAAGCAACAGCAGAAAAGACAGATACTGTTGACCAGGACATGCAGCAGATTGCAGGTTGTAAAACAAAATAGAAAGTCGTTAAAACGGCGGGCAAAGGGCAGCATCGTGTGATGTGAATGTCACAGGGGACCCGGGCTATAAGGAGCCCAGGACTTCCCGTCAGTCTGAAGGTCAGAATTGCCAGGACTCTGCGTGGCCCTGGGATCCCACCCTATAGATCCCTCTCTGTGCCCGAACCACACAGAGGGAAGATGGTTGGAACTTATCGCCACTTATGTAATAGGTCTATTTGGAAACACATTCTGACCAGCTTATCAGGATATTAATACATCACAGGCATATTGAGCTGTATTCATTTAGGGTTCAGGTTGCTTTAACCAAAGACTTTCCTGGGAAGTGAGCCAGGGTGCCTTTTCTGGACCGAGTCCCCTTCTCTACCTCATTCTCCACCTTTTCACCTTTTGATCCAGCAGAGGGCAGAGTCAACCCGGGAAGACCCAGGCGCAGGGACCCCCCCCCCCCCCCCCCCCCCCCCCCCCGTGGGGTAGTTTGCAGTAGGAGGTGCCTTGGGAGAAGAGGGGTCTGGAAAGCGAAGGAACAAACACACTTTTCGTCCTTTAAGGTGGAGGTAGGGATGCTTTCTGGCATTTTCAGGACAAAGGGATGAGAGCAGGGACCAAAAGGAGCAGGTTAATGTGCCCCCCGAGTGTGCTGTGCCTCAGTTTCCCAAATTGTCACAGGCGCAGGTGCAGGAATTGTGAGTTAAAGCACAATTTATAGGTCATAGAGAGCACCTCTGACATCACAGAAGGGGTGGCTGGAAAATAGACAGGACGCAAAGTCCACCACCCGAGAAAAGCAGGAAAATAAATGTTCCGCAGGCTTCCTCCCTCTGCCGGTTGCCTCCCTCTCCCCTCGTCCCTCCCTATGCTCTTTCTCCTTGTGCATCCCAGTTCTTGCCCTCTTTCTCCTTTCCTTCCTTTGCTGCCTTGGCTACCCTCCCCAGCTCCTCTCCTCTTGGGAGAAATAGAAGTAAGCCCCCAAACAACTCCTAGGGGGAACATGACAGCAGCTGCTTCCTCCTCCTTCCTGCCCCCGCCGTGGGAGGTGGCTGTGGCGTCAGGCACTCTGCCAGCCCTGGTGGGAGCTCTGGTTTCTGATCGCCTCATTTTGTCAGCCTCTGCACCCTGCACACAGCTCAGCCCCCACCTATCACAGAGGAGGGAGAGAAAAGAAGGGCCGCCTTCGTCTCCCAGGGTGAGGGACCAGAGCTGGGGACTCGGGTCGATGGGTCGCCCTCCGTGGGGCCCTGTAGGTCACCCCTGGCCACTGGGGAGTCACTCCCACAGCTGGGTGCATACACTCTGCCTCCCTGCTACTGTTCCCTGCGCTCCTGCACGACAATTTTGATCCATTCGGAGGAACTGATGGATTCAGGGTCCTCTTGATCTTGGCTGTGTGCGTTTCTGTGCTCATCCACAGAGGGCGGACCCCCCCTTGCCCCTCGCCCCCCACCTCACACAGCTCTGCTCCTGGGGGCTTGGGATACTTATAACATGGGTGCCGCCCCTTTTCTGGGCTGTGAGTCTTCTCTGCCCACAGCCCACAAGTCTCCCCCCAGACCCCAATGGACCCCAATCTGTGCCTGCACCCACTTACCTACCAGCACACTGTACCCCTTCTTCTTCCCCAAGTCCTGTGGGTGCGGGTGACTCAGTCTAACTTCCTCAGGTCTCAAGGGGAACGTCCTTTACGTCTTTATGCAGGCAGTGACCAGAACAAGTGGTTTCTATCCGTCCTGTGTGATGGCCGAGGTGCTAGGGGCCGGGCACACAGGGGGAACCGGACAGTGAGCCTGCCTATCGTGCGGCGAAGGCAGGGCTGTTAGGGGCAGGGGTAGTGCTTCCCAGCTTGAAAGGCATGTGAGACACTTTTGTGGAGTCTTTATTTTTTATTCATTTATTGGGAGAAAGAGAGAAAGATGCAGACCCCTCACTGAGCAGGGAGCCTGACACGGGGCTCGATCCCAGGACTCTGGGATCTCGAACTGAGCCATCCAAGGGCCCCAGGCTTGTGGATTTTTTAAACTGCATCTTTTTTTTTTTAGATTTTATTTATTTGTTCATTAGAGACAGAGAGAGAGAGAGACTGAGAGAGAGCGGCAAAGACAGGCAGAGGGAGAAGCAGGCTCCATGCAGGGAGCCTGACGCGGGACTCGATCCCCGGACTCCAGGATCGCACCCTGAGCCAAGGCAGGCTCTAAACCGCTGAGCCACTCAGGGATCCCCCATAAACTGCATCTTATAAATAAACCCCTCTCCCCATTGCAAAGAAGCTCTGCAGATCTTCATGATGGGTAAAGACGACCGTACGGAGAATGGATGGGAAACAGATGCATAAAACACTGGGGCGGGTGAGCAAAGGTATTTTCACAAAGGGCCTTCCGCGTTGTTGTCCTGAGGAATTTGTGCCACACCTGCAGGGATGAAAGAGTCTCAAACAGGACAGGAGGGCAAGCAAGCGGGTGCTCTGAGCCCCTGGCTCCCCGAGGGACAGCGGGCTGAGCAGAAGCCAATGGCGTTTGCAAGGCTGCCCTGTGTGAGGCCTGAGAGGCTGGGGTCGGGGGACAGACGGGAGTGCCCACCCTCAGTGAACATGCGAGGTGGGCGGGGAGGCGTGTGGTTAACAGGTACGGATCGCCCGCAGGTACCAGGCAGGGCACTAGGCAGGCGCTGGCCACGCTGGGTCTCGCTGCATCCGCACGACCGCTCTGCGAGGGAGGGGTCACGTAATCTCCAAAGTGAAGCCCAATACATCCCTTCAGGTCACACAGTAAGGTCAGGGGTGGGACTGGGGACCAGACCTCCGGTGGCCTCCCCGGGGAGACCCGTACTCTACAACGGCGAGGTCCCGTCCTACCTCCGAGTTCCCGGCTTGAGAAATGCCCTAGAAGGAACAGGAGTCGAGGCCAGGAGTCGAGGCCAGGGCCTGGGCAGGCGGGAACTTCAGTGTGGGTAAGGGACGGTCCGCGGGGCCTTCCTAAGTGATCCGTCAGGGCGGGCCTGCCTGCGTGGCCACCCAGGTCGTTGATGCCTGTGGGACAGGGGCCTCAGCCTCGGGGGTGTTAGCACCACTGTCCCGCGGCAGGTGCACAGACACCTGTTGAGGGGCATCCTGGGCACGCCCCCAAGGCTGTGCATGGAACGACCGGTAGGAAGAGCGCCTGTGAGTCACCTGCGCACCGCTGCCCCCCCCATCCCCTTGCCCTTTGACGGCTCCACCGGCTGCCTCGTCGGTTCCGTACAAGGGACCACACAGACCTGTCACGGGGCCCTGATCAACTGGCGGGTCCCCTAGCGAGCCTTCCGGGGGCATGTCTGGGTTGAGAAGTGAGAGCAGATTGGTCTCCACGAATGCATCTTTTGTGGAAAGCACACAGATCTAGCTCCCCCCTCACCTGTTCCCGATCCTCTTCTCTCCCCGCTTCTCCCCAAACCACCCCGGTGCCCTTCCAGCCCCTTCTCCGTCCTTGCCATGGACAGTGCATTTTATATGAAGCTGTAAAATTTGATGACAGCTTTCCTTGTCAATGTGGTCCTCAGGCTGATCCCTCGGTGATATACGGCACTGACCCTCGGGCAGTTGAGCAGCCTCATTACAAATGAGAGAAAAGAGAAAGAAAGAAGCAAAGGAGGCAGGGGGAGGGGAGGGAGGGCAGTGGAGATGGAGAAAGAGGGAGGCTGAGAGGACAGGGTACAGGGGAGGAAGGGGGAATCGTGAGAGGCCAGAGAGGAAAAACAGAAGGAAAAGATCTTTCAACGGAGAGAAAGAAGGAGACACAGGGACAGGTGTTCCCGTTCTCTTGGGTTCTCTGCTGTTTTCTGTTGGATGGACGTGTGCGTAGGAGTGGAAGTGTGCATCACAGGCACTGACAGTCCAGGGCTGGGCAGCATAGGTGACACGCTCCAGACTTGGAGAAACTCCGAGCGGAGTCAGTGTCGTTAAAGAAACCCCTGGACCCAGGCGCTGGCGAGAGAGGCTGAGCGGGAAGGGGCCCTGGGTGAGGCCAGGCTCCTGACACCACTGGGTCTCCAGGTCACCTACATCCCTGTTGAGGCCACACTGCTGATATCGCTGACGTGTGTCACCTGCAGCTCCAGGCCGGAGGAGCACGGGCTCCAGGGCCATGTAGGGCGGGGACCCAGGTTTCCTCACCCCCTCCCCGCACCCCTCCTCCAAGCAGAGGGAGGCACATCTTCAGGCTCCCTTAACAAATTCCTGAAGTGTGACAGTAGGTGGCATTGGTGGCGCCCAGGTTCTTTGTTATAAATATTTGTTCCCAAGAAAACCCTGTTGATTTGACTTTAACAGCCCCAGGGGAGGCTGATTCGCTGACTACAGAGTTGCCTAAATAAAAGCAGTTGGAAGGGAATCTTACAGAACACTGCAGTGGGGGAAAACCCACGCAGCCTCTCCAGGCGTCCTATACACCGGGACGAGCCCTCTGGGCTCTCCCCCAGGGTTTACGGGGCTCAGGCTCCTCCTCTCCAGCAGGGAGGACTTCCACAGCAATCTCAGCCTTGGCAGGATCCAAAGGTCCCCGGGCCCGGATCTCCCCCAAGAGACTGGCACTGAGCCGTCCCCCCCGAGTGAGGGCTCCGGCCCAGGGCGCCGCTCGGAGCGCCCCGGCGCCCCGCCACAGCTTCCCGAAACTTGCTCTCGGCGCCCACCCGCACTTTACCTACATTTCAAATTAATAGGCAGTTTGGGTGCTCCCCTTTCAGCCTCGTGCATGGAGGCGGAGGCTGCAGTGAATGCCAGCCCATGGTGTCTAGGTTATTAGATATGTCTGCAGAATGCAGGTAATTTGTGTTTCTGCTTTGTGCAATTGGCACTAATGGCACATGCATAAAACGGAGCCATCTTCCAAAACACACGTCAAAGGAATATATTTACCCGGCACAAAGGCTAGGAGCAGAAGAATTGAACTCTAATGATAACATGTTTGTAGAAAAGTGATGCACTTAAGTTATTATATATGAAAACTATTGGCAAAATTGTCAGTCTAGGCTTGTTGGAGAGAGCGGATGAACAGAAGGGGCGGGTCTGCCGGCGGGAAGAGAGGGGCGCGAAGCTGTGGAAGGACACAGATTACAAGCAGGGAAGGAAAATAAAATGAGAATTAAAGCTGCTGAAGGAGAATTTGAGAGAGGAACAGGAGGGGATTTCATAGGTCAAACGAGGGGATGGCAAGAATAGAGCTCGGAATGGGATCCTGTAATGGACCGGCTTTTCACTTATATTTTCCGTACTTCATAGTCTTTTTACTTAAATAAATGGAGCCAGGCATTTTCCACTTAGTCCCTCATTGCCCGCATTTCATCACGCCCCCGCTGACCCGGGAGTCTTGCACATGACTTGGGATATTTTCAGCTTCCCATATTAGACGGTAGCCTCCACCCTGGCTACCGCTTTATGCATTTTGGTTTATATCTCCCTTTTGATACTTAGACCCTGACGCCGGTCTGTGTTTTAAGAGCAAGGAATTAACACCATGACCCCGATTTTATATTCAAAGCAAATGAGGTCCCTGGAAGAAGGGCTTCTGGATGTCATCACGGAAGATAAGTTCAGTGATTAAGATGAATTACGCTTCCTCAGGCTCATGTAGTGAAAGGCGCCTCTGTCTCTAAAATGGGAGTAAAACCAAAATAAAAGGGAAAACAAATAAAAAAAAATAAATAGATAAATAAATAAATAAATAAATAAATAAATAAATAAATGGAATAAAACCACTGGCCTTTTCTACTTTTCTCCTGTGAACATTGCAAACTTGGAAGGGAGTTAAACCAGGAGAGTCTACCGAGGTGGGTGGTCACGTGGTAGATTTTGATAGAGGAAAAGGGCGTCAAAATGTTTGTTAGCATGAGATATCAGATTATCAAGAAATAATGATCAATGTGGAAGCTCTCACACAGCCACGCACGCACCATGACATCCATGTCCTCACAGCCTCTTCTAACCTGGCGCAGCTTGTAATGGGCCAGTCAGATCCCACGGAGGGGTTGCAGTGGGGGTTAGGCTGCAAACCCACTGCAGAGTAGATACCCAATCTATGGACAAATCTAGAAAAGTATGCTAAGCTCTCTTTTGTTGCTACTAGCATGCCTCTCTCTCTGGGGTCTGGAGGACAAGCTCGCCATTAATCCTTGCAGAAGGCGAGGCAGATAGGCGAATGCCATTCTCTCCCCATTCCCAGATGAAAGGAGGAAAGAACCAATCAACACTGAAGGTTTGCCCAAGATGGTATAGAAAAGTAGCCTGAGGTCCGATTCCTTATATGGAACCATCACAAATGTCAGCACGGTAGGCAGTTCTCTGGCAAAGTGGGACTAGCCGACCCAGGGGACTTGGGAGCCTTGGCCACAGTGACGATTCTCTTGGAGGCGTTTCTCTGGAACCTCATGGCCGGATCTGTAGCAGGAATAAGAGCCACTGGCCGGGGTCTTCAGGGTCTCGGCCCATTGTTTCCAGGGAGACCTAAAGTCAGCCAGGGAAGCTGAGTATCGTCACACCTCCTCACTCCCCTTCTCTCGTCACTTTGATCGTCTCTGCATTCATCAGCCCACGGATCCCTGGGGAGAAGGGAACCATTCTGGCACCCTTTCAAAACTCTGCGTGCTCCCATGGACCGAGAGAGCTCCAGAAATACAACATGCACATTTGAAGAAGCCATTATCTCCGATCAGTCTTAAAGCCAGAGCTGCTCCACATGTGCAGAAAGAAAATAGCAACATAAACAGAGAGAGAAGCAAAGACAGGAATTAACAGGAATCATCAGCCGCGCTGTAAACCCAAGCTGTGACGGGGGGCAGGGCAAGCGAGGCTCAGACTGGGGCCCGATTCAGTGCCGCAACAGTGATTTCACAGAATCTCATTCTTCTCGATTTCCTATTAATTTCCCCACTCTATAGCTCTGATGGGGACTCTTTTATTGAAACATATATTCTTTATACAGCATATTATAAATCCTTATCTCCTCAGGAGCCGAGGCACGGTTAGGCATGGCGTTGGGATTCCAGCCCCTTGATGGAGAACTTGGTCTAGACCGTGTGAACCTCCACCCCACTTCTGCCAGGTGATTCGTTTCATTTACCAGCTCTGCCCATCTGTGGCCTTGCAGAAGGTCCCCGGAGCCCATCAGAGATGGCTCTGCAGTGGAGAGAAGCGATGCCACGGGACCAGAGGACTGCCAGCTCATTTCAATTGTGACCGAAAATCCCATTTCAGCTTAGGATGGCAAAGGCAAACAATTTAATGCGTTAACCTGCACTGACTCCTCACCCAGCTGCTTCCCATCTTGATTGAAGGGTAAGAAGGTTAATTATTCCCAGGCTCATCTTCAGACTTCACAGACCATATCATGGCTGCTGGGGGTGGCAGGGGGCTGCTCTGGCTAGACCCAGGCTTTAGGAGGACGGTAGTGGTAATGAATTTGGCAGCTGCCACTGCTGCTGGCTTTGACTTCAGAAGAGTCAGTCATGAGATCAAGCACGCGTTTCCCCACATTCAGAGACCAGGAGGACAAGGAGCGATGCTTCCTACCATTGCACGACGTGTTTTGGACAAGATGACCACCACCGGCAGTGCAAGCGTCAGTAACGGACGGTCTCAGTATGGGACCATATGTGGAATGAGTGACTTCTCCCCACAGATCCAGCTTTGAGGGAGGACCCCAGAGCTGCAGTGGCTGGGAGTGTTCCCCGCCTTAGGGAATCAGCTCCAGATTCATGAAGAAGGTGAAGAGGACCAGCGGATGTCAAGGGGGAAGACAGCTTCCCGTTCGGCATCAGAAAATGGGAGCCACCCATGGTAGGAGACTATCCTTTCATCCGTTGGCCATTGTTGGAGAAAGAGCCTGAGAAAAGATGAGACGGGCTGGGGGGAGAGGCTTCTACTATATACTCTCTCTACTCCTCCTCCCCAGCCCCTTCACCCCCTTGAGGACATCATCCTTAAAATATATTTCATTTCACAGCTGCATTATGGTACCACAAAATCCTGGGAATCCAATTTAAGAACAGATTACCTCCTCACTTACTTCATTTGAAGCAATTACATGTTAATTTTCATTGAAACCAGCCTAATGCATACCAATCTGATGCTGCAATCTCATTTGAATACTTAAGGGAACATCTACCGGGTTTGGGGCTCCAGAGATTTATATTTAAAGGGCCACTTCATCATTCTTTTCATTGGTGGGCTCTCATCTGGCCCAGGCCCCTCCCACTGATCCTCGGGAGGGCAGGTTTCCCATGGCGAAAGGAGAGGGGATCTGCTTCTCCAAACTTGCAAGGAGCTGTGCTTGGAGAGGAAGCCCATGTTCTCGGGTTTCTATATTTTCTCTGCCATTGTCGCGGAGTTTGTGATCCTGAGGGAAAAAACCTCCACCTTGCTTTGTCTTCCCCGCAAAGTCAAGATTCATTCTCTGGCACCTGCATGGGAGATGGGGAGGGGCGATGCCCAGCCTCAGCCTTTCCTTGGCTTCCGTCTACACTCTCAATCCACAGCAATCTCAGGTCGTTGATTACTACATATTGTATTCCCAACCATTCACGTAAGGAGGAAATAGCTTTCTAGACAAACCCCGTGCATTGATTTGAGCCAGTGGTAATTAATAATACTCAGGGACTTTGAAATCAGCTGGTCTGTCCATTTTAGAATAGGAGGATTTTTTTTTTTTCAAAAAGTCTTGTCTGTTTAGTTTATGCATTTAAACTAAAGAAATTCATGTTTGAAGCTACAATTCAATTAGATTGTAAGACTTAAAGGACCCTGACACTATTGTGAAGATGCTTATCAATGTGTTTTATATTATGCTGTAATTAATCTACCCTGACATGGAGGCAGACAGATGGGAGTGACAAGATTGATTTAATTCAAGATAGTCCAGGGTTGGTGGTTCCAAGGCAGCCCAAGTTCTTCTCCTTTTTCAAGTTAGGTTCTTGGTGGGGAGGGGCGGTGTGGAGACGGGGAAGGAACTAGACGGAAACCTCTAACTCCTGGCTAAACTTGGCCCTGAAGTAGGACAGGTGTCTAAAATATATCTGCTTCTGTAAAATTCATATGTATTGAGTCCCCATCATGTGCCTGTTCTGAGAGCCAGGAATGGAGCAGTGAATTAAGAAGGAAATGACAGAGGCCCTGTTCTCACGGAGCTTACACAAACAAAAACCAAAAATAAGCAAATACATCAGATGATAAATGCGATGGAGAAAAATAAGTGAGGGTAAGGAGGAGAGGAAATGTGGACGGTGGTAGTATTGTACTATTTTAGTGTGATTGCATCACATCAGCCCAGCAGATTAGAGCCTGGTGCCTTTGGGATTTTCTTCCTGGGAGGAATCAGAGGACCCAGCACGACGATGTCTTCAGTGTTAGTCACACCAACGATGGTAATGCTTTATGTATCAGGGCATTTCAAAGCCCTTTGCCAAATCACAGCCCTCCACTTTGCAAGTAATGACCTGTCACTCTTTGCACGAGCAGAAGCCTGCAAAAGCCAAAGGATCACCTGTGATAAGGCCGGGAAGGCAGACCAGGAGGCACACACAGCCCCCAGAGAGGGGACTGCACACCCAGGCCCTAGTTTGAAGCCTGACATACCTTTCTAACCTTTGCAATCTCAACAACAGAAAGAATACAATCCAGGCCCCCTTCCCTGATAGAGAGCTTGGCAAATACACTTTTTTTGTCTTCATGCAGCAAGACTGAACACCATTTGCATTGCTAGAGGGTTTTACTAGAACAGTGGAATATAGTTGTGATACAAAGAAAGGATTTTAAAAGAACCCTCTTGATTTCTAATAGAAACCTTCTAATGCAGAATTTGGGATGAATGTGAGTCACTCGGGCACTCTGGACTTCGGTGGCTGGTGGGGGCTGGGGAGCTTTGCCTTGATCCAGCCATGGCAGGAGAGTCTCACCTCTTGAGGAGACACAAGCTCTGGATTGCCCTCTGTGGACACACCTGCCCCTTTCACTCTCCGTTAACCTGGGTTCCCCTTGGCTCTCTGCTTTCTTCCCTTAAACCCGCCATCCATTCATTCACAGTATTTTAATTAACTGCATTACATTTCAGCTTTACATCTACAAAGGAGGTTGGCACGAGGGAAAGGGTCTAGCCTTATATAATAATATATGTGGTAAAGAAAGGTCCATAATTCTGTCGTCCTCAGCAGAGTTCTTGCTTTTGGCTTGATCTTAATAACAAGTACTCACATACGGTAATTACCCCGACCACAGCATTCACTCATTCAGTACCCTTCTGTGCTAGGTGCTGGTGGTGTAAGACTCAGTCCTTGCCTTAAAGTTGCTCTAATGACAACCGGGACACAGGGGAGTGACTGCTATGAGGGTGGATGTGCAGGATGCTCTGAGTCCAGGGAAGGGGCTCAGCCATCCACACATCTGTTCTTCTGTTCATTCCTGTTCTCCTCTAGTCTGCTCTGTATCCAGAAAACCGTATCTCCACACCTTCTAGGCCTTCTAGGTCCTCAGGCTTCAGCATGGGCTCACCACAGGCTCCAGCCCTTCCCTGCAAGGTATAGCTTTTGCTGGCTGGGTTTCTGAGCTCAAGCTAGTGCCATAGCCTACGTCCCTCCAGCCCTGGAGACACATGTAGATAGATGGGAGATTGTTAAATCTCCTGCTCGCCTGGCCATCTTCTAGTTGGTTCTTGGCTCTCCCATCACCTTCCTCTCCAGTGTAACCAAATGTGTCTACTGACACACAGAGAGTGGTTTCTGGCTGGTGGAGGCACCTAATTCAGGCTGAGGAGGAAAAGAGAATGCCCCAGAGAAAGCAGAGAGACCCAGCTGGGTCTGAGCTGGGTTTGAAGACGCTGTCGCAGCAAGCCAGAGGATGAAGGGAGGGTGGGGAGCAGATAGCAGGAGGAGGATGGGCATGTTTGCAGGCATTGTGAGGTCCTTTTGCTTATTTGTAGATAACTGCAACAGTCAGAGGACCTTCAGAGATCCAGAGGTGGTGAAAGAGCTGAGCTCAACCACCTCTGCTGTGCAGTATTTGTAACGGTCTGCATTTCCAGACTCCCAGAAGGTGTGAGTGCTAATCAATGAAGGGACAGGAATGCAAAATCATCATTTTGTAAATTAAGTAAACATTAGAACAACAAGGGCAAGTGGTCAGGGAAACACTAACTCATGGCATTTGCGACAGATCTGGGGCCTGGAGCTGGCTTCCTGGGCTACGAGCATGGCACAGTTACCAAGTGTGGTGGGGAGTCACTCCTTACCAGACGAGTCGACCTACTCCGTCAGAAGCCCCTTCTTGAGATTTGCAGAGGAAAAATCACCTGTGCCCACTCTTTCACCTACAGGGTGCTCGGCTCAAGGTTATCAGTGGTGGATTTGATCAACGTCAGGTAAAGAGATCGCTGCACACTGGGCAGGGGAAGCTTTGGACTGCAAAGGCCTTCAGAATGTCCCACCGACTGGATTTCAATTAGGGGCTGCTGATCATTGATCATTACTCTATGACCTTGAGCAACTCAGACCACATTCCTCGACTTAGCTTTCCTTATCTTAACGAGGCTGAACAAGAACACCCCCAGCCCCCACCCCAGATCCTTCCCCTGTAATTCACCTCCTGTCGTAGTTTGTTTGGAGAGCCAACTTGAATTCCCCACATTCGCCCCTGCCCTACAGAATTATGATATGTCACAGTCACATGCAGGGCAAATGGAAATGCAGAGTGTGTGGGGGGAGCAGGAAAGGAAGAGGGCATATATGGTCTCGTTCATTTGGGGAATATAAAAAATAGTGAAAGGGAATAAAGGGGAAAGGAGAAAAAATGAGTGGGAAATATCAGAAAGGGAGACAGACCATGAAAGACTCCTAACTCTGGGAAATGAACTAGGGGTGGTGGAAGGGGAGGTGGGTAGGGGGTGGGGGTGACTGGGTGACGGACACTAAGGAGGACACTTGACAGGATGAGCACTGGGTGTTATTCTATATGTTGGCAAATTGAACACCAATAAAAAATAAATTCATAAAAAAAAAAGGAAAGGAAGAGAGCAGCAGCGAGTTGACAAGAGTATGTTTTTTATATGAATGACACCATTATTTCTAAAAAAATATATAATTTTACCTCCTCAAAAGTGGTTTAATTATGGTCATTGGAGCAAGGCAGCCAACCAAGCAGGTTGGCCCAGGAAGGGGCATGTGCTAGGGAGGAAGTAGGGCTGCGGGGACCTAATGCACTGAAAGTTTCTGCAGGGCCAGAAATGCGTTTAAGGTGGTCCCCAGCTCTCCCTGTAGGAAGCCAACTGCCTCGACACGCGCCTTGTGAGACACTTGCTCTTTATTTTAAACACATTTTTAGATGTCATGTCTAAAGCAAGATAAGACGTTTTCAATAACATTCCATATTTACACTTCCTTTATTTTTTTAAACAAAAGCTTGTGTCTGAATGGAAATGCATCTTCGAAGGATGCCTTTTAAAGAATCCACGGGACAGAGAAAAATGTGTTGATGATGAAATAAGTCCAACCGTACAGTATGAAAAAATATATTCCTGCCCAGAGATGAGAAAGAATGACACGAGATGGGACAAAAGACTCGGGGCCGGCGAGGAAGGCCGCAAGGATAAATTGGGTAATCAGGCTGGAGCTGTCATAAATGGGGCTGAAGTCTTGTGCCTGATGTTTCCTTTGGATTCCTTTCCTGTCTCTGAGCATCACCAGCTCTTTGTCTCATCACTCCCAGGAATGACAAGTCAATGAACCCAGAGGAGTGCACCCTTCAAAAAGGACAGTACTCTGGAGGGAGGCCACTGAAGTGACTTGGGGTGGGGGAATCTATATTTACTGTCTCTTCATCACTCTCAGATCAGGTTGGCTTCACTGCCAGCCCAGGAGACCACGCTCCTCAGTGGTGCTGGGTGCACCATCCAGGGGCAGAGGGGACAGAGACCTGTGTCCTGTGTCTCCCGGATGGAGGTATGTGGTCATAGCTCGCTGGGATCCCTGCTGAGGGTGAGTGTGTAAGAGAGGGAACCCAGGCCCCCGGGGCCTTTTGGGCACTTCCATCCTCACTCAAGCAAACACCCGTTTTGATCTGTAGGGTACGTGGATCTGAATGAGACACCGAGCGAAAATCTGTATTTGGTGCACACGGGCTGGCTCTGAGATGCGGAGAATTCGGGTCATGATGTGGAGTTAAGATAGCTTTCCTCTTTGTGATCTGTGGATGAAAATACTATTTAAATGCAAATATGGAGGCATTTATTACAACTGTGGTTATGATTCTGAAGTTATTTAAAAAGCAAGTCACTGGTTGAAGATCTTACCAACCACCCAGGTGAAGTGCCTCAGTGAGGTGGGCAGGGGCTCAGTGCGGAGCCGGGAGCCCAGAGCTCAGAGCTCAGAGCTCGAGGCACAGAGGGAGCCCCCTCTTATCCTTAACTTGATCAAGGGAATCAGGCAATTTGCATAATGTATACAAATAAGAACACACTCAGAGGGAGGGACACATAAACAGTAACCAGGAGGGTGACAGGGAGGGGTAGCTTTCCAGATCTCTACTAGGGGAGCCTTTCTTTTTGTCTAAAAACATATAAAGATGTTCTGGTAGGCCCAGGAGGAATTCGGGTGCCTTCCGGGGCTTTTCTGGGGGTGGCAAGACCCCCTCTCACTGCTTCCCCACCTGTGATCAAGGACGGTTATCTTTGCAGTCTCTAAATTAAGAAAACGGAGTTGCTATTGTTTTCATTCAAAGAAGCCTGAACAGAAGCGGTAGGGGGTGGGGAGGACGTGGCTGGAGGGGCAGCCCCTTCCCATTCCTGGGAGATTGCGGTCCCTCACGCATGTGCATGTGCAGGGAACAGGTGTCCCAGTAAATGTTTATTAAGGACAACGCAGGTGTTCAGGTCCAAGTCTCGCCCCGGGAGAGCCCGGGGAGTTAGAGAGTTAGAGCCCCGGGTGCAGGGATGCGCTGCGGGCCTGTTATAGTTTTGCCCTCATAGTACTTGGCAGCAGCACATGCATTCCCGGTGGAAGTCTGGTTTTCGTGATGTTGACTCGGCCGGCCATGTCCCATTCCAAGACTAAAACATCATTTTCTATCAATTCAGAGAAACTCAAGGGATTTTCTAAGAAGCCCCATTATTTACTAAGTGAATGGGTTTTCCAAAAAAAAAAAAAAAGGATTTTTTTTTAACTTTCTTCTTTTGTACTTGAACCCACAATAGGTTAGCCCGCACCCTTCTATGCAACTTGCCTTTCAAGACGTAAAGCTAGGCTAAATGTTAAAGGACACTGGTTTCTTTCATTTATCATTCAATGCCTTACAGTGGAGAGAAGAAATGATGCAAGACTTCTTCAATTGTGGTCTGTTTGAGCTGCATGCATGTGCACAGCACTGTCTCTGCCTGGGTCATCCCCTCTAGAATGCTCCACAGAAAGACAGCCATGCATTGGGAGATGAGGAAGAAAGGAGGGCAGGAATAGCCTGGCCCTCATTCCAGACGACTGGGGAAGCAAAATGCGAGGGAAGGAGTGACCTTCTGCTGTGTGGTGGAGCAGCTACTTGCAATCTGAGTCATGTTTCTAGCTGTTGAGAAGAGTAAAGTTTCCCCCTTCCATCGCCAAAATGCTTGCGTTAGAATCCAACTGGTTTCCTTCTGCCTCGAGCACGAATCACTGACAATCTCACCAGCAAATGCCAACTCGTGCTAAAGAGTCTGTATTAATAATTGTGATTATGGAGACAGGCTTCAATCCCAGTTGGCGTGGGCCTGGCTGGAAGACGCGTGTTCTGTTTCACCTGTTGAAAAACTTAGATAAATAGAGATTTACCCAGCGGCATGAGCTGGAACGGGAGCCTGGTGCTTCCCTTAGCTGGCTGGGATGGTTGAGGCATCCACGCAACTGTCTTCAGAAGGTCGGTTCCTTAGAGGGTCACGTATATTCCTGAGGGTTCTCGCCTTACAGACTGGGGCACTGCGAGGCTACGGAACGGGCTTTGCTAGGGCTGCCCAGGGCTGTGGCATCCGAGCCAGGCAGCACTTCCCGATGTCCACTCTGAGTTTCTACCTTGGCGGCATTTAAACCATATTCATATTTAAGCTCATCAAAAAATAGACCAGGATGGGTGTTGCTTCTGTTCACTTACACTGCTCTAAAGAATTTGATGTTTGAAGTTCTTTACCCCAAATTTTTCACCGAAAGAAAAAAAGAAAGAAAGAAAGAAAGAAAGAAAGAAAGAAAGAAAGAAAGAAAGAAAGAAAGGAAGAAAGAAAATCAAGAGATCAAAAGCTTTGGATGGATGGATACGTGAATATGTACACACACACACACACACACACACACACACACACGGAACGCTTTGGAAACTTTCTGCCACACATGATGCTACAGAGGAGACCAGCTCATTCTGGTTCGAACTGAGCGTAAACTTAGAAGCAGAATTTCACTTCTCTTGGAACACAAACGAGAATTCCACATGCTACTTCTCCTCTTCAGGAAGAGGACATGAGACTGTGTTCTCTATGAACACAGAAGTTCGAGAAACAATTCCAGGTTTACTCATCTAAATCGTGAAAATATATCTAGAAATATCGTATGTTTTAATGTCATTTTCAAATTACAAAAAAAAAAAAAACACCCCAAAAAACAAAAAACACAACCCTCTATTTCCTTAAATTACTTCTTGTCACAAAATTTCAACTACCCGGGAATTTGATTATAAACATTGGCCGCGAAGCCATTTAGCCAAAAGGGAAAAAGGCGTTAAAGGCTCAGGACACCAGCAGCGACATGTAAGGAATGTGCTTCGTGCAGGCCTACCGTCCGCCTGGTCACACTTGAGCCACAGGCTGACAATTGAGCTCTCCAGAGAGGTAATTGTCCTTGATAGAGATAAGGCATATAGAAACACTGAAGAGGATATTATTTCTCGAGTTTGTCGGTACCAGGAAAACCAAAATTACGGGGAGAGAGGAGTTTGTTATTCCTTTATTTGATCATTCCATTTGCGTTGTCAACGAATACGGGTCGCCCCGAGCTGGAGGTTGAGCCCCGAGCTGGGGACGGAGCACAGTTCTAGGCACTGGGATGCGGCACAAAACAACAACAACAACAACAAAAAAAAAAAAAAAAAAAAAAAACAAGGCTTCTCCTCTCCTACTGGTTGCAAGAGAGAGCCCCTGGAACAACCCGTTTATTTCGGAGAGCAACGTGTGCTCCAAAAACCCCACACGAGGCAAGGGACCAGAGAATGATGAACAAATTTAGGCAGCGGATGGGGAGTGTCTTCCCTTTGGAACGTATTTTGAGGTGATACAGGTCCTGAAACCAATGGTGGGTACAGGGCAGCCGAGTGCAGGCCCGGGAGAGGGCAAGGGGAGGACAGTGCAGAGGTGCTGAGAGAGGACAGCACGTGGTGTGGTCCAGGGACAGATGGACGGCTAGTGTGTCCAGGCCACATGGGCCCGGCTGAGCAGAGAGGTTCCAGGTAAGGATGACCAGAGGCCCGGCCCCTGCAGGTCTTGACACCTTGATAAGGACACGGGATTTTGAGTGTAAAGGGTTGGGTTTGAAGGGTTCTAGGCCAAAAAAGGCTAAATGACTTAGGCTTTTAAAAAAGATGTTTTGACTTCCTTCTGGAGGACAGTGTCAAGAAGAGACCAAGATAGCAGGAAGGGGGTTAGGAAGCTCATGCAATTATCATCATTATCATTATTGTCATTATTATTATTGTTATTATTATTTTACAGGAATGGCTTTAAGCAGAGGCTGTGAAGATACAGATCAGAGTGTGGACTAGGGATGTTTTCAGAAGTACACCCAACAAAACCTGTGTGGGGACTGGCAACGAGCAGGGGAAACCATGACGGAGGAATAAAACCCGACGTTCTGAGCAACACCAGTGGAAGACGCCATTCGTTATGAGGTGGAGTAGGGCTGATTGATAAGCTCTGAGCGAGAACCCAGTAATTCCGTTTGTGACATGTGCATGCGTTGGGCTGTTCGAATCACCCCTCGACATCCCGTGAGCATCGTCATCACACGTCTGCATGGCACTGTCCATCAAATCGTCTCTAGGAGTCTGGAGATGTGGAAGCGACGACAGAAATTTATGAAAGAGTGTAAATGTGAAGATAGGGTACGGTGGGAGGGGCAAGGGACCAAGCAACGTCCAGTGGGGTCAGAGAGAGAAAGCCAGAGCGGTGTTGCAGCACGGGAACTAAGAAGATGAGGAACGAGACCGCACCCTGGATCCTTAACTCTTGAATATATACAGAGCTTTTATTGGGACTACGGTGGTACGTCCGCACATTGCAGGGGACAGGAAAGCCTCAGATGTCATAAATCCCTGGGACACGTTAGTTTTGTGTCACGGACTCCAGCTGGAAATTAGAGACGGGAGTGTGCGGAGGGGCTAGTGTACAGTCACAATGCCTGTTCACCTTCCCTTTGGCCAAGAGGGAATATGTGCGGCAACGGGTCGCGATTCTGGCCGCAGAGACGGACACTGTGCCCGCCGAATGAAGAGTCGTTGAGTGCATAAATGCATACATTTGAGAGCTTTGCTTGCCTTCGTGGATTTTTTACAAAAGATTTCCAGAACTCGGAAAGTCCCTCGGTTGATGCTCAAGGCTTCACAAAGCCCCGTGCTAAACTAATCCGGACGCGTCTCCCGAAACCCACTCGTAAATGCTTATGGACGAGCTATCACAGGCAACGTCCCGGGATGCAGGGTCCCACCGAACCACGGCTCCCTTGGACTTATCACAGGGAAGCCGCAGAAAGCCACCGCGCCCACCAGGGACGCCGCGGACACGTTGGAGGCGGGATGCTGGGGCGTCTGATTTACGATCACCACCCACTCGGCTCTGGACTTTTAACAGTTTAAACAAATGCAGACAGAGCCGAGTTTGTTTAAAGCCTCTGCAGACAGCCTCTAGGTGGGCCGTGGGCACGGACAGATGGGCACCAGAGAGGGGAAGCTGCGCAAGTGCCAAGTGGCCAGAGCACGGTCCAACCTGGCCACCTTCTGCTGGGTACTTCTGTTTACTAATCTCCTGTTCTTGGCAGCTCCTTTGGCGCGGTCACGTGGCTTCTCCACACGGAGCTGCTTAATTGCTGCCAGCGGAGAGTCTGACCCTTCTCATCCAGATGGCTCAAATCTCCCCAGCACCGATGATCCTGACACTCGCCCACAGAAGGCCCGGACGCCTCATTACTTCTGAACAGGGGCCCCTATAGAAATCTCCCCAACGGTCATCACCTTGGAAGAGCGAAGTTGAACCATCAGGCAAAGGCAAAGGCAAGAGAGGGCGGGAGGACAGCGCGCAGCGGCCGGCACCACTCCCCTCCGCCCTTTAGTTTCTGGAATATGAATGTGTTTATTTATAACTCAACATTCAAACTAATTATTAGCTGAAGGTGTTCAAGTAAAAATGTAGGTCAAGCAATCGTATATGGGGTAATGGCAATTGTTTCGGCTTCAGGGAACATGTAAGTAATTGAAACTCACTATTTCAGGGACTTATTACAGGCCAACATCCGCCCTATTAACCACTGAGCACCCGCTCCCAGGCCGCCCTCACGCCCCCTGGCTTCTGGGCTGGGTGCACAGCAAGGACCTTGTAAGGTGGGTCCAGCAGGTGCTCGACCCCTACCCCCACCCTCGACCCCACCACGCACAGGGGCCACCAGTGCGCGCCCTCTTCCTGCGTCTCTGAAATAGCTTTAGGTTGAGAAGAAAGAGCTGGGTCAGGGGAGGTGGGCCCCGAGCACTGGCCGCTGGCCAGAAGCCATGAGCTTGAAGGCCCGGCCAAGCCAGTGACAACGCATGGCGGCAGCGCCCAGCAACAGGGAGCCGTGAACCCCTCACCACCGACCGCACCCCTGCACAGGTGCTAGAGGACCACCCCCTGGGCCTCCGGGGATGGACCATGGCTCGGGGCCACAGACTCTGGAGCCCCAGACTGGCCTGCAGCCCAGGAGCAGCTTACCCGCATCCCCTGGCTGCTCTCGCCACTGCCACGCTGGTTCCTGCACTCCTCTTTCTTCCTAAGGCCTTGCACCTGCTCCCCTTTGCCTGCTCCCCCCTCCCCCTGCTACCCCCTCCGTCCACTCCCCCTTCACCCTGCTTCCCCCTCACCCTGCTTCCCCCCACCTGCTCCCCCTCCCCTCACTCCCCCTTGCCATCTCCACCTCACCTGCTCCTCCTCCCCCTGCTCCCCCTTGCCCACTCCCCCTCCCCCTGCTAACCCCCCAGTCCCCCTTACCCCACTCCTCCCTCTCTCTGCTCCCTCCTCCCCCTGCTCCCCCTCCACCTGCTACCCCTCCATCTGCACCTTCCTCCACCTGCACCTCCCTCCATCTGCACCTCCCTCCACCTGCTCCCCCCTCCTGCTCCTCCCTCCACCTGCTCCTCTTTCCTTCTGCTTCCCCCTCCACCTGCTCCTCCTTCCATCTGCTTCCCCCTCCACCTTCTCTCTCAGCCTCTTCCCTCCCTCCCATACTTACTCATGTCCAGGTTGTTCCTCTGCTTTTTCCCTTTTCTTTTCCTTCCCCATGCTTTTTTCAGTCAGAGATGATTTTCAATAGCTCTTTTCTGCACTAATACAAACGGGTTCCTGACCTAACCATACACATTAATTTAATAAGCAGATACATTTATTTATTCTGAACTTCTAGCATCTCCGTCCCTTGGGAGTTTGTATGTTCCCCATTGCCATTCACCCTCACTAACTGGGGCGCAGCTCCCAGACATCGCATCACCTCCTACACTCTGCCCAGGCCTCTGGGCCCAAATCGTGCTCCTTCTGCTGCGTGGGGTTAGAGCCCTGGCTGAGTCCTGCCTGGTGACATGGGTGGGAAGGTGACAGGAATCTGGGTCAGTCTGGGGGGGTAGCTCACATGAAGAAAAGGGAGGCTTTTCCTGGTGAGAGGAGGACAGAAGTAAATAAACCACCACAGTGAGGCTTCCTTATGTGACAACAGGGTTGCTCTCTTCATCTGGCATTGTGTGAAATCAATTTTTAAAGAGCGAGAGAGGGATCCCTGGGTGGCTCAGCGGTTTGGCACCTGCCTTTGGCCCAGGGCGCGATCCTGGAGTCCCGGGATTGAGCCCCATGTCGGGCTCCCGGCATGGAGCCTGCTTCTCCCTCCTCCTGTGTCTCTGCCAATCTCTCTCTCTCTCTCTCTCTCTCTCTCACTATCATAAATAAATAAATAAATAAATAAATAAATAAATCTTTAAAAAAATAAAGAGCGAGAGAAGTTTCATATCTTGTACTCTTTCATCAACTGTTCATTATAGGGGGAAAAAAGCCAGATGAATGGAAGATAGGAAAGGAAAGGAAAGGAAAGGAAAGGAAAGGAAAGGAAAGGAAAGGAAAGGAAAGGAAAGGAAAGGAAAGGAAACACTTCCCCCGCCGCGAAAGATCAGAAAAGAAAGGAAGGAAGGGACAGGAAGGAAGGAGGAAGGAAGGAAGGAAGAAGGCAGGAAGGACTTACGTCCTCCTTCCTCCTTCCGTCTGAAGCCCTCCCCCGTTCCTTTTTGAAACCCCCCTCCTTCCTTCCCCTTCCTTCCTTCCTCCTCCCTCGTCCTTACTTCTTCCCCCCATTCCGCTTCCTCTCTTCCTTCCTCTTCCTTCCCTTCCTGCCTTTCTTCCTTACCCCCCTTCCCCCGTTTCCGGTGGAGGGATGGGAGGAGGGCATTCCGTCCTTCTCCCTCCGGTCCTCCCCTTCAAAACGAAGTGGAGAGAGAAGGAAAGAAAAAAGTAAGGGGGAGAGGAGGAAGGCAGGGAGGAGGAAGGAAGGGGGGAAGGAATAATAGGAAGGGTGGAAGAGAAAGAAGGAAGGAAGGAAACGAGGAAGAGAAAGAAGGAGGAAGGAAGGAAGGAAGGAAGGAAGGAAGGAAGGAAGGAAGGAAGGAAATGAGGAAGAGAGGAAGAGAAGGAAGGAAGGAAGGGAGGCAGGAAGGAAGGAAGGAAAGGAAGGAAGGGAGGGAGGGAGGGAGGGAGGGAGGGAGGGAAAGAAAAAAGGGAGGAAGGGAGGAAGGGAAAGAAAAAAGGAAGGGAGGAAGAGAAGGAAAGAAAAAAGGAAGGGAAGGAAGGAAAGAAGGAAGGAAGGAAGGAAGGGAGGGAGGGAGAGAAGGAAAGAAAAAAGGAAGGGTGGAAGAGAAGGAAAGAAAAAAGGAAGGGAAGGAAGGAAGGAAAGAAGGAAGGAAGGAAGGAAGGAAGGGAGGAAGAGAAGGAAAGAAAAAAGGAAGGGAAGGAAGGAAAGAAGGAAGGAAGGAAGGAAGGGAGGAAGAGAAGGAAAGAAAAAAGGAAGGGAGGGAGAAAAAGAAGGAAGGAAGAAGGAAAAGGAAGGAAGGAAGGAAGGAAGGAAGGAAGGAAGGAAGGAAACGAGGAAGAGAGGAAGAGAAGGAAGGAAGGAAGGAAGGAAGGAAGGGAAGGCAGGAAGGAAGGGAGGAAGGGAAAGAAGGAAGGGAGGGAGGGAGGAAGGAAGGAAGGAAGGAAGGAAGGAAGGAAGGAAGGAAGAAGGAAGAGAAGAAGGAAGGAAGGGAAGGAAAGCAAAAACGAAGGGAGGAAGAGAAGGAAAGAAAAAAGGAAGGGAAGGAAGGAAAGAAGGAAGGAAGGAAGGGACGGAGGGAGAGAAGGAAAGAAAAAAGGAAGGGTGGAAGAGAAAGAAGGAAGGAAGGAAACGAGGAAGAGAAGGAAGGAAGGAAGGAAGGAAGGAAATGAGGAAGAGAGGAAAGGAAGGAAGGAAAGAAGGAAGGAGGGAGGGAGGAGGAAGGAAGGGGAGAAGAAGGAAGGAAAGAAGGAAGGAAGGAAGGAAGGAAGGAAGGAAGGAAGGAAGGAAGGAAGGAAGGAAGAAGGAAGGGGAGAAGAAGGAAGGAAGGGGAGAAGAAGGAAGGAAGGAAAGAAGGGGAGAAGGAAGGAAGGAAGGGGAGAAGGAAGGAAGGAAGGAAGGAAGGAAGGAAGGAAGGAAGGAAGGGAGGGAGGGAGGAAGGAAGGAAGGAAGGAAGGAAGAGGAGCATTGGCATCTCTTCCCAGGCTGCAGTGCATACACATAGAAGCCTCAGAAAACTCAAGACAGAGAGTAGGTCCGTTCCTTACATTTTGCCACCCGTCGCCAGCCGTAGGTAACCGGGAAGAATCTAACCATATAGTCTGAAGCCTGTTTAATAGTTTCGCTCTATGATAAATTAAGCAGACCAACTGTAGGAACATAAAAAGGCATTTCCACAGGCCTGCAAATATCAAAGCTCCTAAACTGGAGAA
The DNA here is from genome assembly GCF_011100685.1 of Canis lupus familiaris. Lineage (NCBI taxonomy): Eukaryota > Metazoa > Chordata > Mammalia > Carnivora > Canidae > Canis > Canis lupus. Next base: position 2,966,322 of record NC_049226.1, read on the forward strand.
TTGCATGTGTAGTTAGGCGCTCGGCAGCAACAAAATGCCCGAGATTAGAAATGCCAGCACACTAGCAAAGGGAAAATTGGCTGTGTAGCTAAGAATCACATTCCTTCTGTACGTTTTCCTTGAAGCCACAATGGACCCCAAAGACGGTAGAAGGGCCTGATTCCAATCTGGCAGGGACGATGTGCCAAGTGGTATCAGTCTGTCAAATCTGTCTTATAGAAGAGCCTGGAAAGAGGAGGTGCCGTGCGTGCCCGCGTGCATCTGGGGGTCACCTCTAGAAACATCTGCTCCTGATGCTCCACAATAGGCATGATGGGGATGAAATGAGGGCCAGCCTTGGCACTGCTTTGCTTTTCTATGGGGCCTATTTGCATTATAGATGCCACAGGCCCTCTGGGGCCCTCAGGAACGTGTGGCCTTTACAGTCCAATTTGGCTCCGTTGTGCTCAGTGAGGAATGAGAGTTGCCCTTAGTTGAATGCCTCAACATGAGGCGGATGATGTGCGCAGGCACCTGTAAGGGGCTGAGCTGTTGCGCCAGGGATGTCGGGAAGACAGGCTCCACACGGCCAGGCGGACACTTGGGGGTGAGGGGCTGTCTCTCAGCGTGGAAGCCATGCCGGTCCATGAGGACTCAGTCGGGCACCTTCAGAGATGCCTAACACGTGCTGTCCTTGGGAAATGGCCTTCAGAAAAGTGACCCTGAGAGTGTGATCCCCAAGGCAAAGTGGGACAGAGAGAAATTGCATGAGGAAAGCCCATGAGAGAACACAGCATTTCGTGTGTAGGTGGCCCAGTCTGAAGGAGCGAGCTGGGCAACCACCCGACGTGCAATGCCTGCATTCTTTGTGGTCAGGGAGAGGTACCTCGCCATTTCCTTCCCCACAGAAGAGGCAATCTCCCACCTCTTCTCCCCATCCTGAAAATAAGCACGGCTCTACCCAGCTCTCTTCCATGGTGCAGCTGAGCCATACGGCCCTGCATGTTTACATGCACTAGGGACATACTTTGCGTGATACAAAAGATGCACCAGCTCTCGGTGGGTCCACTGATTCTCTTCCCTGGGATACTTATTTCTCATATTAGGAAAACCACATTCTGGGTGCCTGGTGTTCCTCGCATGGGATAGAACAAAGAAAAATACACAGGTCCTGTCCCCCAGGGGTTTCCCTTCTACTATGAGATGGAGACACATAAAAAGAATATGTATGCATACTCCACAAGAATCTCGGAGGACAGAGGGAAGACATAGTTGGAGCGCTGTGGGGCTAGAAGAACGCTTCCCGAGAGAGAGGCCGTCTGAGCTCATGTCTGAGGGATGAGAAAGAATAGTCAAGGGGAAAAGGGATAGGAAGGGTGTGACAGGCAAAATGAAGTGCTGAGCAAAGGCTCTGAGGGATGAGAAAGGTGGTGAGAAAAACTATAGGCAGTTCTTTCCAGAGTGTGAAGTACCAGCAGGGGGTGGGGAGAAATGGGACCTTGAGGTACGGGAGAGGTCAGGTTATAGATGAAGTGATAGTGACGAAGGCGCCTCAGTGGTTAAGGGGGGCTCAGTCGCTTAAGCATCCGACTCTTGGTTTCAGCTCTCTTGACTCCGTTGCCCCACATTGGGCTCCATGCTCAGCGTGGAGTCTGTTTACGCCTTCCTTACTGCTCCTCACACTCATGCGCGCGCGCTCTCTCTCAAATAAATAAAACCTTACAAAAAGAGAAGAATGCCTTCTATGATGAGAGTCACTCAAAAGGAATAATAAGGGTGTATTTTTCATCCGCCTACCTGCCGTCTGCATGGAGGGTTTTCGGATGGAAGGCTGGGGTTAGCCAAGACAGGATAGGAGGCAGGAGCCCACACAGTACATGGTCACAACAGTGGAGGGAAGAGCTAGTGGGGAATAGGACTCTCTCACTGGTGATAGAGAGAGCTAGAAAGACACACCAGAGAGGAAATGTAATGAGGATATCGAATTGGGAGAATTTGGTGAGAAATAAGAAGGTCTTGGGACACTGGCTCACATTAGATAGAACAAATTGTGTGCATGGACACACACACATACGCATGCACGGCTGAGTTCCTCAGTTTACCCAAAAAGTATCTACTGACCCCCGGCTCTGTGGCCCATCTTCAACGTGTGTGGTTGCATCAGAGGAGCTGGGTCACTGGACCCAGGACTCAGGCCACAGCGTCACAGTGGATGAGACCCAGTGGGACGTCAAAGGCAGGACACCACGCGGGAATGGCGGCTGCGCGGCCCGTGATCCAGGCCTTTTGTCTAAGTGAGCAGCCTCCTGTGGTGGAATGCAACTGGCAGGATCAATATTAAAATAAAAGGTGGGGAGGGCAAGAGAGGAAGAAAACAGCAGCTCGAGCCCACAGAGGTAGGGAAGATTGATCAATGGCCTCAGAAACAATCCATACTAATTATGGTGATAAAAAGCTGTCAGTCAATACCCTGGATATTAAATTTAGTGGATTGGAGACAACAGGTCTGCTTTCCTTCCCCCCACCATTTTATTTATTGAAACGCTCAGATACAAATGAGCATTCAGTGCTAAGATTACATTATTGTTTCACCTGCTTTGAACTGCAAATGCTTTGATAACTGGATTGAGAAAGCTGTCAAATTTCCCTCTGTAGTTTCTATGCAGACGTCTTCCTTCGGCATCGGATGAAATTCCATTTTGTAAAATCTGACAGTGATACTCTTCATTAAATCACAGCTGATAGCTCACCTCCCTCCCGTATCTCCGCTGGAGGCTCGGCGGCTGCACAGGTCTGTGAGGAGGCGGGGGTGGGCGTGAACCCTCGAAGGGAAGATAGGAGGGGATTCCCTGAGCAGGAAGGGAAGGAAGCTAACCCAAGGCAGCCACAGCACCACCCCCCCAGCCCCTCCCCGGCCCCCGTGTGCAGAAGAAAGTCATCTTCTGTGAATGCAGCCATTCAAGTCAGCTGCTGCCCACATGCGGGGCGACAGGAAATGAGGCAACGGAGTTAAGAGAAGTTAGTAGAGATCACTTGCCCCTCACGCCCCCGTCCTGCACATTGTAGCTGAATGGTCACAGAGGCATGGGCTCGTGGGTGCAGCTCGAGGGAGGCTGGCGTCCTTGTCTCCTCCATCTCCTCTGCTATATGGGCCACCTCTACCCTCACCCCTGACTTGCTCCCGGCCCGCCCCTGACGGCAGCATGGTGGGTGTCAGCCCCCCTCCATCCAAATCAATCCCCGCTCTGGGACAACGAGACCAAATGCATACTGTATCAATGACGCCCATCGATATTACAGAAAGGTACTAAATAAACTCTGTTTGGGTCCACCGATGGCTTCCAAGAGCGATGGAGATGAAGCCGTGGATGCAGTGTTATCAACCAGGAGCCTTTCATTTGGAAAATGTCTTTTATTATGTAAAATGTGTGCCAACACGAGCAGAGAGATGAAGAGACGTCTGTCATAAATATCCCAAGTGCTTTCTTTCCTTCAAAAATTTGGAGTCGGAGTCTTCCCGAGATGGCCTCTCTTATTTACCAGTTCGGTCCGGTGGCTCAGAAGCAGCAGCTCGAGTGGAGGGGAGTACACCCCGGATTAGTTGGTGCCACGTGAATGAAGTGGGGGAAAGAGGGAGGAGGGGGTGATGAAGTAGGCAGGGCGAGACCTGCTGGTGGTGGTCTACACTCCGACTGCTTCTACAGGGAACCCAGAGCCCTGCAGCAGGCACCAGGGGCTTCTACTCATCCTGCTTTACATGAGAAAGCAGCTCAGCTGTCTCCACAGAGGGCAGTGCTTGCTGTTCCGCCCATCCCAGGCTCCACGGAGGGGAGAGGGGAGCGAAGGTCCTGCTCCTCATGGTGCTGTCCTGCATTGACAGTGCTCAGTGCCCTGGACAAGTCACTTCGCTCTTTGGCCTTTAATCCTTAAAATTTAGGAACTGGCCTGGATCACTGTTTTGCAGTCTTCATGTCAATCTGTAGTAGGTCATGAGGGCAACTGAGTGATTTTTAAGAGGCAGTTCTTTTTTTTTTTTTTTAATTAAATGAGTAGGAGAGAATAGAAAATGGCACAATATTCTACACTGTATGTCATGAAATTTAAAAAAATATATATTTGAAAGTCACTGGATTACAAGAGCTCTAAGATTCCTTCCAAATGGAGCAAAATAGGACTTGATTGTTGTGAGTCTCAGCGGGCCGCCAACAACCAGCTTGTAGCCGACGACCAGCTCAGGAGAGGGTTCCATGCTCTGTTCCTGGTCAGCAGAGCTCTTTCCCCTTTATCTTTCATTTACAATTTGATTTTACAATGTTGCTACAATTTCAGTTTCGATAACACGGAGTTAATTAAGACATGATCTCTAAAAAGGCAGGTTGTTACAAGGAGATAAGCAGCGGCTTCTGCAGGCAGTAAACAGCTGGTGCTCCTGACCAGCTTCTGGGGATTTGCTGCTTTTATAAAGAAGACAAAACTATCGCTCCGACTAAATATAAACATAAAGTTTAGTGTGAATATTCAGCAGACCCCTCGGACATTGCTCTCGTTGCGAATCAAAACAGTCCAGACTGTGGGAGAGCAGGGCTCCATGGACAAGTTGCACAGGCCGTTCACTGCACAAAGGAGTCCCGCCAAGGGGTACACGGAGGGCTGAAATTCAGGTATGGCTCCAGGGTGGGAGTTACACGTCCGGATCTAATCTGCACAAAGATGCTCTAGGTTTCACAAGGCTCGCACTCGTGCACTATGTTAGCCCACTAGAGCGTGGTTTCTCCTTCGTAAGAGACCCTCCAGGCTAGCTGTCACCAGCTAGAGCTGGGATCGAAGATTGAAAAACCACAGCCAAAGTAATAGCATTGGTCAGAGAAGGGCCGTCTTTGGGGAACAACTGAGGCGCGTGGTCTGGAGTGCTGGTCTCAGTGAGTCTAGCCTCTGGGTACCAAGTACAACCCAAGATGAAAAGCTCTCACACCCTAGGTTATCATATTTGAAGAGGCGGCCCTCTTTAAAAGAAAGAACAGACACTGAAGGTCTCAGAATGGATGATGCCGTGGAGACGGCTGTAGTGGTGAGGAATCTGTGTGCCCAACGAGTCTCCACAGGAGCCCCTAAAATAATGGGCCACCTCTTTGCGTTTAAGGCATCACTTGATTTTTCTTAGAAGTGAGTCACCATTTGGGGGAGAAGAGGTGAACTGCATAAACGAGTGCTGGTTCTCTCACACGCAATGTTACACTGTTTTGTCTTTGGTTTGCAGGAAGCAGGCGTTATCATCATTTTTAATTTTTGGTCGACGCTGATAGAACTCCTGGTGTCTCCACAGTTACTAAATTCAAATCAGCCAACACCTCGTAATTAAAGAGGATCCTAGTTGTCTTCCCTTTCCAAATCACATCACACGTCTTTCCAGTGGGCTCAATGGACATCGGAGATAACAAATATAACGTGGTATTTGCCGCATGTCTTTCCTTGCATTAGTCCGACAAAGTGGGGAAAGGGGTAGAGGGAGAATGTAGGCTGTAGGCAAGTCTGTGCAGCAGCGTAAGGCTTGACTCAACTGCACAATGAGCACAGCAAACAGGGCCCCTTCTGTATAGTGACCATCCACCTATTAGGAGGAACCCAACCAAGGTCAGCCCCCTTCCCCTACTGACTTCTTAAGCTTAGGGGATGGGCCTCTTCACAACTACCCCAGTAAAAATACAAAATTAATTCTAAAGAGAAAAACCTAGGGACACCTGGTTGACTCAGCGGTTGAGCATCCGCCTTTGGCCCAGGGTGTGACCCCAGGGGTCCTGGGATCAAGTCCCGCATCGGGCTCCCTGCATGGAGCCTGCTTCTCCCTCTGCCTGTGTCTCTGCCTCTCTCTCTCTGTGTGTCTCTCATGAATAAATAAATAAAATATTAAAAAATAAATTAATAAAAATAAAGAGAAAAACCTGTATTGCCTCTGAAGTCCATGTTGTCACAGGTGTATGAGGAGCTCCTCCTCCCTTCCAGGCCCAAGAACCACAGACCTCCTCAGAAAGCCTTCCCAGACAGGCCTGATCTGAGAGCGCATCTCAGTTGACTCACTCACTTGCGATGTCAAGCCAATACAAATTACCGCGGAAGCATAAAAGAAAGTCATAGACTTCTTTTCAGTACTAAAGGGGATGGAGTCACTTCCCAAATGACTTCACTCACAATGGAACAAGTGGCATGACTGACCCCTTAGAATCCAAAGCCCTCGCTGTGCAGGGATGTCCTGGTCACCCAAGCTCTCAGCAGCCTGGCTGACATGGAGTGGGCTGCCAACAGAGGCTGACTCAGGACCTTCTGACTCCAGGCTCCTTCAGACAGGTCCGTCTACAAGAGATCCTTTTCCGAACTTTGTGTCCTCAGCGGGGGGGGGGGGGGGTGGGGGGGGGTGGCTTTTCTCAGTGACTCGGGCAACACACACACAGCACGCATGCTCTCTCTGGAGGGCCTGGCGCCTTGTTGAACCTGGGGATTAGGTACGTCGATGCTTTAAGCTGCCCCTCCACAACCTAAACTGTAAGAAATTCCACTGATGGGGAATTCCATTTGTCATCCGGAGGCCTTGTGGATCTACCAGGAGATAAAATCCCAAATACGAGCCAGAGCTTTACACCTTGTGAAACGCATTGAGTGAGCCGACGGTGGTGAGTGTTGGGCACAATCCCATGAAAGGCAGCTACCACCTGCTAAGTGCCTACTATGTGTTGCACACTTACTAACACGTCCTGAGGTCACTTGACTCAAGAGAAGTAGGGCCTGATGTATAAGGGCTCCCAAGTATGTTCTTTTTTCCCTTATACCCCTGAATCTCTAACACTAATCATTGGTAGTATGTTTCCCAGCAACACAGAGATCCAGTCATGGGAGAGCCCAACTGGTGATGGAGACTGGATAAACCGGCACATCCCAGCCCCGGGTGGAAACACGGGAGAGTATCCTGAGTGCTGCAGACTGTGCATTCCCAAGAGCCTTCCATCTTCCTTCCAAACCCTCCTCCTCTGGACCTTCCTCTTCGATACCCTATTGCTCCCCTGGCAAGCTGGCTTTCCACCAACTGCATGATGATTTATGGCTTGGTAAATGTCGACTCCCCTCCTGGCAGCCCTAGAACAAGGCGGTCAGGGAGATGAAGACGGAGGAGACAGTGAGGAAGGAATTCAGAGCTTCTGCTGGCCGAGCAGAGCCTGATTGCTCCTTGATGGGTCAGTAATTAATTGCTCCACAGTGTTGAATCCGAGACTGCAGAATTGTGCCTTGTGAATAGACCCTGGAGGGCGGGGGGAGTTACATTGCTTGTAAGGTCATTAAGAGAATATTATAAGTAATACTGCATGACTCCCTCATTAAATACTAAGTGAGTCATTCAATCTTGGGGTTCTATTTCTATTCCCCTTTCTAAATGCAACTTTAATGATTTAAAATCCCTTCAACCCAATTACAGCCCTGTATTCTGATTAGGAACTCTCGCCCATTGTGAGCGGGAACCATTATCCAGCAGCCTATAGCAAAATTAGCACCTAGAGAGGTTGCACTAGGAAATAAATCTTTCCTTGACATTTCAAGACCGATTCCCGGCCAATTACAACACACTCTGTTACTCCGGCAATGTGTAACTGAGTTGCTCCTTGCAATCAAAGGCCGTTGGTCAGAAAGAAAAAAAAAATGTTTTTCAGGAAAAAAAAAAAAAAAAAAAGCCAAAAAGTTAAGAGGGACCAGTGTCTGGCAGTCATAATGAAGGAGGAGGAACAGGCAATCAGATGGAATGTGTCCCTCAGACTGGGCTGGACTTCGTCACAGAGGCGCTATGGCAAATGTCGGGGACTGACACGGCAATGGGGACGGGTTAGGAAGTGATGCCCCGCTTCCTGCCACTGTCCAGGGAGCTGCTGCATCAGGTAAGATGGTGGCAAACTCAACAATTTCAACAGTTGATGCAAAAGAAGAGTCTTGGGGCATGTGGGGGGCTTGGTGGTGAGCGCCTGCCTTCGCTCAGGGCGTGACCCTGGGGTCCCGGGATCGAGTCCCACACGGGGCTCCCTGCAGGAAGCCTGCTTCTCCTTGGCCTGTGTCTCTGCCTCTCTCTCTGTGTCTCTCATGAATAAACAAAATATTTTTTTTAAAAAAAAGAGAGAGTTTCTGGTTCAGTTATAGTCCAGTGTTGGCGTTCCTGCTCATGAGACAGGATGGGGGCCACCGTGGGCTCTGCTCAGAGCAGTCGTTAAGTGGCCCGAGCTGATGACGGCTCCTGCGTTTCCAATGTGAATCTTGTGAGGTGACCTTGCTTCGTGGTAAACAGCTGCAGAAGGTCTGAAAGTGGCACGTGGAGCCACAGTCATGTGAGCTAGAGCCCTGCCGTACTCAGGTACGAGGATGACTGGAGAGCGGGGTCCTTCTCTTTCAGACACAAGAGCACACAACCGAAGGGGGGACGCGGGTGGGAGTGGACCAGGGACCTCTGTCACATGCATGTCCTCTCTGGCTCTTGTCTTTTGTGTTCTCTACTCAGATGCCAATGAGACAGCATGACCCTCAGTTCAGGGATCTCCAGTCTGTTTCTTCCTTCTACCGCCTATATCACGATGGCTGTTCTGATCGCCATGGCCACGGTGCTCCCACGCGTCACCTGTCCCTCCAGAAGATGGGGGGAGCATGTTCTTTTGCAAAGGGACATTTTTTTTTTGAATTTTTAAAATGTAGTTTGATTTTTTTATTGGAGTTCAATTTGCCAACATATAGCATAACACCCAGTGCTCATCCCATCAAGTGCCCCCCTCAGTGCCCGTCACCCAGTCACCCCCACCCCCCGCCCTCCTCCCCTTCCACCACCCCTAGTTCGTTTCCCAGTGTTAGGAGTCTCTCATGCTCTGTCTCCCTTTCTGATATTTCCCACTATTTTTTTCTCCTTTCCCCTTTATTCCCTTCCACTATTTTTTATCTTCCCCAAATGAATGAGACCATATAATGTTTGTCCTTCTCCGATTGACTTATTTCACTCAGCATAATACCCTTCAGGTCCCTCCACGTCAAAGCAAATGGTGGGTATTTGTCGTTTCTAATGGCTGAGGAATATTCCAATGTATACAGAGACCACATCTTCTTTATCCATCATCTTTCTATGGACACCAAGGCTCCTTCCACAGTTTGGCTATTGTGGACATTGCTGCTAGAAACATCGGGGTACAGGTGTCCTGGCATTTCATTGCATCTGTATCTTTAGGGTAAACCCCCAGCAGTGCAATTGCTGGGTCATAGGGCAGGTCTATTTTTAATTCTGAGGAAACTCCACACAGTTTTTTGTGACCCTCTTCTGGTGGCCCAAGATGTTGGTGGTCTGCTTGACCATTTGGGAAAAGGGACCCGGGCTGGCTCCTCTCCTACCCCAAAACCAGGTAGAGGATGGCAAAGGCGGGGAAGAGCAACCGTGAGAGCAGCAGATGCAGAGCCCAGGGACGCTCAGGCCTGCCAGGCAGCTGTCTTTCCCATGCCCCATTAAAGCCAAACGGGAGGCACCCCGAGCATCCTGCTCCGAGGAACATGAGAGGGAAATGCCGCCCAGCCGGTGATTCCATTTTTGAGTTATGCCTCCTTCCCTGACACTCCTCTGGCTCACGTTCTGAATGTCTCCATCTCTGCCTTCCCTCCCCCTGCTATTAATCTGATGGAGCTGTCATTACAAAGGCTCCCTAATTGCTCAAAGCTGATAGTTGTCTCCTTGTTGAGCCCGATTGTAACAAATGCGGTGAATAAACATCACAATTTCCCCTGACCCAGCAGTGTGCTGGAGAACAAAGTGAACGCCGTGCAAGCACGCACACACAGACGCACGCACACACAGACACGCTCAGTCTTCTTAAGCATATGGGGGCCGCCTCATCACGTTAACCTCCCTGACTTTTTTGTTCTCTCACTCTGGTAGTTTCCATGGGAACCACAAAAATAATAATAATCATCACAATAAAAAAAAAAAAAAGAGGAAAAGCCTGCTGTTCTTAAACTGAAAGGGACCTCTATTTACCAACACATGGAGTCCAGAGTCCTGAACGGATTGCTAAATTCTGGTGAAATAATTCAGCCCTTCCTAACCCAGTCCCATCCCTCAGGTATGTGGTGCCCTAAACGGCTCAGGGGGCCTTCCTAAAGATATGGACTATGATCTTAAAGGGTTGAGGCTCTCACAGGGAGAAATGACAGACACCAGAGCAGCCGGGAATAAGTCTTGCCCCGTTGAGAATAGCTGGTGCCCCCCACTGGCTATCAGAAGACCTGTCCTAGTAACACAGGCTCCCTCAGCCCACAGAGAACAGGGTACACCAGGAAGGGCACAGCCATCGTTCCAGCCAGCCAGCCGACCAATACTTCTCTGATGATCTACCATAACCCATAATCGTGCTAGTGACTGGTGCAACGTCATTGTGAAATGCTCATCAACACAGCCCTTATGGGACATGTCATTGTACTGAAGATGCAGACAAGTATAGGAGCAATTTGTAGTGTCACCAGTGCCTAGCACGACGCCTGGTACAGGAGAGACATTCAACACATACTTGTTAAGTGAAAGAAGCTGCTATGATGGGTGAAGCTCAGGGCACAATGCAACTTCTTTTTTTAAATATTTTATTTATTCATGAGAGACACAGAGAGAGGCAGAGACACAGGCAGAGGGAGAAACAGGCTCCATGCAGGGAGGCCAACGTGCGACTCGATCCCGGGTCTCCAGAATCAGGCCCTGGGCCGAAGGCGGTGCTAAACCACTGAGCCACCTAGGCTGCCCCACGATGCAACTTCTAAAAAGAGAGATGTGAATAAATAAATAAATAAATAAATAAATAAATAAATAAATAAAAAGAGAGATGTGTGTGTGTGTGTGTGCGTGCATGTGTGTAAGTGAAAGAAGAGGTCTCTGGAGTAGCTGATGACTAAGACGCAGCAGGAAGACTAGTAGGAGACAGAAGCTGGATAAAGTGTATTTGGATGGAAGGAAGGAGAAGAATGCTTGATCCAGTATCTGTGGAATGGCTGGATGGCTGGAGATGTAGATGGAAGAACACATTGGAAAGCCGGTCTCTGATTTCAAATCTTGAGTTCTTTCTAGAGCACCATGCCTGTAACACATGGGCTCAGTGAGCGTGTGCTACGACAGCAGACTCTGATGGGTGTCCCAGGCCTCAGAAGGACCAGAGGCAGGAGAGAGCTAGAAAGGAAGCTGGTCTGAGTTCCATGTTGCTAGAGAATAGAATGTGCGTTGTAGGGAATATGCTAGAAGGAATAGCATGGGTTAGGACGTGCGAGTAGAAGGGAGACGCAAGAAGACAGCATATGGTGAAATAATTAGGGCCCCCAAAGCTGAGCTAAGGAGGTGGGACTTCATTCTGAACGTAGGAAGAAAACCAGTGATGAGTTCTAAACAGATGAAGGACAGATCAGCCCTCCCTTCCCACGGTTCTCTCCGGCTGTCAAATGGGGAATAAATAGGATCTGGACCAGCCTGAGGTCGGAGGAGCTTCAGCTAGGGGCTGCTACAGTAATCCCAGTGAGAGATCAAGGCAGCTTGGGTTAGCCAAATTGTGATGGGGACGGGGAGAAATAGCCAGCTTTGAGAAACAGAGACTCAAGAGTTGGGATGATCCCAAGGTCTCTGACTTTGTCTTGTAGAGGAGAGATACATGTATGAAAAGTGAGGTTGGGAGACAGGTAATGCAATCAGTTTGGATCTGCTGAATCTGAGGTGTCTGTGGGTCGCTCCATGGAGATGTCAGAGGACACCGATTCCGAGGGCCAGGGGAGGAAACAGACTGGAACTATTGATTAGGGAGTCATCAGCATATAGATGGCACTGAAGCCCCGGAGAAAGGATGGGCTCAGCAATTAACTTCCCGGAGACGCCAGCATTTCCATGGCCGTGGCAGCCAGTACAGCCACAGAGAACACAGTGTCAGTGGGACGGCGGGGGCAGAGGTTAGGTACAGTGAGGGCTGAGGGAGAGCTGGAGAGTCATAGGCTCCACATGTAAACAGTACCTAGCAAGAGACAAAACAGAAGCTGGACGTGGGATCAAGAGAAAGGTTTTATTTTAAGTGTAAAATAGATTTGATCAAGTTTAAATGTTGAAGAGAAACAATGAGAAGAGATGAAAGGTCCAGGAAAGACAGGGAGGATTATAAAACAAGGGAGCCAAGAAGGTGGGTTAAAGAGCACAACATCACTGGAAGAGGGAGCTTCGGGTGGGAGGGAACAGCTTTATTTGTAAGAGGACAGAAGAGGGAAAGGAAGGAGGACTCACGGCTTCAGTGGCAAGAGGTTATGGAAGCTCTTATGTGACGGCATACATGTATTTTTTTCTCATTCATCCATTTTTCTTTTTTAAAAGATTTTATTTATTCATGAAAGACAGAGAGAGAGAGGGGCAGAGACACAGGCAGAGGGAGAAGCAGGCTCCATGCCAGGAGCCCGAAGTGGGATTAGATCCCGGGACTCCAGGATCGTGCCCTGGGCTGCAGGCGGCGCTAAACCTCTGAGTCACCCAGGGATACCCTCATTCATCCTTTTTTCAACAAATATTTATTAGCACCTACTAAAATATATAGTCACTGAGGATGTAACACACTGAACTCTTTCAATGACGTCTTGAAACTTAAACATGATGCTAAAGTTAAACCACTAAGGTGGCATGTGTTATAATTGGCAAAACTAGGAAATTACAAAAGGATGTTGTTATCAGGAGGAGCCTCTCTTAAAAAAAAAAAAAAATAATGCTTGGGATGTCTGGTGGTTGAGCCTTCAGCCCAGGGCGTGATCCTGGGGTCCCAGGATTGAATCCCACATCGAGCCCCCTGCATGGAGCCTGCTTCTCCTTCTGCCTGTGTCTCTACCTCTTTCTCTGAGTCTCCCAGCAATAAATAAATACATCTTAAAAAAAAATAAAAAAGATGCTCAGCTAAGTCTTAGAAGAAATTTGCCAAAGGAAGAATGACCAAGTTAGGGGCAATGCAATCCTCTGGAGATAGGAGGGAAAAGCAGGATTAGAAGGGCTGAGCACTAAAGAGAGACTGAAGAGGGCCACCGGGGAGGATGAGAGACAGAACTGCCAGGTTTTTAAGCAGCGGAGGTGAGGTCAGAGATCACGCATTTATGGAGACACAACCACTATGAGGCGTTTTATGATTATTCTCCAGCAGCGCCCAGTGTGAGCTCTAATGACCTAAGTTTTCCTAGTAAAGACATTTTGCCAGGAGAGTGTGACACAAAGGTGGTGGGATAAGGACATGGGGGGTATTGGGAATAGATGGAGCCATGGGTCACCACATTGAGGCTAGATGGGGGAGGAGGTGAAGAAAGCAGGAACTCTACAGACTGAGAGAAAAACTACCTATTCTGAGAACCTTGGGGTTCAGAGAAGCCAAAGAAGATAAATAATGGAAGCAGCAAGCTGAGACAGGATAGGAGGCTGTGGAGGAAGCACAGGCTATGTGGTCCAGTGACGGAGGAGCCGGAGGGGCTGGGGAAGTGGGGCGCGGTCGTGGACTTCAGAGGAGACCCTCGGCTGGAAAGCCGAAGTGGGAGGAGCGTGGATGAAGCTCACCACAGCGGGGAAGGCAAGGACACCCACAGGGCAGAGTGCTTGCTGAGTCATCAGCAAACACGGCGTGGCCCAGGTCTGAGCAGAGGCTGACTGCGACCCTCAGGGAAACTCTCTGCCTCGGTTTCCTCAAGGATGCACTACCCTCCACCACAGATGGGCAGGCTGTGAAGGAGGCAGAAACCACCCGTGGGAAGGGTCGGCTGCTCTGCAGGTCCAGGCGACAGAGGACACGCAGCACATTGCTTGGACGTTTGCCTTCGTCCGGGGTCCACAGCCTCCCTACGTTCCTCATTAATGTGCCGCCCTCCACCCCGCAGGGCCTCATTTCCCTTGTCTGTGAATGGGGAGAATAATGCCACCTCCCCTCAGAGGTGGTCGTGAGGATCGCGTGGAACCATACACATGTACATGTGCAGACACGGACACAGGGAGGGCCGGAGAGGGAGCTCAGCACACAGTGAGGAGGCGTCGGGAACCCGCCGTGTGCCCGTCGCTGAGATACTCTGCATTATTCGGAAGGCTCTTCTGAATGTTACTTTAGACAAGTGTCAGGCTTAAAGATCTACTCTGTCTCTGAAAACGGACAGGGTTCATCCTGTTGGGAAGTGCAAGGTCTTAGGAGAACAAAGCCAACGTGCATCGCTATTGGCAACAGCAGTTATGTAGCTTTTAGTTATTAGCAAACTAAGTGAGGATGGAATGTCATTGGCTTGGAGTTTCTGGGGTGCGCATACGTGCGTGCGCTTTGGTTTCCATGTACACGATGATTTCCCAATGATCCATTCTCACCCCCTAATCTCACCATCTTCTGTACCAACTAAATCCTACCTGGCTCAGAAGCCCAGATCCTGTCTTGCCTTCTGGACTCTTCTGCCTATAGTTCGCTCTTCCTCTTTTGAGTGGCCATGGTATTTACGCCCTGTAGCACATTCTAAGGACCCACCTGCATATTCTCTTACACCTTTCTATTCCTTCCTAGACATAAACTAGGTCCCTCCACCACATTACACAGCCGTCAGGGCTGGCTGGAGGATGGGCGACCATCCTTAAGTTCTGCATTTTTTCCTGTCTAGCACTGGGCCAGGTGCCTATTAAGAATGCAGGTCCTGTTGCTTAATCAATTCTCTGCATTCCCACTTGTCATAAGCTACCTATTAGATCTCCATGCAACCTCTCAGAAAAACATCATATGAAACAAGTACATCTCACAGTTTTCGGAGATTAAAATCCAAACCAAGGACTGTTATCAAGAGAAGACATTTCCATGGAGTTGCATCCGAAAAGCTCTCAGGTTAAGTCAGGACCTGTAGGGACTGCCCAGCTCACAGGCAGAAATAGGTCAGTAAGTGTGCAGGGTGCAGGCACGAAGACACGAAGACAGAGGTGAAGGACGCATAAAAGGTTAAGTAGAAAGACGGCCAGAATCACCAGCAGGACCAGTCGTCCCCTGGACCTGGCCATGTTGGCCGAGTGGCCAGCAGTGGGCAAAGCACTCTCCCGACAGCGGAAACGGAAGCGCCTTTGCCGAGCAGAGCTGCCTACCCTTGGCTGCTGGGGATTCCATGCAAATGTCTGAGCCCAATGATGATCTTTTCTGGCATAGGATGTCAGTACCGAGATAAGGTAGATGAGTCCTGTCTGTTCTTTGAAAAGCAGTCCAGCTGAGCGGGCCATGTGAGCACAGCTGGTGGACGCCTGCTGCAGTGAATGCACATTTAGTCACTTGGCAAATTAAAAGATGTCCTACGCAGGCTGTACACTCGTTCTCAGTAGCTTACCCAATGGGAGGGCCAAGGGCAATCGATTTCTTCGGCTTTCTTCAGTATAAAACTTACCTAAGCTTCACACTGACTCTTTACAATGAGGCTCTGAAGGCTTGGGATCCGGGGGTTCTGAGCTGAGTTACTATACGAATTTATGAAACTCTTCCTGTTGGACCACATCCCCGCTTAACATCTAAATACTCAGTACAATATGCATTTTCCTATTGAGTCTCTAATCACTTTGACTAATTCAGCAGAGTCCATAAGAAAGCGCTATATTTCATAACAAGAAATCAAGCGCGGAAGTACAGGAGAGGAACCGCGGGAAAAATGGTTCATGTACGAAAAACTATATTATTGGCATTACTTCTAAATGGAAGATAAAAGGGGTAATGTGACTTCCCCTGAACTAAAGGACTAGAAGACCATATTCGTCAGGGTGAAAAATACAAAAGCGGGTAAAGCTCCATTGTGTGTCACACCGGTCAGACCCCACCTAACTGGCTGCGCTCATGCTAGTGTGTCAGGACAGTGCAACCAGGGAAAAAGCAGAGGGCAGGAAGCAGGTCCCTACAAGGAAGTGCACAGCAGATACACCTTATGAACCCAGGAAAGAGAAGTTTGGGTGCCTATCATAATTGTCTTCAGGTGCGTGAAGACCTGCCATGTGGATCAGGAGCTGGTCCAACTCTATTTTATTTATTTATTTTATTTATTTTTTCTCTATTTTAGAACTAAGTGATTCGTCAGGAGATCTGGGCACAGAAACACAAACACACACACACACAAGGAGGCACGACTTTGTGACAGTAGTAGCTAACAACAGAAACGGTTTCCCCAAAAGGCTAGTGGCCCGATGAGAGCATCGGCAGCCTTACCATCCACAACAACACTGACGGGAACAAGAGCAAAGGGAAGCACCGTTTTGGGAGCATTCGAGAATTCTCCTAATGCGTGAGAGCTTATGAATGCTGACGACGGGATTCAAACACAGGTCGACTAGTTCTCCGTCCTAAGCTCATATGCACTACGTCTAGTACTCCCTCACCTTGCAGAGAGCTGCGACGAGGGTTAGGGAGGAGGCACACGCAGCACCTGGCAATAGGTGGCATCCCATAATGTCATCATTATGTGTCACTGATGCCACTGAGTGGAAGGACAGGCCAGCGGCTCCTGAGGACACCCTCCCCTTTCCTGGCTCTCCAGCAGGAGCAAGTGGCCTCTGAACTGCATGGCCTCTCTGCTCTGGGCTCTCCCCGAGCACAGCTCCTGGTGCTGGGTGGCCCCAGAATGCTGGTGGCCCCACAACCATGAAAAGGTCAAGTGTGTGTCCCCGCAGAGTCAGCCCAGACACCCTTCAGGTTCTGCATTTAATCCTAAAGTTGGACTTCTCGTTATTTAAATCCCATTCACAACTGGCACAATTCCACTTGCTGATTCAAAAGGGGGAAAGAGGTTTTGAAAAGGCTTATAACAAAGGCTCATAAGCCTTACAGATCAAACAGCTCTTAAAGAACAACATTTTGATGAGTTAAGTGTAAAAGAACCAGAAACATACGGATTAAATTCCCCTTGAAATTTGAATGCATTTAAAAATTAAAGGGAAAAGCACTTGGCGGAATGCATTGGGGCCCTTCGCTGAATCTAAAACATTTAGAAAAACAGCGCGAGACATCTTGCCCAAACGAGGCAGCTCCCAGTTTCTATCTGGCTTCCGTTAAGTGATGTTTTTTTTTTTTTTTTTTTTTTTTTTTTCCCATGTCTCTTAGGAGACCATTTCAGATCCCCAGTTCCCCTCTGTCTCCTTTCCCTTGACGGCTAATTGCTAATTAGCAAGATATTTGTGTGCTGGAAGAAGCAGTTCATTCTTGAAATGGCCGGAGCCTACTGCTTGGTCATTGGGCAGCATCACCCAGGTCCCCACTCGGGTGGGCGAGGGCATCGTGGCAGCTGCAGCCCCAGCAGCTCAGAGGGACACTCTGCTCTGCTTTGGGTGGCATGCTAACTCGCGTGCCATTGATTTGCTGAGGGATAAGGCCCTGCACCAATGAGTGCCAGCCCCCAGTAGCCTGAGCCAGCCGCACCACACCGTGCAGCCCTCATTTGGAATTCTTGGGAGATAAAGCCTATGTAGGCAGGGCTGCACGCAGAGATTAAACTGGATTTACCGGGGAAACAAAATAGTGTTAGACTTAATGTGTCTATCCGGCCTGCCCCGGTGGTCCAGGGTAGTGGTTTGCAAAGTTTACACATCATTCCAAGCAGGTGGCGATGCCCTCACCTGGGGGAGGAAGGCAGGAGTTCTTCCATTTATATTTATTTTTAGTGCATCCTTTTTACATTTCTTTTTTGGTGAGTGTTTGATAATTTGCTCAATATATATTAGCATAAGAGAGATCTGACTTTTTAAGAGATATACATATATAACGGGTAATGCACCAATCATATGCATATTACAGGCGAGTTTTAAACATTGTTTTGTTTCGTATGGTATATTTTTCTATTGGTGGGCGTAAGCAATCAAAAAACTTTTAGAAACCACATCCTAAACAGAGCGTTGGCAGCTCTTTGCTTCACTTATGCCCCTGCCACTTACCAGCCAGGTGACATTGAGGAAGCTTCTCCATTTCCTCCTTAGGAAAATGAGAATTTGACCACGTCTGAAGGTTGTGGTGGTTTACAGCGTGGTTTGGGAAAGAGTTGAATCCAATGCACCTGGCACAGTTCCTGGCTGTAAGGGCTCAGCAAAGGTCAGCTGCTACGGTGCTTTCTTTTCACTGTTTCAATTTCATACACATGCATTTTCTAAAAACCCTGAATTTTTATGGAAATCATCCAGTAAATGGAAATTATATATATTTTACTAGGTCATTCTGAATCAGAGAGGATTGAACACGATAAAGGTTAAGTATATTAGTTTGTCAGTCATCAGCTTCATCAATAGATGTGTATAAAGCTTCTGATAAACAAGAGCAATTTCTCAGCTTTTTCACGCTTTCTCTGAGGGTCTAGACATGCTCAAGCTGAGTTTTTTCATGTGTTATCAACAAGTCCATGGGACTGGCAACTGTGACAGATCCTCAGGTAGGGGTACAGGGTAGATCATAAACACTGGTTTCTCGTGTCAGTTGAAATGAAGAGAGCAGCTTCAGCTTGCCAATGACAGAGAAATCCTCTCTCAAGGAGATGTGAAAGGCAAAGAACTGTAACCCACCAGAATTTTAAAGAATCTCTAGTATGTTTTGGAACACAATTACCAAGCAAATGTGAGGGATAATGAGAATATGGGTGATAAAAACAACATCAAAAACAACCCTAGGGAGCCTAGGTGGTCCGGTCAGTTAAGCCTCTGACTCTTGATTTTGGCTTAAGCCATGAGTTTGGTCCTTGATGAGCAAGGAGTCTGTTTGGGATTCTCTCTCTCCCTCTCCCCTCCCCCCCCCCACTCATGTGCCTGTACGTGCATTCTCTCTCTCTCTCTCTCTCTCAAATAAATAAATAAATCTTAAAAAAAGTCCTGACAATAAGATGTGATGAACATGTAGTGGGTTTTACTGGTTCACAAGATCTTACATACTTGCCCAGGTAATTCTATTGGGTTGGTATTGCTATGAATGAACTTATAAATGAAGACACAGAGGCTGAGGGGATGATGCCAGATTCCTCAGAAAATGTGCCTCAAAACTGTTGAATCACTATATTGTACACCTGAAGATAATGTGATGCTGTTAACTATATAGGAATTAAAATGAAAATTTTTTTAAATTTATTTTTTTTAAGATTTTATTTATTTATTCATGAGAGACACAGAGAAAGGCAGAGACACAGGCAGAGGGAGAAGCAGGCTCCCTGCGGGGAGCCCAATGTGGGACTTGATCCTGGGACCACAGGATCATGACCTGAGCTGAAAGCAGATACTCAACCACTGAGCCACCCAGGCATCTCCCAAATTTTTTTTTTAATTTAAAACATTTTTTTTTAAAGTCATGAAAGATGGAAAGTGCTGAATCATGGTCTTGGACACAATTGACAAAAAATAACTGAAAATATTTTAATAAAATATCTAAAACTCTGCCAAGATTGGGAAACCTGCGTGGCTCAGTGGTTGGCCGTCTGCCTTTACCTCAGGTTGTGATCCTGTAGTATCAGGATCGAGCCTGCTTCTCCCTCTGCCTGTGTCTCTGCCTCTCTCTGTGTCTTTCTAATGAATACATAAATAAAATCTTAAAAAAAAAATTCTGCCAAGATTTATATTTAAAATATGGAGGTATATGTGAACATCATTACAAACATGAAAGGGCCTAACAATGCTTTGATAGGAATATCAAAATAATAAAGAATATGAAAAAAAAGAAGAAAAATGGGTCTTAAAAACATCAGTTCATATCCCACACCCTATAATCCCTCCCAACAAATTATACCTGGCTAACTGTAACTTACTCTTTCACAAATTATCTTGTTTCCACATAGAGCTTATTGCCAACTGAAGTCATATTGTTAACTCACTTACTAGCAAATTTTTCTGTTTCCCTACTCCCTGCCGACCAGCTTTGCCACCATGGAATGGGACCATGCTTTCTACATGGTTGGCCTCCAGGAGTTGTGGTGCTGATTTATGGTTTCTTCCTCCAATCTTGGACCTCCATAGGGAGCAAATACAGCCTGTGGCCTCAAGGTAAGCCAATGAAGTTTTATCGGAACACAGTCATGCCTGTCGACTGCACATTACTCGAAGCTGCTTCTCTGCTTCAATGGCAGAGCTGAGTAGCTACAGCAGAGACAGTATGGCCCTCAAAGCCCAATTTCCTACTTACTTGGCCCTTTATAGAAAACATCTCTTGACCCTTGGTTCAACAATAATCAAGTAGAAGTTACAGATGAAGAAAAGAAATATTCAGCAAGCAGAACTGTTGCTTACAACACACTCAAGTTGTAGTACAGCAGTTTCTACAACGCATACTCATTAAGTCAGATTAATGCAGCTACTTAGCATGTAATGTATGGGGTAATCAATACTATTGTGTCTGTTGTTTAAAAAAAGAAGTGATGAGAGCATGTCATTGATTACACACTTACCAATGCTATCAACATTTACCTTAGTTCAGGTAAATGCCACAAAGATAAAGGTTACCTATTGCATAAGAAGAATTAGATTTTCAGCCAATTCCCAATCATTTTAAAGACAGATAGAGACCTTTGCTGTGTTTTCTTTTCTCTCTTGATTCCCACCTTTGGGTGTTTCACTTTTTCTTCAGACTTCTAGTGTGAGGGAAGGGGTTGAAAAGAGTCATCCTTTAAGCACTCATAAACATTTCTGGAAAAAGACTGTGCACTTAAAAAAAAATCTTTAGAAATAATGAATAAAACTTTATTTTTAGATTTTGGTGTGGATTGCAATTATCTATACTCTCCTGGCTAAGAATAACTTGGAAAATCCAGAGCTGTTTGGGGATGACAGGGCTTTGTTTGAAAGCCAGATCATGGGAGAAGGACAAACATTATATGGTCTCATTCATTTGGGGAATATAAAAATAGTGAAAGGGAATAAAGAGGAAAGGAGAGAAAATGAGTGGGAAATACCAGTGAGGGTTACAGAGACTCCTAACTCTGGGAAACAAACAAGGGGTGGTGGAAGGGGAAGTGGGTGGGGGGTTGGGGTGATTGGGTGATGGGCACTGAGGGGGGCACTTGACGGATGAGCACTGGGTGTCATGCTATATGTTGGCAAACTGAACTCCAATAAAAAATATATATATTTTTACATATACCTGCATATTTTAAATATAAATCTTTTTTTAAAAAGAAACCCAGACCATCAGAAATTCTCTTCTTGCTTGGATGTACACATGTAAAAAGCAACTAATAAAAGAGAAAAATCCTTCACTAGCCTAAGAAATGCCATAGGAAGTTGGGAATTCCATTGGAGGGCAATTCTACACCAATGAGTTTTGAAGTTCTGCTGTACCTTCACTAAAAGTAATATTTGACCTCAATTTTACAAAATATATGTTCACATTTTAATGCTTATGGATCTAGAAATGTATCTTATAATCTGTATGTGCATGCAACATGGTACCCATCTTCCTACTTTCCTGACCTTCACAAACTGTTCTTTTCTTTTTTTTTTTTTTTCAAAAACTGTTCTTAATTCGACAGCACCTCATAGTTGATGGACCCTTCTAAGTCAACAAAATATATTTTCCTGGGAAATCAAAAGTGAGTGGTGGAAATCTACATTTCATAAAATAGCTTCTCTGAAATTAATCCTTGCTACTAACAGAACAGGTCCAAGATGACAAGCCCCATATTTCTTTACAAGCCCTAACTTCTGAGACAGGTTTCTCCACTCCACCTGTCTGATGAGTCCCCTCATGGGCAGTGCTGGCACCCTGAAAAAAAAAAAAAAAAACACACAGCCAATTGTCTCACAAACAAGGTCTGTGGCCACCAGTGCCATGTGGTCTCTAAGCCAGTCGTGGTTTCATTCCCTCATGTCCATTGGCTGCAGAAGGCCTACCAAGTTCATTCTAAAACAAAAGCCACTGAGACTATGCATTGTTTTCCAAACAACCCATTATCCCGTGGCCTATTGCAAAATTAGTTGAGAGAGAATCTGTGCTGAGAGATAAATCTTTCTGTGACATTTCAAGACTCATCTACAGCCAATTAGAATGGCCACTGGGACAGTAGCCTGATAGCACACATTGAGATCATGTCAGCCTCCTCCCCCCCAGAAGTCCTTAAAGAAACCTCTTGGCAGACCTGCAGTGTTCTCTGCAGTCCTGACTTGATGGGAGACCAGGTATGTATATCAAATGATGGGCTATCAAACTCAGAACAGGCTTGTGGTCAGAGATGAGCTGTCTGAACAAACAAAGAATGGATGGAATCCTGAGACTATGGACAGTAAAAAAAAAAAAAAAAAAAAAAAAAAAAAAGGCTTTTACAGGAGGAATGACTCCTTAGCCCCAGCACTTTAGCCTCCAAATGCAGTCTTGGGCCACACAGGAGCCTGGACCACTGGACAGATGAATTAATGGTGCTTTATTTCCAAACCGAATCGGCCTTAATGGTTAGCTGGGTGAGTTTCATCGTAGGGTTTTGACCCACAGTTTTTAAGGGCTGCTCCAGGTCAGGGCATATCAAATCTCTTCCCTTCCTATTTAAGTGGCCCTATATTCCTGATGTACCTTTTCTGGAAAGCGGGTGAAGCCATTTCTCCCTTTTACAATATTCATGGGCTGCAATTTCCAGAGCTCTTTGTTATCGGAGGGGCCAGGTAGCCAGATGCTTTGCAAACTTGCTATGGCTTATTCAATGTACTATTGATGCCATTAATATCAGAAAATTGTTACAGAACACTGCTTCCTTCAGTCACATAGCAGTCCTATGGAGAAGTAAGTAACGCTGTTCCCTTTTTTCTGGTTGGGTAAACTGAGATCCAGGGAAGACAAAGTACATGCCCAAGGTCTCCAAAGTAAATAAAAGTATTTTACTTTCTTTAGATTCTCTTCATCAATACAAAAAAGTTCCATTTTAGCTCTCTATTATTAACTCAGAAGGGCACTGAATTCAGAAAACCTTGGCCTAGAGAACTGCTAAACTCTCTTTCCTCACGCCAATGACAGAACAAGTGTAGCCAGCACATCGCTCAGCTGAGAGGTTTGGTGGCTGGAGGCAGTGTGCCCTTGGGCCAGACTCTTAAACCAGCCTCATTTTTCAGAAATGACACCATCTTCTGATCTGTTCAGATCTGGCCATAGAGTAACTTTTAGAAAGTGTTTGTGAGAAATTTATTCTTCTCTCAGAAGAGTTCCCAGGAGAAAGCTTCTATTCCTCTCAGCAGAAAAATCAAAGCATCCCCTCCCCACAATCCACACACACTCACTGCAGAGACGAGCAAATGATAATGTAAAAGAAGGAACCAGAGATCCATAGAGACCACCCTGGGTCTCTCCTGGGGAGGTGGCAAGGAGATCTGGGTACACAGCATTCTCTCATGGAAATAGGCTTCCTGTCTTCTGCAAAACTGAAAATAAGGATGATAACAAGAAAGATTTATTTGAGTTTGAAAGGAAGTTCTGACATTACCATAATGGCATCTCTGCATTCACATCTCCATTTCGTGTTTCTCTAAAAACATAGCTAAAGGGAACTATTCTTTCCCCCATGGTTTGCAACAATCGGATTGCCCAAGCTAGCACATACTTTCAAAAATCTTGGTTAATTACTCACCAATAGAAATACCAAAAGCAACAAATCAACTTCATGCATATATGTTTGAGAACCCTTATTGTTCTAAGAGACTCCTAATTATATGTTTCCTCTGGTATCTACCCCCTACCCCTCCCTACTTCCCTACGGGAGACTGAGTAACACAATCAAAGAAGATTCTAAAGAGGCTTGTCATATCCTGGGGTTTACATAGATGGTAGTCAAAAGGCAGTGATGTTAATATTGTTTTACAGTATGCTGACTGCTTGGGGGGTTTGCAGCCATCTGTGTGCATTAACCCTTTTCTGAGTCAGGGGAGAGGCTGGGATCGGCTCATTCACGGAGTTACTCTGTACCGCTCTCTTGCTGTACGTAATCATTGATGTGGGGCCAGCAGGCAACCGTTATTAGAAGGAACCACATGGAGAGGCCAAGGGCAATCTACCCTAAAATGGACCACTGTGGCATGCAGATTATTTCTAGATGAAAACAATGAAGTCCCAAAGACTCATGAAAAAAAACCTCTTACCCCACCCCTAAAATACCTACAAGAATTTAGGTAGAGGACCTGCTCCAGAAAGGGAGCTATCACCATAGACAACTACATTATGCTATGAACGAGGCATGGTAGACAGGAAGGTACTAGCGCAGCCTGTGATCAGAGTCCTCTAGGTGCCACAGTTTCTTGGGGGGCCAGAAACATGTGTTTGCCAAATATTTACTTTTTCATCTTCCTATAAGTTGTATTCCTTCCCTTTGAAGTCTCAGACCCTTACCCCTTTCTTTAGTTCAGGATGACATATATACCTCATTTTGCCTATCTTTGGAATTTCATGTCTGTGTGGATTCCCAGTAGGTTCAAAATTAAATTTGATTTTCTCCTGTCAATCTGTCTCATGTCAACTTAATTCTTAATCCAGTTATGAGAACACTGAAGGGCAGTATATTTTTTCCCCTACAAACACATGTCCTGCTAGGCTTTGGGATAATAGGCATCTGATTCTGCCCTGATCCATTCCCATAAGAGCCATTATCAGCACTACCTCTGAGTTCTCCAAGAGTTGATTCTTGATTATCCAGGTGAGTGTGAGTTTACGAACACAGAAGATTTTATTAGATCCATATTCCAGACTCCTAATGCAAGCCTATTTCTACTGATAGATGAGCTGGCTACCATATAAATAAGGTAGCATTTGTGAATCTCTGTGAACATTCTTGTGAATCTGATGAACACATTAGACTTTAATTTCAGAAAAAAATGCATGTGCTCCCTCTTAATCGCTCTTCTCTCTCTCTCTCTCTCTCTCTCTCTCTCTCTCTCAAACACACATAAATACACACACAGAGACACATACTCAAAGCATATAAATCCGGGAATCTCATGGACCCCCCGAAGCTCATCTGTTCTAACAGGCCCAGTGAATAAGCCTCACTTTATTAGAAGTTTCACTTCTAGTCTGCTCTTTCCCCCAAAGTCCTATTACAAACATTTAGCATACTCTTTCCCCACAGTCCCATTATAACCATGTCTAATGGATTTTAATGTCTCTTTAATTGTCTTGTACTTCAATCAAATGATTTCCTCACTGGTTTGAGGACAGCAGTGTACTACAATAGTATTTAATTTTAGTCTATAGACATGCATCAAGCACCTATTATAAGTAAGCACTCTGGCATCCCTGTGATGGTCAGTTTTATGGGTCAATTTAGCTAGGATTATTGTCCAGTTATTCATGCAAATACATGTTGTTGTTATCAATGTGATTAATGTTCAGAAATCATTTGACTTTAAGTAGATCATCCTAGATATCTAAACAGGCCTCACCCAATCAGTTGGAAGAGCTGAAGAGCAGAGCTGAGACTTTGGGGGAAGAAAGAGAATCCCACTATGCACAGCAGCTTCAGCTTATGCCAAGAACTTCCAACCTGCTCTTCCCGATGTTCTGTTTATGGATCCTTCAGGCAGCACATATAATCATATAAGTCAATCTCTGAAATACACCCCTTAGTATATGTCCATTAGTGGTTCCATTTCTGTTTAAACCTGGACTAACACAGATTTTGGTATCAGAAGGCTGGGTGCTATTGGAACAGCTACCTAAAAATGTGGAGCTGTCTTGGGGATTGGGTAATGCGTAGAGTCTGGAAGAATTCTTAGGTTCATGATTGAAAAAACTTTATTTACTTAAACAGATTATTAGTAGAAATACAGGCAGTACAGGAGCTTTTGGTGAAATCTCAGAAGGAAATGAGTAACATGTATTGGAAACTGAAGAAAAGACGATCCTCACTAGATAGCAACAGAAAACATGGTTAAATTTTGTTCTGCATTTAGTGGAAAGCAGAATTTGAAAGTTACAAACTTGGATACTTAGTTGAAGAGATTCCCAAACAAGATGTATGAGATGTGACTTAGTTTTTAATTTCTGTCCATAGTAATACAATAGGAGAAAGATAGACTTAAGGGAAGAAGTGTTAAACAAAAATTACATGATGATTTTAAAAATTCTTAGCATGGGCAGCCTGAGTGGCTCAGTGGTTTAGTGCCACCTTCAGCCCAGGGTGCTATCCTGGAGACCCGGGATCAAGTCCCACATCGGGTTCCCTGCATGGAGCCTGCTTCTCCCTCTGCCTGTATCTCTGCCCCCCCCCCCCGCCTCTGTCTCTCATGAATAAATAAATAAAATCTTTTTAAAAAGCTTAGCATATTTAAATTGCAAAAGATGCTAAATTTAGGAGATTCAACTGTCCAGAAAATGTGCTCTGAGAAGACCAAGCTGGACAATGTTTGGCAAGCACCAAAATATCAAGTATATGACTCAGCAATATCTGCAGAAGCCAGGATTAGAGATGGGATTCTCCAAGAAAGTTCTGTGGAAGATGTTTTTGCCTAATAGAAAGAGTATCCATGATATACATAGGAGACCCACAAAGTTTTGGGAACATTATAAAGTGGAAATATTGCCAGCTTAGAAATGATCTGACAGTGGAACAATCTGACAAAATGAAAGAAAGTTTCTGGGATCCCAAAATTCTACAGTTAGGATATAGGCTAACAAACATGTACAATCCTTCAAGAAAAAGGAAGGTTGATTCTGAGGGCTGAGACTGTAGCAACATTTTTTTAGATCTGTTTCCTAAGGCAAGAAAAACAAAAGCAAAAATAAATTATTGGGATCACACCAAATAAAAGGTTTTTGCACAGTGAAGGAAATCACCAAGAAAACCAAAAGGCAACCTATTGAATGGGACAAGATATTTGCACATGATGTTTCCAACAAGGAGTTAATAACCAAAACATATAAAGAAGTTATACAACTCAGTATAAAAAAAATCTGATTTAAAAATTAGCAGAGGACCTGAATAGGCATTTCTCCAAAGAAGACTTCCAGATGGCCAGCAGACATATGAAATGATGCTCAGTATCACTAACCATTAGGAAAATGCCAATCAAAATCACAATGAGATATCACCTCACACCTGTCAAAATGACTAGAATCAAAGACAAGAAATAACAAACACTAATGAGTAAAAGAAACTCTCAAGCACTGTTGGGGGGAAAAGTATATCGGTACAACCACTATGAAAAACAGTACGGAACTGCCTCAAAAAATTAAAAATAGAACTACCATATGATCCAATAATTCTACTACTGGACATTTGCCCAAAGATGATGAAAACATTAACTCAAAAAGAGATACACACCCCTATGTTTATTGCAGCATTATTTACTATAGTGGAGATATAGAAGCAACCTAAGTGTCCATTAATAGATAAATGGATGAGGAAGATGTAGTATAGGTAAATACAATGGAGTATTACTCAGCCATAAAAAAGGATGAGATCTTGCATTTGTGACAACACAGGTGGAACCAGAGGATATTATACTTATTATGGGAAATAAGGCAGGCTGAGAAAGACAAGTACAATGTGATTTCACTCATGTGTGGAATCTAAAAGATAAAAAAAAAAAGAATCAACAAAAAGCAGAATCAGACTTATAAATACAAACTTATGGTGGCCAGAGAGATCGTGGGTGGTGGATGGGTACAATGGGTGAAGGGGAGTGGGAGGTCCAGGCATCCAGTTACGGGGTTGAAATCATGAGGATCATGAGGATGAAAGGCATAGCATAGGGAATATAGTCAATGTTACTCTAATAGTATTGTATGGTGACAGGCGGTAGCAATGCTTGTGAGAGCGCAGCATAACTTACAGACATGGTGAGTCACCATGGTGTATGCCTGAAACTAATGTAACACTGTGTATCAGTTATGCTCGAGTAAAACCATTTAAATAAATAATTTTTTAAATAATAAATTTATTTTTATTGGTGTTCTATTTGCCAACATACAGAATAGCACCCGGTGCTCATCCCATCAAGTGTCCCCCTCAGTGCCCATCACCCATTCACCCCCACCCCCTGCCCTCCTCCCCTTCCACCACCCCTAGTTCGCTTCCCAGAGTTAGGAATCTTCATGTTCTGTCTCCCTTTCTGAGATTTTTAAAAAATGAAATTTAAAAACTTAGGGTGTCACAGCTGGTATCCTCTTAGAGATGTTCCACTGATTTTCAAATGGTGCTTCCTGGGAGACAAGGAGAATTATAAAAATCTTGAGAACAACTGGTGTAGCCTACCTCCCACCCCTACTTTACCTTGGCCAAGAGAGACAGAGCCTTCCCATGAATACACAGGAAGAAAAAAAATTAAAAAAAATAAAAAGAATACACAGGCAGAGGTGAGGAAAGGCAGTACAGTAGGATGGTGAATTTAGGGGTGTTGGCATCAGATACCCATGGGTACAATCACGGAACCTTTGTGAGTTCCGTGTAACCTGGGCTCCTGAGCATTTACTCTTCCCTTGCGAGGCTGGAAAAGTTAGGGTCACCTCAGATTTGTGAAGTTCCTGAATGACTTAGCAAAGGTGCTGGTTTCATGACGTGAGGTGGAATCCACAGAAATATTTTAAAATAGAAAATACTACAACCTACTCTGTGTTCTAGATAAGCTGTCTTTCTGTGGTGGCAGAAAGATATGAAGAATCAAACATCGGTGAGAAAGAAGCCGCTCTGGAACCTGCTGCAAGAGATTCTGGGAAGGAGATAATGAGGCCCAGAGGAACCGTGGAGATCGTACAGGAAGCACATTTTCAAATACTGTGTTTTTCCTACTCCAGAGGCAGAGAAAGTGGCCAGGCACATGGGATCACTCAGCGGCAGGAAGGTGTCGCGTGTCTGCGCTGGTGAAGCATTGGGGGCAGCCTAATTATGCAAGGTTACCCCAGAAAAGACATCGGAGTGCGGCATCTCTTCTGAGGGAGCTGGTTATGAACTGTGTCAATGTTCAACGGCTGGGAATACATGCAATGTTTACAGAGCCTGCCTTTCACGGTTCCTAAGACCCTGATGGCCAGCTGCATGGGTTTTTCCAAGAGCCCTACACCGTATGCCCTCGTGCAGCTAGGCCAGTCGGTGCGTGCAACTCCCTAACCTCTTCCTTTGACAGCAGAGGATCTTGGAATTTTAGCACGTGCACACATCCCTGCAGGTATGACAACGAATCCATAATATTGTACTGCATTTCACAACTAAGCAGAAACTCAGAAACACACGTGCCATGAATCATGTTCCAGAAAGCAAATGAAATGAAATGAAATGAATGAAATGAAATGAAATGAAATGAAATGAAATGCAAATGAAATGCTTGAAACGTTCATCCATGTGAAATAGTAAGGTATGGGGTGCTGACCCATGACCCAGGTGGTGGTCACTGACGCTGCCTTCCCTGCGGAAAGTGAAGTTAGTCTGAAGAAGGACGCAATGGGCGGGAACCATGTGGATCAAAAGAGTAAAGATCTGTTCTCCTTCTCTGCTGACTCCTTTGGCTATTTTCAGGTTTATTTCCCACACTGTGTTATCCAGGGCTTTAGTGAAGCTCATTTTAAATCATCCAAAACCTGTGTCTTCAAATCCTTTCCCTTAAAGAAGTCGCTACATTGTGGGAGGGCTCTCCATTAACTCTTCATTCCGGGCAGTCACCTTGAATTTGTCTTTGCTCAGTTCCCTCTCCTTATTCACACTTGTACCTCGTAGAAAATGAGAGACTGTATTTGATGTCTATGTCCTTTTTCTATTTGGGTAACTCATGGCTAACCTGAACTGCAATTTAGTGTGTGTGTGTACAAACACACACCTACACCTACACACACATACACGCACACCTACACACAGGGACACACATATGTGCATATAGGTACAAAATAGGCACAAGTTTGGATATAAATGACAGAAATATAGATAGATACGGATCAATAGGGTATGAATATAGATCCTATAGATGGGATTTGCTTCCCGGAGAAAAATATCTTTCTAGCAGCAGCCTTTACAGATTCTTAAAAAGAGTGTGTAACTCACAGAAGGGTCATAAGCTCTGAGAAATAAGCCTGTCTTCTTCTCTTCCCCCTTTCTTTCTCTCATATCGCCCTTCCTTGTGCTTCTCACCTTCCCCGTCATATCCCTGCCCCCACTTTACCTCCCCCCCATCTCCTTCACATTGCACTTGACCTAGTTGAGCTGCTCTGTGGGGCCCTGGGACAGAACATGCTGCTCCCTCAACTCGCTTCTTCAGCCACCTTCGGTGAGTTCCACCTGTGTCTGACTCTGGAGAGAAGACCAGACGTTCAGAGCGGGGAAGATGGTGAGAGGGGCTGCTGTATCTATCACAAGGACTATGTTTCACCTGTTTCTTCAAAAGATGTGAAATGGGAGACCTACTCACCTAAGAGGGTTTCCAATCATGCTTCCTCTCCAGACGATGCCCAGGGTTGGGAGCAGAACAGGACACTTTAATCCCTCGCCTGCTCTGGCCTCTGTGGCTCTGAGCCAATGATCCAAGGGAATCTGGACAATGAGCAATTCCCCAACCATCCTCCATTGTTGCAATATGAAAATCATGTCAAAGGACGGAAGTCCAGCTCTGAACTGAATAATTAGTAATTAGGGCATGGGCGGGGGGGACTCGATTCTACAAGTTTATCAGTCTCTGCTGGATCAGGAGCTCCCTGAAGAGGGTTCACCTCCACTGCAACCACCCCATATCAGCCTTGCCCTCAGCCACTATCTGGCTCTTTATCCCCTTATTAATAAAACCTGGCCTCTCACTAAATGATTTTTTAGGGCCTTCCACTCCCAACCATCTGGGATTATGACACTTCTAGAAGAATCGCTGTCTTTCCATCATTTATGGTGGAGTCCTATCCCCGCTTCTCCCAGGCTTCCCAAGACAGACCATACATTTCATTCTGGCCAACTTCCAACCCAAGCTTTTCCACGGCATCCCTGTAAGGTGGTTTTGCAACTCCTACCTGCCCGCTGTAGGTCAGGCCCCTCCCTGTGCTTTCCTTTCCAGAGCTCAGCCCATCCTGCCTGACATCTGCTCCCACAGATAGAGATGCACAAGACACTGGGAGGCTCTGCTTTCTATTTCTCTGTCTAATTCACTCCATGGAGTTTTTCCTATTCAATAAAGGACTTCATTTCTATTGACTCGCAAAGACCACACATTTCAAGTGCAGCCAAAACAAATCAATGTCACATGAGCCAAATAAATCCTTCTAACTACTCCGAAGAGCTAATGATTTTGAAGTCTTCTCACTACCTATATTTGAGGCTGGTTACATCCTATGTGATCACAGGAATACCTAAAATACTGTTACTAGGTAAAATGGACGTGTTCAAAATATGTTCTTGGAGGGCAAAGAACGATTTTGATTAGATTAGAAAGACTTAAGATTAGAAAGATTTCCCTCACTTCAAAGTACATTCCATTTCACTCCTTACCCCTCCAAAACACACCACTCTACTCTTTTCAGCCCCACTTTTGAGAAACTTTGTTCTTAGGGAAAGTGTCTCTAATAAGATCAAAATGTGTCAGACATTCAGAACTGGACCATTAAAATAGTTGCTCTAGAGTGAGTTTGAGGGATTTTCACTTTGCTGCTTGGAACTAGCTGGGTGAGCACCTGCCAAGTCTATTCTTGGCTCTGGTGTGCATGATTAGCCCCTCACTTCCCGAAGCTCGAAAATATAAAAACAAACAGATAAAAATTACTATGTGACACTGTTCCTCTTTCACGCGCTGCTGGAACATCTTGAGGCAGCTTTACTGTTACTGACCTCAGGGTAATTTTTTTGCACCTGGGGTGGCAAATTACTTCCAGGTGAGGCAAAACCAGATGGCCTCAACTTTCCTGGAGTTGATTAAAATGATTGTACCTGCTTCAAAAGTCTACTAATCAAACACCGTGGTTTGATTTACCATGGTAACGTCTCAGCCAGTGGCTTCTGCACCGTTAGTGGAAGATGTTGAATCTACCAATTAAAACTAGCAAATGATACCCCCTATCTGATACACACACACACACATGCACACACACACACACACACACACACATCACTTTATTCTAAGTGCTTGCACAAGAGCTAGCTGCTGCTGAACAAAAGGAAAAATTGTTTTAAATTATTTAAAAAATGGAGCTCCTGCTTCGTGACATATAGAATAATAAAGCAAGTTTGTAACCCTCTTGGCATGG
The DNA here is from genome assembly GCF_011100685.1 of Canis lupus familiaris. Classification (NCBI taxonomy): domain Eukaryota; kingdom Metazoa; phylum Chordata; class Mammalia; order Carnivora; family Canidae; genus Canis; species Canis lupus. Next base: position 2,998,469 of record NC_049226.1, read on the forward strand.
TCTCTACTAGTGCACAAATACAGAAGATGCTTGAACTGTGTAATTGCCTCGGGTCTTGTGTGACATTCATCTCCACTTGGCAAGAATACCCAATAACATAGGGGGAGGGTAATTTTCTCACTTATGAGTTATCAAATGTCTCCTAAGTTGGGCATATGAATTCCATATTCTGTTATCATCAGATGCTATTAGATTGCCATGTATTTGCACTCTCTGGTTTATAATTCAATACAATTCAATTTATTTCTGTTCAATTCAATTCGATTCAATCTAATTCAATTTAATTCAACACATTCATTAGCCATATACTCTATTGGGTGCAGGCTAGTATGAATATTAGTGAAACACAACCCCTCCCAGCAAAGAATCAAAAATAATTTATTAGTCGGTGTTTGAGGGACCTTATAATCACCACATGAAGCATGCTAAACATCAGTGAGTGTAACACCTAAGATGTTGATAAGGACATTCAGATGACTGTGATATAGTGGCCATTCTATTAAAATGTATGCAGAAAATATGCCAAGGCTAAGCAAGATATTACTTATGTATGACACAGAATAGCTGATACTGCTAGGAGATGCTTTCCTTTTACATTTATTTGTTTCTTAGATTATGAACTTATCTTAATGCATGACAATCTTTAATTTCTGAGTGAAAACTGCAACTAGAATGGATATGTTTCTAAAGACAAAGGAAAAGAAGAAACAGGCAAAAAATCATGCTGCAACCCAACTCTATCTTCAATGCAGCATTAACAGTAAAACAAATAAAAATCTAGCAGCATTTTAGTGTTCATTCAGAAAATGCCATCTTAAAATCACTTAGATCTTCATTATTTTTTCAACATAGCAAACGTGTTTGCTTTTGCAGATGCTCTAACACAAACATTCACATTCCAGACCAATAAAAATAGCAATAGTTTGCAGTTATGACCACTAACACCATTTGTAGGCATGTGAAATCAAAAAAGATTAATCACACCATGTGAAGCAGGCAATACACTGATTTCTAAATTATTCTGCAACTTTAGGTCTAGACCCTCCTGGTAGGAAAATACTAACATCCTGCAGTTGCACAAGAAATTGTACATTCTCAAGGAGATCCAATATGGTATATTACTTCTGTGTCTGGAAGTCAACGTCCGCCTTCGGTTTCTATGAACAGTTTCCACCAATAACATGTGACAGGGTGAAATGTTTTCTGCATCACTCCTCATTCTGCATCTGCTATACCAGCTCATCAGTAGCAAAAAGCTATCTCCATCCACCTTACATCAGCGGACGGTAGCAGTTCAAATATTTTCCTTTCTTCTATTGCCTATGCCCTATTAAATGTGGACACCCCCCACACACACATCTTACTTCCTTAGAAGTAGGAAGTCCTCATTCTAGGCTAGACTCACTTAAGAAAATGAAAATTCTGACGACAAGGTCTCCCTTCTTTGTACTTTCTTAGGTTATCATCCCTGAATGCACCAGGTACACTATGTCCTCCTCTGCCCATCCCCTAATAAGGAGGGGACTTGTAATAAGACACCAGAACAGACAGCCCAAGTTGCTGGATGTGCTGTGTCTTCAGGAAGAAGTCTGAAACCAAGTCTATGTGGTCTTTATGAGAAGCAGCATGATGGAGTGCTGGCCTGTGGAGGCAACTCTACCACCAAACTGGCAGCCTCTGCCTAATGAGGAGGGAGGCCTCCCTGCAGGATCCATGTTGCTAGAGCTCTGGGTCTCTTACAGAACTCCTGCAGAGGCTGTGAGGTGCTGGTCTGGGGATCTTGGTTGGCTACTGGTGTCTAGGAGAGACTCAGGCCTGGAAAAAAATATGCATCCAGCTCTTGGCACTGCAAAACATGCCCTGGAGAACTCACTACAGGAAGAGAGCTTGTGAAACAGTGTGCAATCATGGATTTGGCTGTGGAATGGAGCTTGGGATCAGCAGAGAGAGAGAAAGAAATACAAGAGATGGGAATCCTTGACATGAACATCCTAAAGGAAAAAAAAAAAAAAAAACACTCTAAGGCAAAGGCAAAGATCATGAAAAGATTCAGAGGTCTCAGCAATGGGTTCCCATGGGAACCAATCAGCCAGCATCGGCTATGGGGCACCTCTGGGTACTTGGTTTTTGTGCACAATGGCTTGGCTGAGGAAGTGAGGCCTGGCTGACCAATGCACGGGACTGACATTTACGAGATCAGAATTCTGTTCTGGCAAGTGCCCTCGACTTGCTGGGCAAGTCATCTGGTATGTCTAGCTTTGGTTTCTTCATTTTCAAAGAAATGTGTGAAGTGATCATCACATGTTCCCTACGGCCTTTCCCTGTATCTCTCTTCTATGACTTGAGGGATGCACCTTGTCCTAGACAGCTCAAGCTGCATAACAAAGTAATGTAGACTGGGCAGCCAAAATAATAGAAATCCATTTTCTCACACTTCTGGAGGCTAGAAATCAATCAGGGCACTAGCATGGTCAGGTTCTGGTGAGAGCTTGCTACTGGCCTGCAGAGAGCTGCCTTCCCACTATGTCTATGGATGGCCCTTCCTCAGTGCATGTGAAGATAGTGAGAGCTCTCTCTGCTTCTCTCCTTATGAGGTCGCTAGTCCTAATTGATTAGGACCATATCCTTATAACCTCATTTAATTTTGATTACCTCCTAAAAGTCCTATCTCCAAATACGGTCACATCAGAGGTCCACATATTAATTGGCGGGAGGGCACACGATTCTGTAGCTAGGCCACCTGAGGCTATGCTGCTTAGAGGCAGCAAACGTTTCTCCAGTGGTTCATTCTTCCTCTCTCAGGGCCAGACACTCAAGAGGGGTCAAATGCTGAGTCTCAGGGCATCCATGAAGCCGGGCTGGCCATGAGGAAGAGAGTCAGGAGGCTCTGTGCTGTCAGATGATGAACCACATAACCCATGCTCTCAGCAGGTCAGACCAGCACATTTCTCCAAAGAAGCAAGAACTGGAAATGGGTCAAGTAGGCAACTGAAGGGGAAGCTGGAAGTCAAGAGCCTGGTTCTGAAGCATATAGGCTAGGAGAAAGAGGACATATGGTCAAGGCAAGAAAGTAAAGAGGCAGAAATACCAGACTGGGGATATTCCATATATGTACATATATACATACATACATGCATTAGCCTAGGAATGATAACTTTAAAATTTTTTGTGAAAGGAGTCCCCCAAAAGAGTCTGTATTCTTCATATAATTTCCCCCTCACTCTTCTATCTCAAATTTTCACCATATTTGCCACATGGACTATGGGTTTTACTGGCTTGATTTCCTCCATCTACCTCCATCTGAGATTCACAGATCACATATCTATAATAGGTGACAGGGTTCAAACAATGTCATTCAGGTCCTATGCCATGAAGCCCTGGTTTGGGAATGTTCTGAGAGTCAACGCATCTCAGACACAGAGAAGACGTGTTCTAGTTTAACGTGGCTTCCTAGAGTCTCCCCCTCCTGCCCAAATCCCTCTGTCCCAGACAAACCCAAGGAAAATGAGAGAAAAGAAACATACTAAAAATAAGAACTTGAACAATCCTTGAATGATAAAAGGCAGAGAAAGCAACTATCACAGAGAGAAGTTCACAAACCGGGGAATGGAAAGTGTCATGAAAAGTGCCCGTGCCAAGAGGTGGATGAAGGTAGAAGCCACATGGCATTGGTTACTCCACTGTAGTGGGAACAGCCACACATATTAAGTCTCTATGCTAAGCAGTGAGACATGAAGTGTCTGACTTAAGGCTGGAGCAGTGAGTATGGAGGATTGGGTCCAATATGCAGGGTAGAACTCACAACGCTGGTGATTTGGGGAGGATAAGAGATCACCCACAGCCAAGACCAAGTGTGCAGCCCCACAGCACCTTCCACTCCTTCCCCATTATTACTGAACGCAACACACATCCCACAAGCAGCACCTCCTGCCCACCTCCTCCATCCAAACGCACAAACACATGCACCAGGTAGTTTGATGGGAAATCACTTACAGACATGTGTTCAATCAGGAATCACCACATGATTCACAAAGACCAATATCATGGAATTCAAATGAAGAAATAAGAGGCTCAAAAGACAGAAAAAATGTAAGAGGAATCAAGGCTAAAAGAGGAATGAGAACAGGACTAAGTTAGTTTCATATCTACAAAAAGATACAGAAAATCACCACACTTACAAACAAGAACAGGAATTATGAGCTAAGCACAGAGGGTCATGAAAAAAATATCTACTTACAAATCTTGGAAATGAGAAACACACCCAGGGCTGCGGTATTAGGTGATTTACCAAAGTGATCATGAGATGAAGCAGAGGAAGAGGAGAGAAAAAAATATAAAAAAATCCCCATCCATACAGTGACAGAGTAGTCTGTGGCTCCTGGATATTCTTAGTAAAAAGGAAAAGTAAAATAAAACCACTGAGAAAGGACATAGGGATTCTAGGCTTAGTGTAAAAAATTTCAATTACACTATTTTTAAAAAATAATAAAAAAACCAAACTTTATTTAGAATTTACCACACGGGCATGATTACCCACACAAAATAAGTGTCAGGAGTTCCCTGATGGAGTTGGTCCAGAAGAAGACCAAAAGGAAGGGGAAACCTGCAGTTCTGGCAGGATCTAGGAGTAGGAAGGAGAGGAAGAGGGAGAGTGATGCACAATTTGGAGAAAGGACAACATACAACGGACACTCCATGTTTGGGGAGGCAGGGGAAATGACAAGTATTTTCTTAAGAGATGTTTTGCTAAAAATTGGGCAATTTTGAAGATGTAACTCCAACTATGAAAAACGTAATAGATTCATCTATCTGACGAAGTAGGGAACCTCGTGGAACTTTATGGGAAAGGAGTGAGAGGATAAAAGATGAATCATGATATTGGTAAAAACAAGCCATGAGCTGGATCAGGGAGCGGGTGGGCAGGGAAACCAGCTAAGCAATTCTTGCACTACCACAGGACCAAGCTCAAAAACATGTGCAAGAATAAAAAGCAGCCAGGCTTACATGCGCATTCCTAGAATCCTAAAAAAGACAATTCAATTCCAAAATGCACCATGTATTTTTCACCTAATCTTTGACAATATTTACTGCCTTGTGCCTCGTTTTATTTTTCTGTTCCCTTTTTCATTTCCTTCACAGATGAACACACAGTCAGACAGCTCAAGTGTGATAAGCACCCAACTGAGACTAAACATTTGCTCTTTTGTGCACGCCTAATGATTTCCATCTTGGCCTCCACTGTGTTAAGTTTATGAAACCTATGCTTCTTATCACTGGTATCAGCATTTTCATTTTTCTGCCAGGGGAGAATGCCATAAAATTGTACAACATAGAGTTGTACAAACTCTACTATACTGACCAAGCAGGCAGGCTCCAGAAACCAAGCTGCTGCCTGGCCAGCAGCACTGCCAGGCAATGGCTCACTCAACCGGGGGGCCACGCAGGAGCATGTCGGGTTTGCATGGTTTCCGTATAGTCACTGCGGACCATGGATTGTGCAAGAGTGGAAGATG